>NC_137826.1:47772464-47774964 GCF_963921795.1 Nannobrachium achirus | reverse complement strand
CCGGCGCACGGACGAAGGATAAATCAGGCTTTTACCCGACGCAACCTTGATTCACGGCTAATGCGGACAGCAGAGCGCAGCGGTTCCCCGGCGGTGCCTGCCGCTGAGTAGAAAGCCAGAAGGCTGTCTGTCGTAGCACCGCTGTGTGGAGAGGCCCCACAGGTAGCAGCGCAGCGCGGCGGGCCCCGGCTAGGAGAGGTACATGGATTAACCAGAGGAGAGCATGATGGGACCTGGCCGACATCTGGCCTCTTTATTCACAGCTCGTCCCGTCTCCAAATGTCTCCAGCAGAACCCTCGTCCGGCGGGCTTTCTGCCTGCCCCGCTCCGCATGTCAGCGCTCACCGCCGCTCACACGGGACGGCGGAAGACATGCTTCCCCGCAGAGGGAGGGTGCGAGGCAGGCCGCCGCTCAGCACGGGCCCAGCTTGGTGCGCTGTTACCCTCTCTCTCACCCCCTGCCCAAATCCACCCAACACATCATGCCCTCATGATGAAACTGTCATTCCTCCACGTCCACAAAATCAATAGAAATACACTAAATGGCAGTGATCGAACGCTAGCACTTAGGCTCTAATGTAGCCTGACAACGTGTCGCAGGTTCGAGTACCGTTCCAGATGTCCCTCTCCCCGTTTCCTGCTCATCTGTACACTGTCAAAAACGACAGAAAAGCCCCAGAAAGAAATACACCTGACCGAATTAAGTTTAAATACCACAGAATTATCTTTAAACTGGAAGTGTCGCTGGACAAGAAACCTTGCATCTCCATATCAACTTTTTAAAGTTTTTTTTTCTTCCATCAATGAACATCGTCCTTCATCTCACAACACATGTCACACAAAGGTGGATAGAGAAGATAGTATTTCTGAAAACGCTTGAAAGTAGAAGTGAAAGTGGTTAAGTGTAAAGTGTGTTTTTTACAAATCTTTAACCAGTGAGTATTAACAAGAGTGTGACTAAGCAATAGCTACATTGGATGCACTAGAACAGTGTTTCTCAACCTGTGGGACGGGACCCCCAGGGGGTCGCCAAATTATTTTGGGGGTCCCCAGATGATTAACTTAATGAGCAACATTGTTTTCTCACTCAACTGTAAACAAACCAACATAATGTGTAGACTGTAGAGGGTATCTGCACATTTCTAAAGTGACAATTTATGGACTTTTTTATATCTCTGAAATGACTTGGCCAAATTGTCAAATATTAGAGGCAGAAATTGTGAAAATAGCCGATCTATCGGCTATACAATAGAACCGTGTCATACAAAATGTAATGCCGTCAGGGTAGGGGGGTCTCCAGTTAAAATGTGATTATTTTGGGGGTCGAGGCCTGTAAAGATTGAGAACCACTGCTCTAGAACACAGGTTATTTTATTCCCCCCATTAACTGAAAAGTAACAGTTTAGGACATATGGGGTTTCCACCCGACAGCGACGATGTGCACAAAACAACGCTGACAGCTTTATGTTGTGAATTCAACAAAAAGCTCCTAACATTCCTCTACTCTCTCTGGCAGGATTGACGCGCCAGGCTAGGAGGCCGACACCTCAACAAAGTAACATTGTGTCAGCTAAAGTGGATTAAAAAGCAGGCTTGTCTCATGTAGAAGCAGTTTGACATGGCTTGTTAAATCTATAGGGCAGGATGGGGGGAGGGGAGAGGAGGGGGGCTTCATCTTAGCGTGATCATCGCCACCCCCCGTTTGAAACTCAGCACGGCGCTGGTTCGCACTTCGCAGTTACACGGTGCAATTATTTGGATTTTTTTTTTGTTTGCCTTCCACTGACAAAATGCTTTATCCTCTCGGGCATAGGGAGAGAACAAAGGCAGAGGGGCGAGCTCATTAGTGCAGAGTAGGCGGCAAAGTTCTTCAACTCGTCGCTACTCCCCGTCTTTGATCTTTCCCAGCAAAGATCAGCTCAGACAGTGATGAAGCTGGAACCGTGCAGATCAGTATTCCGGTCGTCAACGCGGGCCCCGGCTTCATGGTCAGTGTAAGATCCACGGCCCAGTGTGTGATACTAGTTGAGTCATCCAAGCTACTTAAAACTGTTAGATTTCTGTCCTATACAAGGGTCCCTACTGCTCTGTTTATCCTATACCAGAACAACAAGTACAGGTAGTTTTATCTCCTACCAGGACCTCTAGTACTGATGGTTTTATCTCCTAACAGGACCTTCTAGTGCTGATGGTTTTATATCCTACCAGGACCTCTAGTACTGCTGGTTTTAACTCCTACCAGGACCTCTAGTACTGCTGGTTTTAACTCCTACCAGGACCTCTAGTACAGCTGGTTTTATCTCCTACCAGGACCTCTAGTACTGCTGGTTTTATCTCCTACCAGGACCTCTAGTACTGCTGGTTTTATCTCCTACCAGGACCTCTAGTACAGCTGGTTTTATCTCCTACCAGGACCTCTAGTACTGCTGGTTTTATCTCCTACCAGGACCTCTTGTACTGCTGGTTTTAACTCCTACCAGGACCTCTAGTACTGCTGGTT
>NC_137826.1:47756486-47763986 GCF_963921795.1 Nannobrachium achirus | reverse complement strand
CATAGCTGTCAATGAAGTGCAGTCAATTAAAGTTGATTATTTCACAAAGCTTAACCCCCCTCTCTCTCTCTCTTCCAGGTGAGCCCAGTGCCCACCCCAACTCTCGGTTCTGCACCCCCGCTGGCCAGTGTCCCATCATCGACCCCCTGTGGGAGTCCCCAGAGGGCGTCCCCATCGAGGCCATCATCTTTGGAGGCCGCAGGCCCGAGGGTGAGTGGAGACAAGACAATAGAATATTCAGAACAGTATAGAATATAATTTTGGGGGGACTGAGGCGTAATTATAGTGGAACGCAGCAGCTTATTCTCAGGTGATATCACAGTCTGACGTGTCCTTATCTCTGTGTATGTGCGTTCAGGAGTTCCTCTGGTGTATGAATCCTTCAGCTGGCAGCATGGAGTGTTCGTGGGAGCAGCAATGAGATCTGAAGCCACCGCTGCAGCAGAACACCAAGGTCAGTACCTGACACTGGTCTGAGACCATTCACCATCACTCAATTTACTTGTAGTCTCTCAAGGCAGACAGCTCTTCCAGAGCTCTTCTTCAAATGCTACAGAGAGTCTGTAATGCTGACTAGTAAATGTTCTGCACAGGAAGGTGTCATCTGTTTGTCTATTCCAAATCATTTTTTAAACTATCCTCTGTTAAAAGTTGTGCGAGCCAAAGGTCTGAGAGACTTATTTACTTAAAACGGTATGGAATTGTTTCATCGTTAGAACCAAAACATTGAGTCGCAAGATACTCAGGCTTATTGCATCTTGAATTCAGATTCGAAGCAGATCTAAGCAGAGCCTCAACCAAAGAATATATCACACAAATCTCAACAAAAACCCATTGGCTAATCTTATAGAAATATGATGATAAGAGACCAAAACATGGTCAAAAATATCCCAGTATTAATAACCTCTCTCCCTCCGTTCCTCCCAGGCAAGGTCATCATGCACGACCCCTTCGCCATGCGCCCGTTCTTCGGCTACAACTTCGGCCACTACCTCTCCCACTGGCTCAGCATGGCCGAGCGTCCGGCGCCAAGCTGCCCAAGATCTTCCACGTCAACTGGTTCCGCAAGAGCCCCACCGCCGGCTTCCTGTGGCCGGGCTTCGGCGACAACATCCGCGTCCTGGACTGGATGTTCCGCCGGGTGAGCGGCGAGGCCGGCGCCATGCCCTCCGCCGTTGGCTACTTGCCCGCCGACGAATCCCTGAACCTGGATGGCATGCGGGACACCGTGGACCTGGAGCAGCTGTTCTCGCTGGACCAGGAGTTCTGGCAGAGGGAGGTGGCGGACGTGAGGAAGTACTTCGACACGCAGGTCAACGACGACCTGCCCAACGAGGTGGCCAGGCAGCTGGACCTGCTGGAGCACCGGGTCAACCAGATGTAGAGAGAGAGAGGGAGAGCTGTAAAGGTCCATTTGGTTCCTAACTGTCAATAATTTAGCTGGGGCCCCAACCGTAACTCCTTCAATGAACCCTGGAGGTCCTCGAACCCATCTTTTAGAACCAGGGGTGTAGGAAATGTATGACAAATCAGAAAGCCATCAGCTCTTCTGTGTTGAAGGACAGTAATCTAACTGAAGAAGATTATGTTAACCCATATACAAAATAAAAACGCTGATCTACAGGCTTGTAGATTGTTTTAAATGCTTTGAAAAGCTTTGGGGGAAAAAAAGTGGGCCTAATTAAAAAATAAAATACCTGTAATGACAGATAGAATTCTAGGATAGAATGTTGAAAGTTCTAGATGGAATTCAACATTGATAATTGTAGAATATAATGTTCTTGAATCTTGTTAATATTGCTGATATGTTTTTGTTTTGTTTGTTTTGAAAAAAAGGGCTCTATTTTTCAGAGATTCAGTTCTTTCAAACTTTTACTGTGGCAATTAAATGTTTAATATTCACTGACAGAGAGCAAGGCTTCTCTGATCGTGTTTTAATGTAGTGAGTCAGTAAAGGGCTATACATGTTCCTGTCTCCATCAGATAATCTGAGGGAAAGCGTGTGTCTTACATGAAAAGAGCGTAAAGAGCGTAGAGACAAATCGTCAACTAATGTAGGAACTTAGACGTCTTCTATGGGGTCCATTTTGAGTCTGTTCACTGATCCAAACAGATCTACAGTCACTGACATGTTTCTGGAACCAAATGAACCTGTTAGGTTTCGTTTGGTTCCATTTGTACACTGTGAGTCACAGACTTGTATGGGTCAATTTAGACCTCCCTAAAGGAACCCACAGAGTCCCTGGAATCCACTTTGAGAACCACTGAGGCCTACTTTCTCCAGATGATTTAAGTCTCTCTTTTAGTTATTGTTCTGATGCATTGCTTCACAGTTCAGACCTCAAGCCTGCCGCTATTTAAACATAAACTATTGAAACGCACAGTATTTCTATATCATAACCATATGGATTTATATGGTTGTCAGAGAAATAATAATGCCAAGGGGATCTGGGTTTAAATGTCGAACCTGGAACGTTATTGGTTTTCTTTCCTGTTTTCCTGTTGTTCCTGTTGTTGTTTTTATATTGCATTGTTTTATTTTGTGTTTCTGTATATGATTGGAGATTAAAGAGGGGGAAGAAAACAAGAATAAACCTTATTTAAATGTGTTTGTGACTCTGTTGCGTTTGTCAGTGCCCTTGACTGTGGTTGTGCTTTTGTTGTGTGTACCATTACATGATAGCAAGAGTATTTAAAGGCATTATAGGTGGTTATTGGTGTATATTTAGCCTGTTTATGGCCATGTCACTATGCAGGACAATGTGTGATCTACAAAGCTCCTACCGGCTATGGAACAGCATACACAATTGCTTGTGATTGCAAGTAACCATTTAGAGCAGCCCAGCCAACCTGTTGAACAATATAGTTAGCACTCTGGTCTGATTCATACACATACACATTTTTACTATAACTGTGACATGTCATGTCTTTATGACAACATGTAGGCTATTTTGTCTAAGACTATATTCCCAAGGACCCCCAGTTTCGTACTGCATTAAAACTGAGTGTACAATATAGAACCATTAGCTATCCATTTGGTTCCATCTTACACTTTCAGAGTCACATACCTGCAAGGATCCATTTGGTTACATACTAACTATCAATCATTTAGCTGGGGACCCCCTGGAACACTCTCAAGGACCCCGTGGGGACCCTACTTTGAGAAGAATCACTGGCACTCCAGTAGATCATTGGTTGTCAAAGTGGGGTCTGTCCTGGGGACCTTTAGGGGTCCTTGAAGGAGTTCCAGAGGGTCTCCAGCTAAATGATAGTTTGAAACAAAATGGACCCTTATGGGTATGTAACTCTCTCAGATATAGTAATACCATTAAATGGGGGGACGTAGCCTAATGTCAAACTGGGGGTCCTTGAAATTAAAATGGTTGAGAATCACTGCTAGAGCTGCAATAATATCCTCTTATGTGGGGGTCCCTGGCATCTTTACAAATGGGGGGTCCATGGGCTAATAAGTGTCAATTATGGGGTTCCTTGACATGAATAGTTTGAGAATCACTGCAGTAGGCCTAGATGGTCTCTAGCCCTGAATACAGGACGGTCATATACATGACCGTCCTGGTTCAACCTCAACTTGAGGACCAGTCGGCTATCGAGTCGGCTAACCATGTTTGTACACATTGGTTAGTACATAGTTCATGTTTCATGTTTGACAGATACTATCCTATCTATGATGGCTCGGAAATGATCAGACCCTGAGCATGTAAAGTATGACTGAGACTCATAGCTTGGAAAGAAATGGAGTCATAGGTCAACAGCAAGGCCATCATTTGAAAGCCCTTTTCCTACATAGAAGCAGATTTCATTGTGAATATTTTGGGTTGTTTCATCTCACCACAGGTACCCTTTGAACATTGACACTGACACACCTTTGGAGGCTCAAAAGTACAAGTCAATAACAGAATGTGTGTTTTATAGATTGCTTATGTAAATTAATCTAACTAGTGTTATTACTTTTGTAGGTTGACAGTAGAAGCCGTAGCAGCTATTGAACACAGGCCTACACCTTGTATGATGGCGTTGCACACTTTCCAATAGACTATCTAGAAGATCAGGGGTTGCAGATGCTACTAATTTTGAGCTTTTGTGGATGTGTTACTTTCGGGTGGCAACGCTCAATGTGTTAATATGGATCCCATCAACGTTATAGCACCAGTGTCACTCTTGATTGACTCCTTGGCACGCATTGTTTCACTAAGGTTAAGGTTTAAGTTAAGGTTTAGGTACTGTTCATTCTTACTGAGTTTAAGGGTTAGGGTACAGGTCAACACTATAGAGGGGTACACAACATCATCGTACCTGGTTATACGTGAACCCATATAAGGTGGCAAAAACATCAGTAGGAGTCAGCAGGAGTCATGAGAAGTTATGAGGAGACAGAAGGAGTCAGGAGGAGTTTCCCAACCAGCTCTTTTAACTCTAATGCTTCATGTTGATGCATATGATGCATACCCATTACCCTCATTTAGTTATTACCCTAATACTCTAGTCTATTACACTATTACACTGCTACACTATTACATTATTACACTATTACATTATTCCAGTATTCCAGTATTATCACTGTTACTCTATTACACTGTTACGCTGTAAGACTACAGAAAATAAGTCATTATATTGAACTTCAGATGATAGAGTTTATTTGTCATTGTAATACAGTACAGGTACAGGCACAGTTTCATTGTCAACGATCAACTAATTTCCAAAGCACAGTACACGTACAAGCACATACACAGTATGTAGTATAGTATTAGTATAGTATAGTACAGTACAGTATTGTAGTATATTCCCAGCCATTCATCACCTTTATTGTTATATCTTGGCATTGTATGTTAATAGGCTGGTCTACAATGATAAAAATAAAATGATTGTACTCCAGAAATGTCCCAACTCTATAACTTTAATGATGTCCACAACATTTGTCCTCAAGCTATTGTGAATGAAAGCATGTTTTTCGGTTTTGTATGAACAAAGATATTCAGTGAACAAAATGCTAGATTTGTATAGCAGGCATTTACTTAGAAGTCTTTCTATCATAGGATAACAATTCAAGTTGGCCCCCCATCGTTTTCAGTCTATATAGATATCGAGATATATAAATACAGTCTGTATATATAATATAAAGAGATGCGTACAGGTTTAGAGAACTTGACAGCCTTCATATCCATATGTTGGTTTCAGACAAAAAAACAAGACACTGATTCCTAGAATATAAGTTATTGTTCTTGGTACCACATTCACACAGGCATGTAAGCCAATAATCATCTTTTAATTTACAATGTTGGCTTCCTGTGATGATATGTACATGTGTACGAAATGTCCCACAACCGAATAATGAACAGACTGCTGTCTATAAAACTCAGCACCTTGGTTTTTATCATTCTGATGTGTTGCTTTAAAAAAAAAAGGTCAAACAGTGCAGCCAAACAAACACAATGTAATTTACAGCTGAACAGTACAAATTAATGTTTTAGAAAACCTTTGCAGCGAGGAATAGAAAAGGCAGCAACAAAAATATCGAATCTATATGTCCAACAAAGAGTTACAGACTTTATAACCACCTTCCTCCTCTTGGTTGCAGAGTAATCCTTAACTTGTTCTATGCTAAAACAAGAAGGGAGTCCGTGCTGGAGAACTGATGATTTAATAACAAAAATACATTCCAAAAACATGTGAACAGCCAGGGTTCTACTTCTGTATCACTCGTAAAACAAATACAAGGAAATGACGGCTTGTACAAATGCGTGGCCACACTCTTCTCTCACTGAACTAAAAGTAAAAACCGCACCAAGCATATCCCATCATACCCCTCTGCAGCCCGCCAACTACTTCAAGGCATAGTTAAAGGCACATACCCCTGGCATAGTGTACATACAGTAATATAGTATAGGGTTACAACAATTTAGAGCCCCCCTTAAAGAAGGGTCCCTGGAATCCACTTTGAGAACCACTGCTGTAAGCAATAAAATACTTTTAAAAATCAATCTTTTGGTGGTTACTTTTGGGTCAAATTATTAATTTCTTTATGAATTAGCTGCACAATAAGCATGTGGGGCGGCATAGCTCAGGGGTAGAGAAACTGGTATTAGAGCACGAAGGGTATAAATCCCGAAGGGTTCCCAGTTCGAATCCGGGCTCCCCCTGAGTTAATGTCGAAGGGTCCTTGGGCAAGACTCTGAACCCCTAACCCTAATTGCTCCCGGTGAGTAGGTTGGTGCCTTGCATGGCTTCCTCCGCCACCGGTGTATGAATGTGTGTGTGAATGGGTGAATGTAATGCACAATCTATGTAAAGCGCTTTGGATTAAAAGCGCTATATAAATGCACCATTTACCATTTACCATTTATAAGCAGAGTATGGGGATTAGGTCATTGAGATATCAATGACTGTCTTGTCTGTGGAAAATTCTATAGTGTTTTTATTCACATTATTGTGTTCTTATTATGATCATAAGGCCCAGTTACTGAATGTCAGTCTCCAGGTTTTCTTTGGAACATGTATGACACTGATTTACTGTATGACCAAACCGACATAGCAGAGAAACATAATCTTAAGACACAACTGCCTGAAGAAGCCTGCTGGCTACCCAATATGCAAGCACATACAATTGAAACATATCTATCCACAAGTTTCCCCGGGAGTTTACTGAAGACTATCCGGACCAAATATCCAGGTTTAACAGCAGACATACAAGCTCACGTCGCGTTGCAGATGCAAACCGTTGTGAGCTTGTTAATCGGCGGCGGAAGCTCGGTGCAGACGTCTGCGCAATGCACTATGGGGCGTTGGAAACTCGTGGATACAAGAGTGATAAATACACATTTGTAACCATCAATACCGGTTCTGTTAAGATTCTGTCGTTTCACTTCTTTCCACAAAATATTAGAAAAAGCTCAATAGTGGGCTTGATAAAAGCCCGGATCAATAAGGAGGATTGATAAAAGGTGCTCATTATTTATCAATACGAATTAACGAGCGTCATCCCTATAGGAAGGACGTTGGTTCTCAAATGTTTTATTAACTCTTGAGGGTTCAAATGGAACCAAATGGACCTGTGAGAGTCCATTTGGTTCCATTTGCACACTCAGTTACAGAACTATAAGGATCATTCAGGGCTAAACAGTAGCGCTTTATCTAATCACTGTGTATGTCCGTGGAAGAAAAAAATATTTGACAAAAATGTCTCCCACACACCAGCATGGCGATGTCCACATAGCAGCAGCAGGTATGCATTGCATGTACATACGGTTAGACATAGAAGTTAGACATAACGTAGGCCCACTCCAGAGTGTACATGAGGTTAGACAAAAGGTGCAAAGAGTAGTAGCAGCAGCAGCGCAACAGCAGATCCAAGGTCCACAAAAGAATAAAGTTTCAAAAAGTCAAAATGGAACTCCACAGGCACAGCATAAGAAAAGCAGTCCGTTCGTGTTCCAGTTGGCTGAATTGCACTTGTGTCCATAGGAGTGAGATCCAGAGGGACAG
>NC_137826.1:47453986-47751486 GCF_963921795.1 Nannobrachium achirus | reverse complement strand
CGCCGGTAGCTGGTCTTCAAAGTATTGGCTTAGGAATGTGACAAAAACACGAACAAAAATAAGTCATTTTTTTGCGGGTGAACTATTCCTTTAATGGGTTAATGATGCAATACACACAAAAAAAAACACCTGCTCAAGTAAGGGCTCCTCCAGTCCTCAGTCTGATTAGCTTATGTTTTATAAGCTAAGTGCTAATGACTTGTTCAGCTGCAGGAGAGACATTGTGTTTTGAAAGGCCGTTGTAGAATGACAGTGTCATCAGAGTATTTGAATTACAGTATGCAGCAATGGTTGAGGGGACAGTGTTATAGTCATTCACGTTGAGAGACCTTCTCAGTGTAGGGTCTGGGACCCCCAGTGTGGTCCTTGAGCGCGTTCCAGGGGGTCCCCAGCTGAAGGATTGCTGGGAACCAAGAGGACCCTCACAGGCAGGCCTGGAATTTCATCATTTTAGGGGACAGGACACTTTTTCTGAGGGCGCAAAGGCCAAATGCCAGGGCAGGAAGGCCATCAAATCAAAAACAAGATTTTAGTTCATTGAAAGAATGTATTGAATTGATAGGATGATAACCTAATCTGCCGTGAAATAGATAAATGATGGTATTTACAATCTGATCCATGCTCACTCCTGCACCAATCAAAGACACTGGATTGGTTTAAAGATGGAGACTTGGGGGAGTTAAGATTTCAGAATCTCAACAAAAGACGCATATTGACAAGAAAGAGACAGAGGAGGAAGTGGTACAGTCAGCTGGGGCATTAAGGCCACTGTAGTCTCGCGTGGCCAGACTGTTGCCTCCGCGATTTGCAAATGCTCCCGGCATACAGTCTGGGGCACGGAAATAGATACGATGAGTGCGAGATATAGAGCGGATGCATGGACGGATTAACCCCCGCGAGGGCCCCTGGCCTATAATTTTTTTAGGGCCACCCCACCCTCCACCATAACCCCCCTCCCTCCAAACACGTACTATCCAACTCGGATTTTAAGTCATGAGGATCATCTGTGGGCCAAGAAAGCACCTGTAGACAACAGAGGAGGGGCCTACACATTTGATTTTTAATTAACATAATACATTTAATTTGAGTAAATTGTCAATGACCATGCGGCCTAGTTCTGCTGTTTTCAAAAGTAGTGAAAACAGCAGATCTACAAGCACAAAACGCCTCGCACCGCGAGGCGTTGTGTGCTTGTAGATCAGCTGTTTTCACTAGTTTAAATCATTTTTAAAATGATAAATACAAAACAAACGGTTTTGGACATACAAGGTTTCCACCCGACAACGACAAAATATAACTCATGTACAGTAATTGGCCCACTGGCTTGTCACTTGTCATGATCTGAAATGGCAAATCTTTGAGTAGCAGCAGCGCTATGGAGAGAGATCTCTCTCTATAGCACACAATGAGGGCCTCTCCAACTCTTTTTCCCGGGCTGAATCAGGGGCCCAGCACGTCCCTGGGCTACACTGTAATATAAGTGTTTGGTTGTAACAGCGTCAGACAGGGCTATACACTGCAGCCAGCGCTATATAACGCCGCTGTATTTCAGCGATAATATGGTAAACGTCACATTTGCGGTCAACCAGCAGCCCTCAAACGGTGTACTTTTTTTTTCTTCATTTCCTGCGATCTCTGTTAGAAAAAAACGTGTATGTTTCCTGCTATAAGTAGACGAGATTGCTGGGAATCAATGTCACATGGGGGGGGGACCATCTGACAGCCATATTGAAATCCCATTTCAACCCCAACACGGTAACACAGGAAAAGCAACAGGCCCCGGGCCTCCTTTTCCACACTCACTTAATGCATGTAACTGCGTTTTATTTTAACATCCCCCACAAGTGCAGCTCACAAAAAGGGAATGGGATGCCTGTAAACCGATGGGGTTTATAATCCTCCCCTCAGACAGCCCGGCCAGCCAGAGCAGGCCACGGCCCAGTAAATCACTTGACGAAGGAAAGAGAATGAAAAGGCCATCAGGTGAAACATCTGAGGAAGCCATTACTGAGCTCCTAACGGCCTGGGAGGTTGAGGTCGGCTCTGAGAACATGCAGCTTGGAGAGGAGATGGCTGCATCATGGGCCCGGTGCAACCAGCTGGTCCGGGCCACCTATACAGGGCATTGCTTCTCAACCTTTTCAGGCCGTGACCCCCAAAATAATCCTATTTCAGCTGGGGACCCCCCACCCTGACGAGCACTTGGAATTGTAGGAGCTGGCATTACATTGGTTTGACTCCATCTGTTTCATTGTGAACTGAAAATAGCAGATCTACATGGCGTTGTGAGCATAGATCGGCCCCTCAAATCTGTCTGTCCAGATAATCGTTTAATTTCTACACCCCATCGTACCGACGGTATCGCTATCGACACGCATAGCGATTCATTGCCTTGTCCAAACTCTCCTGAACCTGAATGCAGCATGCAGAAAGAATTGCCCCCACCGTCCAGAAATCCACACCACATCTCCAGTATTGCCTTTTCTACCACTGTTTCTGGTCACATGTTCAGATACTGGATTCTGGTTGGCTTAAAACAGTGGTAAATCAGTCAACAACCTTGAGTTGGCTCATGGACCCCGCCCACTGAAACAATGAATGATTGTAACTAAATAACCTTGCAAGTTACAACTGTGTTTTCTTTCATTTATATGGTAGAAGTGGTAGAAAAGCAATTTACCATTCGAGGGTCGTGGGTTGTTGGCTGATTTACCACTGTTTCAGGGTTGTGGCACTCGGCTTCGCCTCAACCCTGAGACAGTGGTAAATCAGCCAACAACCCACTCCCTCTCATGGTAAATGGCTTACTTTTATGCTTAGTTTAGTGTGTTATGAAGTACCGAAAATAGCCGACCTCCAAGCTCACAACGCGTCGCAGCGCGACGCGTTGTGAGCTTGGAGGTCTGCCATTTTCGATATTTTCACCGAAAGGCCCTTTTCGAAATGTCAGCCCCTGCCTCTCTAACATTCTCTACACGTCGCTGGTTTTGTAGTGAGGAGCAGCAGGAGGAGGAGGAGGAGACAGGGTCCCGGCAGACACTCTGGTGCTCTCCTCTCGTCAGTAAGGGTCTCTACAGGGACCGTTCACTCCAGCGCACAGCATGTCCCACCGGCAATTTGTTTTGCTAAACCCACCAGCGCAACACCACCACCACCACCACTGCACCCTTCAGAAAAAAAACAGGGGGGAAAAACCCATCTCTCCATTTCCTCTCATAACTTCCCTCCTTCCCTCCTCTGTTCCTATCTCGCTCTCCCCAACACCCCCCCACTCCTCCATTCATTGTGGGTCCTCTGGGGAGCCCAATTAGGGCCGTCTTTCTCTCTCTCTCTCTCTGTGTCTCTCCCACACACATAGATCTAGCCAGAACTCCCCACTTCTCCGTGTCATCTTGTTTAATCAAATAAGGGCCCCCTCTGGAGGGTTCCGCTTGATTTAAGAAGTCTGCGCGCGCTGGATGCAATTTTAATTAAGGTGGGCTTTTTTAGAAGACACAAAGCTGCAACGGAACGGGGGATGCAGCCAGGGGAGGTGAGGATGCAGCAGCCGCGGCAGCACGCCCGCATCCATGACGTGCACGTGTGTGTGTGTGTGTGTGTGTGTGTGTGTGTGTGTGTGTGTGTGTGTGTGTGTGTGTGTGTGTGTGTGTGTGTGTGTGTGTGTGTGTGTGCGTGTGTGTGTGTGTGTGTGTGTGAGGCTCCTGGATTTCCCAGGAGTCTCCTGGATTTTGATCCCATCTCCTGGGAATCTCCTGGATTGGCAAATCTCCTGGATTTCTCCTGGATTTGGTATCAAACTCCCAAAATTCACCAGAACACAGTAAATTACATCTACTAGGCCTATGTTCTTTTTTTTCTGGGGGAGGACCCCCAGACCCCCTGGCCCCTGCTTTAGGGGTGGGGGCAATGCATCGAAGAAAGATCATACAGTTATTCACTTAAGTAATGACTTAAAGATGAGAAGTCGTTATTAAAGATGTCCTAATTTTCTTCAGTCATGAAATCGTACACCTACCGGTACATTTGGCATTTAAGACTGAAATTATACCCATGCTAGTAAAGCAAGCCTTATAAAAGTATCAAACATGCACAACATTCACCAGAACACAGGAAAATATATCTATTAAGACGTTTTGGGGACCCTCAGACCCCGGTTGGGGAGTTCCGCATTCTTGACAACCCTGGTGTGTGTGCGTGCGTGCGTGCGTGCGTGCGTGTGTGCGTGCGTGCGTGTGTGTGTGTGTGTGTGTGTGTGTGTGTGTGTGTGTGTGTGTGTGTGTGTGTGTGTGTGTGTGTGTTTGTGTGTGTGTGTGTGTGTGTGTGTACAATAACGTAAAACAACATGCAGTTTGCTTGTACGTTTACCTGACATTTCAACTTTACGCCCATTCAGCTCTTATCAACTCTATAATTTTGGTCGTCGAATCTCACATAGATAGATAGGACATAAATCTCGTAAGTGCAAGCCTAGAGAATAAACTCAATCATGGAATATCAACACATATCACAGTAAGCCTAAAGTTCAAGGGGTCTGAGACTTGCACATTATTTATCATGAGCTGTTTTTCAGCTGAACATAATTATATTTTCTGCTGAGCAAAGAGGTCGTTCAACAAAGCATATATATAGCCCTAAAGGCCCATTCCCACTGGGCCAGATAACAGATATCTGGAGATATTTCTCCAGATATTTTTCCATTCAAAGTGGATGGTAGATACAGATAAAAAAAATATATACCACAGATATTTGCCACAGATACTTTTATCTGTGGCAAAACATTTTTTTTATCTGTATCTACCATCCACTTTGCATGGAGAAATATCTGGAGAAATATCTCCAGATATCTGTTATCTGGCCCAGTGGGAATGGGCCTTTACAGTGCAGACAATGTACCTGACTGTGATCTTTGAAAAGATCACAATCATCACTATGGTATTCTAGACTTAAAGTATAAGTCCTCCGCAAAGAGTAGGCCTACGTCGCCATCTAGTGGTGTATGATGAGTAAACTGATAGAAATGTGTTAAAGGACTGTATGCTATATTAAATCCTATATATTAAGGGGGGTCCTTAAGAGGGGTCCGCCCAACCGGCTGGCCGGCAGCTCATGTCACCATGACTCATAAGGAGTTCCCAATGTAGTCATTCTCATTTCTCATTTTCTCATTTCACACTCACTCCAGTGGGCCACAAGGCCCACAATGCATAATGTCGAGCAAAAACCTTTCATCTCCAGCTCAAAACTGAGCTTGTAGATCGGCTATTTTTGCTACTTTTGTATTGGAATCCTGAAATGTAACATTTTTATTTAATTTCAAAAGCATTTAGTTTTACTTCTGTTATATGAACTTAAATAAACGTAAACAGACAAACAGTTTAATACTACTATGGGCCTACTAGTCATTCAACAAAGCAAAGATTTGGAATATATTATTCGCAGAGACCTTGCTTGTTTTCGTTTGCCCTCCATGATGCTGTGGCATGTTTGGAATTGTAACAGCTGAAATCAATAATATATCAGTATTCCGATATTAACCTGAGGGCCGCATTATGTGAAGGTGGCCGCCAGTTGCCCATTTATGCCCTAGGTAAATAAAGGTAAGTAGTCTACTGTAGCCTACTGTATGGGCACAAAGGGGGCATGTCCATAAATGGTGATCAGGGATCTCCATATACCGATGTCTCTGGTTCACATTGGCACATTTCCTGGGGCAATCTGCCCAGATCATGTATGTCATGCATGTCGTCTTCTTCTTCTTCTTCTTTTTTAGTTTTTTACTCTCAAAAAAGCATCTGCAATGTAGTGCATTTGAAACTACATTGCAGTGCACATCATGGGGTGATCACTGTTTGCGTCCTGTGAATTGTTGTATTTAAATTTTTGTTTATTTTATTTTTATTTTGTAGCTGAGTGAGGTCAGCAGACAAAGTGACATGAGTGAGATGAAAAATCCTGAGTGAAATGTGCCAATGTGAACCAGAGACAAGGACTGACAGATACAGAGACCTCCATATATGGGCATATTAGCAAGCCCATACATGGGAATATACAGATGACATCAGGGATCTCCATATATGGGCATAAAAGGGACAAATACAGAGATCTCAACATATCAGTTGGGTCGGTAGTGTGACGTTTTTTGAAAGCCACGTAGTGGCCCAGCCTCTAGTTGTGGGCGAGCACACGTATGTTATCTTCATTATTTATCTATCAGTCAAGTTCTCCTCAAAATAACATAACCTATCACTCAAGTACTCCTCAAAATGACATATCAGTCAAGTTCTCCTCAAAATGACGTAACCTATCAGTCAAGTTCTCCTCAAAAGACGTGCGTTGTGGTTGATACCATGCAAAGGGAGCACCGCTAGCTCCCATTGCAGGTTCTAAAATGTATGATACTGTGCCTTACTGTGACTGTGACTGTCACATATGCCCCCCCTTGGATTAAAGTCCCCTTGGCTGTATTTCTGGCAAAATCACCAAATGATTCAGTAATTTAACACAGTTCTTGACTCCCACTATTGCACAATTCAACTTCTCTGCTGCAACTTCTCTGCTGTAAACACAGTCTATTGAAATGAGAGTTCTTACTTCTTATTTTTGCTATGGCACTAGGATGGGTTTCCAATAAATAATTCACAATCCAATATAATCCAAAACACAATTTAGTCATTATGCCAATTCATTCCCTCCCACAGCTTGCCGTTGTGGGAAGATGTGACATGATGTGACCCTCCTCCTCCTCCCGCTAAACTTTCCTATGGGCACTGCGCCCCTTTAGTCCTGTTTTAGATATCTATAGTTGTCACAAGTCATAACTGAGTATATTGTATATAAATATTGGTAAGGACACACTAACATAATCTATTTACATACTTAACAGTATGTGATAATAACATATAATGAATACAAATGAAATGATCAAGTAGTTTGGTCGTTGGTTTTAAGCATGAACTCGCTCATGAAAACAGTTTTATTCGTTTATTAATTTGAGATTTTATTAGATAGTTGATTATTGTCCATGTATCAGGAATATAATGCTGAATTGATGCACCATTTGTATGATGGTGCTGTGTGCTGAAAATAGAATTAAAATAGCCAATGTACCCACAACATCCATCTTATATTACATATATAAGATATAGTTCCGCCCCAATTCTTTTTTTTTTTTTTTTAAACTTGTCCATTCAGAAGAGGTCAGGTTCTACTGCTGGTCCTCCCGTTTCATTCCTTCGGAGGAAGAACCACTGTCCTCCCGCTCTGACGCCATCTTCTTGTATGCCATCTCAAACAGTTTAAGTGATGCCTGCTGGAGGTCGGTGGTAGCCTTCCTAATGTTCTCAACCTCTCCCATGACCTCCTTGTTGGTCAGGAGGTCCCTGACGTTGGCGACCCCCTCCTTCAGTTTGGCCCACTCCTCTGCGGGAATCTGCTCCTTGAACCCCTCCATCTTGGACTCTGTGTCGTGGGCGATGCCCTCGGCCATGTTGACGGCCTCGATGCGGTCCTTCTTACTCCTGTCGTCCTCGGCGTACCGCTCGGCGTTTCGGACCATGTTCTCGATGTCGTCTTTACTGAGACCTCCGGAAGACCGGATGACGATCTGCTGCTCGCGGCCGGTGGCCTTGTCCTTGGCCGAGACGTGGACGATGCCGTTGGCATCGATGTCAAAGCTGACCTGGATCTGAGGCACGCCGCGCGGGGCGGGCGGTATCCCCACCAGGGTGAACTGGCCCAGCAGCTTGTTGTCCACCACCATCTCTCTCTCTCCCTGGCACACCTTGATCTCCACCTGAGTCTGTCCGTCCGCCGCCGTGGAGAACACCTGGCTGTTCTTGGTTGGAATGCTGGTGTTCCGGCCGATGATTCTGGTGAAGACTCCGCCCAGGGTCTCGATTCCCAGCGACAGCGGCGTCACGTCGAGGAGCAGCACGTCCGTGACGTTGCCCGCCAGGACGCCGCCCTGGATGGCCGCTCCCGAAGCGACGGCCTCGTCGGGGTTAACCGACTTGCTGGGAGCGCGGTCAAACAGGTCCTGCACCGTCTGCTGGACCTTGGGCATGCGGGTCATGCCTCCGACCAGCAGCACCTCGTCGATGTCTCCCTTGGACACCGCGGCGTCCTGCATGGCTTTCTGGCACGGAGCCACGGTGCGGCGGATCAAGTCGGCCACGATCCCCTCAAACTGGGAGCGGGTCAGCTTCATGTTGAGATGTTTGGGGCCAGAGGCGTCCATGGTCAGGTAGGGCAGGTTGATATCGGTCTGCAGCGAAGTGGACAGCTCACACTTTGCTTTCTCGGCCGCCTCTCGGACTCTCTGCAGGGCCATGCTGTCTTTGGTCAGATCGACACCGCTCTCTCTCTTAAATTCCTTGACAATGTGTTGTAAGAGGCACTGGTCAAAGTCCTCTCCTCCCAGGAAGGTGTCTCCATTGGTCGATTTCACCTCAAACACGCCCGCCTGCATCTCCAGAATGGATACATCAAACGTGCCTCCTCCCAGGTCATAGATTGCAATAGTCTTGTCCTGAGCCTTGTCCAGTCCGTAGGCCAGAGCAGCAGCCGTCGGCTCATTGATGACTCGGAGGACATTGAGACCAGCGATCTGACCGGCATCTTTAGTTGCCTGTCTCTGGGCGTCATTGAAGTAGGCCGGCACGGTGACCACTGCATCCTTCACGCTGTGACCCAGGTAGCCCTCCGCTGTCTCCTTCATCTTCCTCAGGATGAAGGCTCCGACCTGGCTTGGGGAGTAGAGTTTCCCATGAGCCTCCACCCAGGCATCGCCGTTGGACGCGCGCACAATCTTGTAGGGAATGTTCTTCATGTCTTTCTGGACTTCTGGGTCATCAAAGCGCCGGCCTATGAGCCTCTTGGTGGCGTACAGGGTGTTATTGGGGTTGGTCACAGACTGGCGCTTAGCAGCCACGCCAACCAGACACTCTCCATCTGATGTGAAGGCGACAACGGAGGGGGTGGTCCTTGCTCCTTCTGCATTCTCCAATACCTTGGCTTGTTTCCCCTCCATGACGGCCACACAGGAGTTGGTGGTTCCCAGATCAATACCAATGACCGTGCCTTTGGGGGCCTCAGATGCATAGGCCCTCCTGGAAAGGGTTCTAAGTGCATTCCAGTATGGATTCTTAACAATGTTTCTAACAACGTTCAGCATGGTATCGGTATGACAGATCAATGCATGAGCAGTACTATATATCTGCCATCTATTTATGTACTATATATATATGGGTCATCAAGCACCTCTGACTCATTGTGCTCATGTCAGCTTGACTCCGCCATAACCAAATAAGGATTTCCCAATGCAGCTACGCCCAAATATGGAGTGTGTTGTCTAACCTCAATGTGCCGCAAGGGGGAGAAGACGACAGCCAGCCCATGGCCTCCCCTAAGTAACAATAAATCGTGAAATACAATGTTGTCAACCAATCATTAAGGACGATGATACACAAAAGAAGAAAGAGCCTCGTCAAGGCATCAGGCGCAAAAAAAATAAAAATAAAAATAAAGGAGTATGCCTAAATATGGCCATATACTGATGACATCAGGGATCTTCATATGGGCATAAAAGGGACATGGAATGACAGATACAAAGATCTCCAAATATGGGCATAAAATGGACAAGGACTGACACAGATACAGAGATCTCCATATGGGCTATGGTGAAGTCTGACCCAAGCCAACTCATGGAGACAGTGTCAAGTTCAAAACCACTTTTATTCAGGGAAATCAAAATAAACTTCTTCCCAGTTGGGTTTCCAAAACAACATTCGGAAATAACGAAGTGATCAGTTTGCCTACGGAGGAGACAGAAAACAAGAACATCAGATAATGTGTCTAACCACAGCAAATGTGCATCAGGAAAACCAACTTGCCACATGAAAACCACCAATCTGACCATTATACCCGTCCCATACTGTATATTCATGGGCATACAGTATGAGACTGACTGACTCGAGGGAGAGTCATTCGGATAGGCGGTTGCCCAGAGCCGCTGATTCCAACCAATATGCTCATAGGCTAATATGGATATCCAGTCCGGATCTGCCAATCCAACCCATATGCCCATATATAAAGGGGGATAAAGGGAACACTGGTAGACAGATACAGAGATCTCCGTATATTTGCATAAAAGGGACACAGACAGACATATGGGTACAACAGTTAAGCCCTTTGCACACAGGCGCGTTTTTTTCTCGATCGAACCCAGTTCGATTCGTGCGTCTTGTCGCATGCGGTAAAAAACTCATCACTCCTTTTATGACCCCTTTTGGGATCCGCAGCGCCGATTCCGCACAGCATTGCACACCATATCCAATGCGTTTTATTCATGCAGCAAACGAAAAAACAAAAACAAAAAGAAAACGCAACTGTCCTGTGTGCAAAGGGCTTTAGTCTGACAATGGGTACAGTGGGTATTGCATATCTGTATGGGGCATGCATTAGAGTTAGTTTTACTGAGGTTAGGGATAGGTTGTACCAGTTGTGCATTCACCAGCGGTGGCAGGTTAGCATTTCACCAGGTTAGCATTCACCAGCGTTGTGGTGAGGTTGAACTATCGAACGTCGTAATAACGCTACACTCCCTCCCCAACTAGCATTGTTCCCGACTTGCATCGCCGATCCAACCGATATGCCCATATGTGCCCATATGGGCATATATGGAGATCTGGTTGTCCATAACCGTCAATCCGACCGATATGCCAAAATATGGGCATGCCCATATATGGACATTAGCTATTTACCTGCCATAACTGTACTTGCATCGTGTAATATAGTTTAATTTGTATTCATGAACTACATTTCTCCATTGACTTTACTTAAAAAAATTACTATTCACAAATATGGATTTGGTGTTTGACATCATCATGTCTGACATCATAGACCACATGAGAATGACACAGTATATCTCCATATATGGGAATTCCAAAATATAATACTGATGACATCAGACGTGACATCTTTCATGCCCATATATGGGCATGCGAGGGATATTTATATATGGACATACACAAACGTAGCCAATCAGGAGGGAATATGGGAAATTGGACTGATCCATGTTGATGACGTGACTTTAGAGATATTGTGTACCGATTTACGTGACTTTAGGCCAAAATCTGTAGGAGCAGTGTCCAAAAATGTGTTAAAATCGGCCTGATGGTGGCGCTAGAAGAGGGCCATGTGAGAAATGAGGGGTGGAGATTGTGAGTTGCCATCCAAAGCATCAGACATATAAAGGTGGACGCCTCCTCAGCTCTGGGGCGTTGGTAAAAGAGGTCCGGCAAGAAGTGCGCTGTCGGAAACTGTGGAAGTCACTCTGCCCATAGATTATATGACTCTGCCCCCTGCAGTTGGAAAGAGGGAGTCCCGCATCTGATCTTCAGAATTCCGGAAGCTTGCCAGTCCTGTTTTACCAGTCGCGCCAATGAACTGCAGCGGCGGAGGAGGTATCTAGCTTTTTATATCTGTGATCCAAAGAGTGTCTGTGCAAAGTTTGAATAGGGGCAACGGTGCCGGAGATAAGAGTAGGGCAAAAGTGTGACGTGGCGTGTGACGGACAGACTGACAGACAGTCGGCAGAGCTTAAAATTAAACTTTTCCCAATTATGGAGATGACTGACATCATATATATGTCTGACATCTTAGACCACATGATACTGACACAGTATGTGTCAGTGGACATAACATATGGGCAATGCAAGATATGGGCTTAATATTGATGATATCATGGTTCTCCATATATGGGCATAAAAGGGACAAGGACGGAATGGTGGAACACCGCTCGAATAGGGACAAGGGCTGGCAGATACAGAGATGTGACTCGCCTCAAGGCAACCACATTTGCAATTTCCAATTGCATCTTTCTAGTTTATTTATTTATTTTCATAATAATTCGAGGGGCCAAGCCTTTTTCGTTGTCAGGGGATGGCCAGCACGGGAACAGTCAAATCCAACTGTGTTTTAGCCCAAAATACCTCCCAGTGGTCTGGTCTGGTCTGGTCTGGTCTGGTCTATGTTTCCCACCTTCAATAGACTTTTTGGATATTTAAAGTTATACCATGTAACTTTTTTTATAAAACAAATCTTAAAATTGTCCTAACTGTTAAATCGCTAAAGTTTTAGAACACCCACTCTGTTATTTTCAGCTTCTGAAGCCTTCTCTTGTTTTCTATGAGTTGTGAGGGGGGTAGAATTTCCCGGCAAAATGATGTCATCTCCCACATGATACACTACCGGCCAATCACAGCGCGGATCATACACCACCGGCCAATCACAGAGAGTCTTGCTGTCTCTAAAGGAAGTAGCTTCCCTCAGCAACTGTGTTTACATTGGTGAAGGAATCTTGCCTGCTACTCCCTCAATCCTGGTCTAAAAATGACGGGAGACGGCTCCACGGATGCGTATCGGCGAGGCGGAGGTGCTCGCGGCGGCCGCGGTGGTCCGCAGCGACTCCGGCCGAAAAAAGCAATACCGCTACTGACCACTAGTTGAGCAGCTTCCACAGTACAGCTTTAAGTTATTTTAGCTACATTTTGAATGGTAACATTTTAGCAGCAGCTTTTAGCAGTTAACTCAATGGACTTTATCTGTAACATTTTCTGACCCCAGAAGTACATTGAGTTCAATGGACCTTTTCCTGTAACCATTTCTGTAACCCCCAAACCCCAAAAGCACAGACCCTGCTGCCTTCACAAGTGTGACACACTCACTCACTCACTGACGGACGGACAGATGAGCTGAGGTTTTCATAGTAAATGCGACCTGACGGTAGCAAGTTTGCAATCATCATTATGTATATATTCATTTTGAATTACATTCAATTATTTCAGTACAGCATATTTGACCAAAATACACCTGAGAGGGAAATAAGCCCAACTCAGTACTGTACATGCAGTATCTGGCCTATACTGCTGTTCGCAATTTGGTGTGAGAGGAGTTTCTCACCTGAACTGAGTCAGTGGGTCCCTAGACATGAAAAATCACAGAGGTGCTCGTCCACCATAGTGCCACGAATGGCCAAATCAAATATGGCCGCCATCGGCAATGATGAAAATCCAACCTTTCTGTTTCTGGTTGTATATGCACATGTAATACGTCCATGTCGACTAATTGGGGTGTGGGGAATTCATTTCCGATATTGTTTTGACCATTTTAGGTGATTTGGACCTTGAAAGGTCATATTCAAGGTCATTTTGCTATTCCGAAATCTGTGGCCATAACTTGGCCATTGTTAATAGTAAAAACAGGTGATGTAGGTCTAAATCAACTAATTCTGACATGTGTAATTCATCAATGTCAAGGCCATTTTAACGATTTTGTTCTTTACTTGCACTTTTATTGTATTTATTTTTTTTAATTTTTTTTAAGATTTGTTTTTGGGCTTTTTATGCCTTTATTTGATAGGATAGTAGATTAACAGGAAATGGGGAGAGAGATGGGGAATGACATGTGGCAAAGGTTGTCCGGATTGGGAATCGAACCGGCGACGCCAGCAGGCATCATAGCCTAGTATGTGGTATGCACCTTGGCCAGCAGGCGCCCCTTTTATTGTATTTTTTCATAATAGTTTGTTTTGTTTATGACAAGCGCCATCTGGTGGGCAACTCAATTAGTGAAGTGTGGAGATGAAGGTTTTTGAGCGGTGGTAAACCGCTCCATAGAGTGGCTGTGCGTGTGTCTGTAGTAAACCGCTCCATAGAGTGGCTGTGCGTGTGTCTGTAGCCTTTTTCCTCAGCATTCCATAACTCACTGAAACCCATGTCACATTGTTGGCACTGGTGTTTCTTCTGGTTACCTAACTCAGGGGTTCCCAAACCTTTTTGTCTCAGGGCACCTCATAAATATATTTTTTAAGCCGAGGCACCCCTACATTATAATTTTCACTCCCAGCACCTTATATTTATAGCATATTGTCGTTGTCGGGTGGAAACCTTGTATGTCCAAAACCGTTCGTTTTGTATAAAATGTACTAGTGAAAACAGCAGATGTACAAGCACACAACTTGTGTGTTTGTAGATCGGCTATTATCAAATTATCTCGCGGCACCCCTGGACTGCCGTCGCGGCACCCCAGGGTGCGAAAACCCCTGACCTAACTGACTGAAACTCTTGTCACACTGTTTACAGACGAAGGGTTCTTTTCTCCAGTGTGGACACGCTGATGTGTCTTCAGGTTACAGGCTTTTAAAGAGGCGGTGCCATAGTTTTGTACTTTTTCAGGTTTTCATGTGTCTAGGAGGTTGACAGTATTTCATTATGCCCATTACGCCATTCATTCATGGCACCCCATCTTTAATTAAAGGTCCGCTGTCAGCCCCGAAATTATAATAGTATGATACAGTAGTTCATGTGGTCTGTCTCTCTGGTCTCTCTGTGCATCCTCAAACAGTCTGAAACTGTCTCTGTGCAATCCGCCCAACAACGCCGGAAGCTCGGTACAGCGTCTGCGCAATGCACTATGGGGCGTTGGAAAGTCGTGGATAGATCTAGAACACAGAATGTATAGATCTAGAACATAGATTTCATAGCTCTAGAACACATAGAATAACTAGACCAGGTCAACCTGGTTGTGCCAGACCCCGGTTCTGCCAACCCCCTGTCTGTCATCATCATTTATGACATCATGCCTTTTGTAGGCATGTCATCATCATGTCATCATCATATATACCCTTTATATAGAAAAGGGACAGACCGACATTTGCTTATGTAGGCCTACCCATTTCATGGGTCTGGCAAAAATTCACCGCTTCACTTCAAACCGAGGTTTGATGGTATCTTAAAAAGGATAATATATGGAATATATGTTAAAGGATTTTTTGGCATATTGGATGACGTCATCAGCTGACTATCTGTAGACCAGCTTTGCAAGCTGGTAAAAAAATCACACCAGTGTGAAGTGAGCGGTGCAGCTCAGAATTCAGCTCTGTTACTACAAGCTTGGGCCCAGGCCAGAAAGAAAGGTCATGACTTGAAGGGGCTTCATTCCTGGAGGTAGTTAGTGAGGAGAATCTTCTATTGCCATCAAGTTGATGACCCCAGAGTATACGCTGAATGACAGTTTGCTTCACTGACTTCTATTATGACAAAGGAAAAATTTTTGAAGCGGTGAAAACCGCTTCCAATGAGTGGCTTTGTGTGTCCCACGCCCATATATGGTAATTTCAGTCCAGAATGAACAGGTTTTTTCAAAAACAAAATGTGTGTTTCATGTCCATATATGTTCATCTCAGTCCAGAATGAACAGGCTTTTTCAAAAACAAAATGTATGTCACCTCATGTCCATATATGGTCACTCCAGTCCAGAATGAACAGGTTTTTTCTGTCCCGTACGTCCAGAATATCAGTCCAGAATGAATAGGCTTTTTGAAAAAGCAAAATGTGTGTCCCATGTCCATATATGGCCATTTCAGTTCAGAATGAACAGGTTTTATCTGTCCTGTACGTTCATAACTCTAGAACACATAGAATAAAAGTTCACTGCTTCACTTCGAACCGAGGTTTGATTTTTCAAATGCTTCCTCCTCAAAGTCTCTGCAACGGTAGCGCTGAAAACTCCCATGCAGCTCTTATGTGGTGTGGAGACGCTGGTGCCTCTTCAGGTTACCTGAGTCACTGAAACCCTTGTCACACTGTTTACATACAAAGGGTTTTTCCCCAGTGTGGACACGCTGGTGCGTCTTCAGAGTTTCTAACACACTGAAACTCTTGTCGCACTGTTTACAGACAAAGGGCTTTTCTCCTGTATGGACACGCTGATGTCTCTTTAAGTGACCTAACACACTGAAACTCTTGTCACACTGTTTACAGACAAAGGGCTTTTCTCCTGTATGGACACGCTGATGTCTCCTTAGGTGACCTAACTGACTGAAACTCTTGTCACATTGTTTACAGACAAAGGGTTTTTCACCACTGTGGATACGCTGGTGTGCCTTCAGAGTCCCTATCACACTGAAACCCTTGTCACACTGTTTACATACAAAGGGTTTTTCCCCAGTGTGGACACGCTCGTGCGTCTTCAGCGTTTCTAACACACTGAAACTCTTGTCACACTGTTTACAGACAAAGGGCTTTTCTCCAGTGTGGACACGCTGATGTGTTTTCAGACTCCCTAACACACTGAAACCCTTGTCACACTGTTTACACACAAAGGGTTTTTCTCCACTGTGGATACGCTGGTGTGTCTTCAGGTGACCTAACACATTGAAACCCTTGTCACACTGTTTACACACAAAGGGTTTTTCTCCACTGTGGACACGCTGGTGTGTCTGCAGGTTACCTAACAGCCTGAAACTCTTATCGCACTGATTACACACAAAGGGTTTTTCTCCAGTATGGAAACGCTGGTGCGTCTTCAAGTTACCTAACACACTGAAACCCTTGTCACACTGTTTACACACAAAGGGTTTTTCTCCATTGTGTGTACGTTGGTGTGTCTTCAGGTTACCTGAGACACTGAAACCCTTGTCACACTGTTTACACAAAAAGGGTTTTTCACCAGTATGGACACGCTGGTGAATCTTCAGCTTACCTAACTGACCGAAACCCTTGTCACAGTGTTTACACTGGAAAAGCTTTTCTTTGGTGTGGACATGCTGGACATGCTGTGCCGATACCTCAATGAAACTCTTATCACATAAGAGGTTTTCTTTCATGTGTAGGTCTTCAACTGTTTCTTTACGTCTCCTGGCTGCGTTGAAGTCCTCGCAAGATCTTGGTTTGTCTGTGTCTCCTTGTTGCTGGCTGGTTACACAGCTGGTGATTGTCCGACAGGAAGATGAGGGCAGCCGTCCATTGCTCATCGTTTGACGGCAGAGGTTGTTGTGGCTCCTCGTCATGGAGGGTGACCCGAGACGTGAAGGTGTATTGGACACACTTGGAAGATTGGTTCATGGACACCGCCGATGCTATTGGACTGTAAATTGGAAGGCGTTTCTTTGTCTCTTGCAGGCTGGAAAGACTAATATATTCTCTGTCAATATATTTCTCCCCTCTATGTCTCTATATATCGCTGCCTGCCGGCCTCTCTGACTCTCACAGTACACTATACCTGTAAATACTTGCTCTTGGTCAGTACCCAGACTAAATGTGACGTTTGGAAACTGCGTCACTTCTTATTCAGGTTGCCCAGACAGAGCTCTGGTCTGACGTCACACACCACAAACCATTGACATCATTCCTAGTAACACCGATTTGCACATGTGACAGTTGCAATTCATCCATCTGGTATTTTTTAGTTGAATCATTGAAGCAAGTTGATGACCTAACCTGGAAGTAGAGGCAGCTGGCAGTCTAAGAAAAGAAATCAAACCTCGGTTCGAAGTGAAGCGGTGAACTTTTATTCTATGTTCCCTCTGGAACACATAGATACATTCTTTATTCTGAATGAATGAATGAATGTTTTTTATCTGGAGGGCCGAATTGTCATGTGAAGCTTGACCAATCCTCAAAATATCCAATCATCAGACCGGGACGGACACCACACATATATTCTGGACGTACGGGACAGATTCTGGACGTACGGGACAGATAAAACCTGTTCATTCTGGACTGAAATGACCATATATGGACATGAGGTGACACACATTTTGTTTTTGATAAAACCTGTTCATTCTGGACTGAAATGACCATATATGGACATGGGACTCACATTTTGTTTTTGATAAAACCTGTTCATTCTGGACTGAAATTACCATATATGGACATGGGACACACAAAGCCACTCCTTGGAAGCGGCTTTCACCGCTTCAAAAAAGGGAAAATCTCGCTTTTGCGAACGCCCATCATTTCGACCGGAGGGTTAGCGACTCACTCCACGGAGGTTAAGATTAGGTGAGGGTTAGAGTCGGGTGTCGAAAAGATGAGATGTAGTAACAGCGACACGCTCCCCCCAAAATGCACATTTTATACCAGCTTGCGTCTTGTGGAGCAGTTTAGTGGCCTTGTGGAATAAACTGTTAACTGAACTGCGTCTTACCAGACGCCTCAGGGCGACATGCGACCGAGGTCATGCCAATTCTTGGCCATCTGGCCAGTGATGTATATCGGGCCAGTTACCCCTGGAGACCCCTGCATGATAGTCAACAATGTTATGTCAAAACTCAAAACATACCCATATACCGGTATATAGGCATTACCAAATATGGGCATTCCCAGATATGTCCTTAATATTGATGACAATGGGACAGGGATCTCCATATGGGCATAAAACATATGTTAATTAGTAAAGCCAAGCAGGGCCTTGGTGAGTTAGGGCCTGGGTTTGATGCCTGTGGATCTCCATATGGGCATAAAGGGGTAGGCTACCCTAACAGGGCATCATCTGGTAATGCCCATGTAAGGTTGCCCGAGCGGCCAGGCTTCAAAAACAGTCTCAGGATTGTCTTTAAGGGTTTTTATTTCACCAAAACACCTCCCAAAAGCAGTGTCGTTCACAAGAATTCAAATAGCCAAAAATATGACAGACCAAAAATAGAAAAGAATTGAACAGCGCTGAAAAATAAACACTCAGGCAGACACTAACATAACCCAACAGGCAAAGAACTCTCTTCGGGAAAAACCATGATCACAGCACAGCCCCGTAGCTCTCCCTTCAGGGAATGCTCTCTTGTGTCTGTCTACATCAGAACTAACTTGCCTGTCCTGTAGCCTCCCTTTAAATAAGGAGTGGGCCCTACCACAGGACACCAATTAGCCTTAACAATACTTCCATATACTTCCAAATAAACATTCAATAACCCGCAGCTAGTAAGAGTAACCTAAGCATACTACATGATGCGTTACACTTAAACTTTGGGTTGGGTTCACTTCAAAAGAATGACATTTCAAACCAACACATTACTGAAAAACAAAGGGAACCCCTTCTCCTCCACAGCACTTGGCCCATTCCTATTAACCAAGGAATTGCCACCGGCTGTGGAGAAGAGACAACTAGGGAGGTGACCACACCCCTGATTACCACCACCAATGATTCAATAAACATTAGAACATTAAAATGCATTGAAACACAAGCTTAAGAACACTTGTCCATGAACCAACCATTCACAGTAATTTCCAAAGCCGGCCGGCAAAGTTAGTCAAATGGAAACCACTGTTTAGTTGGGTGTGTGTACATTGTCCTCAAACATTGTATCTGTATATAGGGCACGGGTTGCCCCGTGACATTTCCCCCCCCTTCTGATGACGCCCCCTGTGGCGTCCAGGAAAGGAAGTCTTCTTCTGTACACTTCTGAACCTTTCCTGCACAGAAGTTAAAGGCCGCCTTGCAAAGGAACCAAATTATTTGGCCTTTTCGCTCAAGTCTTTCCACCCACCCAGTTTGGCTCCACCTCTGGCACCGGTGTTGCTGCTGCTCCTGCAGCCGCCTCTGATGTGTCGCTGCCACCGACAAGCTGTGTTGCAGGCACCCTCGACTGCGCCTTGGTTGCCTCGAGGTCGACTGGAGTCGGGTGATCTGGTAGTTGAGAACATTGCGCCTCTGCTGGTTCCCCTCCTGCTCAATCTTCCTCCTGGCCATGCCCGTCTCTCTGGAAGTGGTTGTGTCCACCTTGGGCTGAAAACCTTCCTCGATGGCTCGCCCTGTGGCACCCTCTTCCTTCAAGGCCGTTTGCTGCTGCTTGTGCTGGTTCTTGGGAGGCATTCAAGATCTTCTGGACCGTTTCTCTTTTCTTCTGACACCACATGTAAGGTTGCCCGAGCGGCCAGGCTTCAAAAATAGTCTCAGGATTGTCTTTAAGGGTTTTTATTTCACCAAAACACCTCCCAAAAGCAGTGTCGTTCACAAGAATTCCAATAGCCAAAAATATGACAGACCAAAAATAGAAAAGAATTGAACAGCGCTGAAAAATAAACACTCAGGCAGACACTAACATAACCCAACAGGCAAAGAACTCTCTTCGGGAAAAACCATGATCACAGCACAGCCCCGTAGCTCTCCCTTCAGGGAATGCTCTCTTGTGTCTGTCTACATCAGAACTAACTTGCCTGTCCTGTAGCCTCCCTTTAAATAAGGAGTGGGCCCTACCACAGGACACCAATTAGCCTTAACAATACTTCCATATACTTCCAAATAAACATTCAATAACCCGCAGCTAGTAAGAGTAACCTAAGCATACTACATGATGCGTTACACTTAAACTTTGGGTTGGGTTCACTTCAAAAGAATGACATTTCAAACCAACACATTACTGAAAAACAAAGGGAACCCCTTCTCCTCCACAGCACTTGGCCCATTCCTATTAACCAAGGAATTGCCACCGGCTGTGGAGAAGAGACAACTAGGGAGGTGACCACACCCCTGATTACCACCACCAATGATTCAATAAACATTAGAACATTAAAATGCATTGAAACACAAGCTTAAGAACACTTGTCCATGAACCAACCATTCACAGTAATTTCCAAAGCCGGCCGGCAAAGTTAGTCAAATGGAAACCACTGTTTAGTTGGGTTTGTGTACATTGTCCTCAAACATTGTATCTGTATATAGGGCACGGGTTGCCCCGTGACAGCCCATACTGTAAATGGACTTAATATTAACGTTTTAGGGGAAGGTAGGGTGTAAATCACAGTAAAGCAGGCTTGGGCCAGTTAGGGCCTGGGATTGATGACATCAGAAATCTCCATATATGGGTATAAAAGGGATTTTGTTTCTGGGAATGCCCATATATGGATATTATTTAATTTTATCCTTTATTATTAATAATATGTATCCATACACATACAATATATTTTATGCCCATACATGGAGATCCCTATCTGAACCAGCCACACAGATATGTGCCATGACTTGGCCATCTGGCCAGTGACTCGCCACAAAAAGTTCGGAAATCTAACTTTGGTCGATTATATCTCCCCTTTAATAAACCCAAATGGTATTGCGTTTTATATCATTTTCATTGTTGATTTGTCACCTTTACAACAAGGTACAGCTTGTAAGCATCGGGCATTCAAGGCATGAGCTACACAGCCAAACGTGTGGGTTGCGCTGACCCAAAATTTGCCAACATTCGGTCCATTATATCCCCCCTTTAATTGTGCCAAATGGTATTGTGTTTGATATCATTGGTATCGTTGATTCGTCACCTTTACAATGAGGTACAGTTTGTAAGGATCTGGCATTCGTGGAATGAGAAACACAGCCAAACGTGTGGGTAGCGCTCCTCCAAAAATTGTCAAAATGGCCTGGCAGGCCTGCAATACTGTTCTTTTGGTCTTCACCTTTGTTACTTGGGGCATTGAATGATTGCACTCTCCCACAGTAATAAGGAAAAGAAAAAACAACACATATTGGCAATTTTTACACTTTATTAATGTTAAGCTCAGTGTCAGGGAAGCCCAAAACGAGAGTAAATGCCAGCAGAACAGTATGTTGCAAGCCATTTTGGCAAAATTCTGGTCGGCGCTACCCACACGTTTGGCTGTGTAGCTCATGCCTCGAATGCCCGATGCTTACAAGCTGTACTTCGTTGTAAAGGTGACAAATCAACGATAAAAATGATATAAAACACAACACCATTTGGGTTTATTAAAGGGGAGATATAATCGACCAAAGTTAGATTTCCGAACTTTTTGTGGCAAGTTTATATATATCGATGACATCAGGGATCTTCATATATGGGCAGAAAAGGGATTCTGGGGTATATCCATATATGGACTTTTACATAGGTGATGTCACCTGTGATATCACCTGTGATGTCACAGTGACAAGGGAACCAACCCATAGACTGACTGTAACAATGTGCACTGACACAGACAGACAGACTCATGGTAAACTGTGACCTTAGGTTGCAACAATGCTAGAAAGATGCAATTGGAAATTGCAAGAGTGGTTGACTATATTCTGCAGCAAGTTAAAGAGTGGTTGACTGTATTCTGCAGCAAGTTAAAGAGTGGTTGACTGTATTCTGCAGCAAGTTAAAGAGTGGTTGACTGTATTCTGCAGCAAGTTAAAGAGTGGTTGACTGTATTCTGCAGCAAGTTAAAGAGTGGTTGACTGTATTCTGCAGCAAGTTAAAGAGTGGTTGACTGTATTCTGCAGCAAGTTAAAGAGTGGTTGACTGTATTCTGCAGCAAGTTAAAGAGTGGTTGACTGTATTCTGCAGCAAGTTAAAGAGTGGTTGACTGTATTCTGCAGCAAGTTAAAGAGTGGTTGACTGTATTCTGCAGCAAGTTAAAGAGTGGTTGACTGTATTCTGCAGCAAGTTAAAGAGTGGTTGACTGTATTCTGCAGCAAGTTAAAGAGTGGTTGACTGTATTCTGCAGCAAGTTAAAGAGTGGTTGACTGTATTCTGCAGCAAGTTAAAGAGTGGTTGACTGTATTCTGCAGCAAGTTAACTGTCATGTGAAGCTCAACCAATACTCAAGCTAGCACCACTCCTCGAATGGTTTCCCCTCAATTTCCAATTGCATCTGATTCACAAAAATCAGGTTTGAAGTGAAGCTGTGATTTTTTATTCTATGTGTTCTAGAGTTATGAAATCTGTTAGGGATCCGGTATTGGTACTCATGGTATCGGTACTCGCTCCGATACCGGCCTATTTTGCGGTATCGGTACTCGTCCGATACTGCTCACAAAGCGCCCGAGTACCCTGTGTGTTCCGCCACTTCGCCTTTCTCTCTCTCTCTTAAAATATCAAAAGTAAAAATACAAAATGTTTGAGCATAGCAGATCTAGAAGATCATGCACAGTACAGGAATTTCCATGGGCTAAACCTGAAAAAAAAAGTGAAATGTGTGGCAGTTGTGCCATGTTCTGGGAAAGCAATGCAATTTAATGTGTTATATACAGCCAGAAAGTGAGGAACATCTGATAAAAAAAAAAAAAAAAAAAAACGTAATTTAAAGACATTTTGTATTATTAATTGTACTCGTATCGGTACTCCGTATCGGTACTCGGTATCGGCGAGTACTCAAAATGAAGTACTCGTACTTGTACTCGGTCAGCAAAAAAGTGGTATCGGGACATCCCTAAAATCTGTGTTCTAGATCTATACATTCTGTGTTCTAGATCTATACTTTCTATGTGTTTTAGTTCTATATTTTTATGAATTCTAAATGAATGAATGATTTTGTCTGGAGGGCCAAATTGGCATGTGACGCTTGACCAATCCTCAATTGGTCAAGCATGCACGGGACATGTACAGGACAGACAAAATAGACCAATCAGATGTACGGGACATGTACGGGACAGACAAAATAGACCAATCAGATGTACGGGACATGTACGGGACAGACAAAGCCACACCTTGGAAGTGGCTTTCACCGCTTCAACAAAAGGTTTATCTAGTGGTGAAAATAAAGTTTCCCCAGAACTGCAGTGTGTTGCCGACGTGACTATATTCTGCGTAAGGGATAACATATCTCGCTCAGCAGTCATTATAGAGTGATAGGAGCCCGACAAGTTGATATGCCACCGACGCGAAGCGGAGGTGGCATATCATCATATCAATCAAATCAATATCATATCAATATCATATCAATCAAATCATCCTTTGATTTATATAAATTGTTTGGGGAAATGAAAATTATTAAATACAATAAAAGATTATAAAAAATAAATGAAAAAAGTTATGAAAAGAAACACGGCCTGCTCACGTATTCGGAGGGTGTCAGGAGTCACCAGAAAAAAAGGAAAGTTGTTTTCATTGAATATCATGGTTAAAATGGAGTTTGAAGTGGGTTTGTATAGGAAGGTCCTGGAAGTGGGAAAATGGGAGGAAATGAATATCAAATAAATATCTAAATACTGAATGAAGAAATTCAAAAACTGTCCCGGGTGTTCCCAAAAGCCTGATTAGATGATAAAATGACCAAAAGTTTTTTTGAAAGTGTAATATCCCTTTAAGTCCTTTTCTTTGTTAAAATTTTAGTTCACCCGCAAAAAGATTTTTTTTCCCCTATTGATTACTCACACCATGGAGACTTGAGTTCAATAATATTCCTATTTGTTGCATTCCTAAGACAAAAATATGTATATTTTAGTAAATTTACCCCCATTGATTCCGGATGGGGACCCAAATGCATTGGGGTCCACATCCGGAATCATGGATGGGGGTAACATTTTTGTAATCAAATTTGTCTTGACAAAAACAACAAAATATTATTGAACTCAATTCTCTATGGCGTGTGTAATCAATAGGAAAAAGGTCATTTTGGGGGTGAACTACTGCTTTAAGTCACTTTTGAAAGAGATGTCTAGGCCTACATAGGCTTACTGCAACTGAAAGCAAAATCAATATAGTAAATGTGTTAAGACACCAGGTGGCGCTATCAGTATCACACCCTATTCATGCACTAACACGTGGGACTCGGAGGTGCGCCGGCGCCCCCTATAGGCAGACTACGCAGTCTGCGTAGGGCCCCCGACCAAAGAAGGCCCCCACCCACAGCCCCCTCCTCTGCAGAAAAGAACGTACTGAACTGACTTTTCACACCAGCACTACTGCCATCTTAGCCTGAATGAGACATCTCTGATTAACCTCGCATAGCCAGACTTACTCATGTCCCTGATTGGCTGTCCCGGCTCTATGCCGTTGTCCCATTGGCCAAAAAGGAAAAAGAGCCAACATTTCTTGACTCTCTGGATTGATTGATTGATTGAAGAATTTATTAGAAGTTTGCAATAGAAAAAAGTACAGTTTCATGACAGTACAAATCACTGGTACAAGGTCAACTAAAAGGAGATCCTAGAAAGCCGAGGCTTATTTCCACAGGAACCACACTTTAAGTATCTCATATAACATTGAAAGACAGACGGATAGAACATAGTACTTTATCTAGGATAATATCAGTTTCAAAAGCATAACATCAAATACAAAAGGCAGAATACAAAGAAAAAGGGGGGGGGAGCATGGGGGCTTAGTCTATTTACAAGTCACGGGTAGCTGCTGTCTGAAGGTGACTTTTCATACCAATTTTGAAGGAGGCTAGGGATTTGCTCTCCTTTAGGGCTTGTGGAAGGGCGTTCCACATGTTGATGGTATAGCAGGAGAACGAGTTAGCGCCTTGTTTAGTGTTAAATCTACGCTGATGATGATTAGTGGAGCTGCCTCTGGTGTTATGATCGTGAACATCCTTGACCTTTAAGAAGTAGTTTGTCAGGTACATGGGAATCTTGGAGGTGTAGTGTATCTTGTACACCAGGCCCATTGCAAGATGCTGTACTCTGTCAGCTACTTTGAGCCACCCCACGCTTTCGTGGTGATGCTCGGTAAGGTGGGTCAGAGGAGGGAGACCAAGCACAACCCTAATTAGTTTGTTTTGGGCTGTTTGGAGCTTTAGCTTTAAGGCAGCTGGGGCGTCGCGATACCAGACAAGGACTCCGTAATCAATGAGGGGCCCAATAAGAGCACCTCCTAGTGTCTTTCGGGATTTAATATTGATTAGTGGGGCAACTCTTTGCAAGAAGCGAATTCGTTGATTGACTTTATTGATTACCTTGGTGGTCATTTTTTCACTGGATAGGTTAGCCTCCAGGATGCAACCCAGGTAGCAGATGTGTTTTTTTCTTTCTATCACAGTGTCACCTACTTTAATTGTGAAGTTCTCAACTAGGCTAAGTTTCTGACTAGATCCAAAGAGGATACATTCAGTTTTGCCTAGGTGAATTGAGAGTCTGTTGTCATTGAGCCAGGTGCAGATCTTGTTAAGTTCACAGTTAAGGGCCTTTTCAACCTGCAAAATGTCTCTGCCTGAGACTAGGAGAGCCGAGTCATCCGCGAACAGAAACAGATTGCAGTCACAAGCAGATGACATGTCGTTTACGTATATTAAGAACAACAGTGGTCCTAGTATACTCCCTTGAGGTACTCCACAGTTTACTGGGAGGGGGGGGGACAGGGTTCCGTTGACTTCCACCATCTGTTCCCTCCCCACCAAGTAAGAGTGCATCCATCTCACTGCTGTGCTATCAAGACCAATAGCTTTGAGTTTTTCGATCAGAATAGAATGATCGACGGTGTCAAATGCCTTCTGGAGGTCCAGCATGACCATGCCACAATATTTGCCATCGTGAATTTCACGTTTGATGTAATCATTCAAATAGATGAGGCATGTATCTGTGGAATGGGACTCTCTGAAGCCAGACTGGAACTCGTAGATCAGTTTATTCTCTTCAAGATATCTAGCCACCTGTTCATAGACAATTTTTTCCATTACCTTAGAGATGGAACTAAGGATTGAGATTGGCCTGTAGTTGCCAGGGTCAAGTTTACTGCCTTTTTTGTGCAGGGGGGTTACCTTGGCTAATTTGAAGTCCTGGGGGACATAACCCTGCTTGATAGATAGATTAATAATATGGGTAATGATTGGGGCAATGGTGGCAGCTGAGTCTATGAGAAATTTGGGGGCAATTTTATCATGGCCAGCGGCCTTGAATTGAGGTAGGGTGCGCAGTTTTTTAAACACTTCATCAGTTGACACCGTGGCAAGTTTAAAGTTGTCTTTGCATACCCCAAGGTTCCTGTAGAATTTCAAGATGTGCCTAACACCAAACAGCCCAGATGGAGCGGGCAGTTTATTGACCAGATTTTTGGCCATGGAGGTGAAGTAGATGTTGAGATTTTTGGCTACATCAAGACTATCCGTGAGGAGGGTTATGGGAGTTTGGATGGATATGTTGCTGGCTATGGATCTGAGTTTAGCACCACAGCCTAGCTGGGTTTTAAATAGCTTCCATAGGTCTCGTGGTTTGTGGATGTTTTCCTCAACTTTCTCATCCAAGTAGTTTTTTTTGGCAGAAAGGATTAAGGAGGTTGTCCGATTTCTCAGTTTATTAGCCTCTAGACTGACTATTTCTAATTGGAACTCTTTGGGAGTTTCCGCCCCGCCCCCTTTCAGTGTTTGTTTACTTTCGGTTTGACAATGCACGTTTATCTTTCTGGATACATGAGAAAAAGAAAAAGAAAAAGCGTCAAACAGAACTGCAGCAACAGCAAACAGGTAAATAAACATTCTTGCACTGTCAGTTGTAATTGGAGCCACGTTGCTGCTTTAGTGGCGATATGCAAGGGCTAGGGTGTTTAGCTGCCTTGCGTGTCACGACTGGACACTTATGTACTGCTGCTGTTATGTAATCTCTCCTCCCTCGCTGTCTGTCGCTGACAGTGCGCTGACAGTGACAGTGCGCTCGCCTCTTTCTCTGTGACCGATGTCTGTGATTTGTTTCTGCTTTTGGTTGTTTTTTGGTTCTGTTTGTTTATCGTTGCTAACTAGCTGCTGTGGGTTCTTGACTTGTTGTGAGGTGTGTGCAGTGATATAAAGTAACTAAGTACATTTACTTAAGTACTGTAGGCTACTTAAGTACAACTTGAGTTATTTGTTGCTGCTTTTACTTCTACTCCACTACATCTCAGATCTAAATATTGTACTTTTACTCAACCTCAAATTCATTTGAAAACCTTAGTAACTTTACTATTCATTATGATGATATTTTTATCATTATGATATTATAAATCATACATAAACTCCTTTAGCCCTATTTATGTTTTGGGGGGGCAGAGGATTTAGTGCTATATGTAAATTTACAAATTATATAGTCTACTATAATATGTTTCAGATATAATATGTTTCCTTGGCATAGCCTACATGCTCATTTTGGGATATTTGTCCAGTCCTTTGTTATGTTAGGCTACTTGATGCTACATTGCATGACAATTCTGCAATTTGGCATATTTATATAAAAAAAAAACAATTAAACCCATTATAAAATTGATTAAAAAACAAAAAAAACATTATTTTTTCGCGGGCGCTCGCTACGCTCGCGGCCGCAGGAAGGCCCCTTGGTTGAATCACGCTTAGGGCCCCCGTGGGCCCAAAAACGGTAATTGACTCCACTGACACAAGTCGCAAAATCCTATTCGCCCTTTTTTTTCCTCATGACACGAGACAAATTTGGAATTAAATTAATTGGGTAACAAATTCACAAGGTCATTCATGAGTGCAATCAATGTTGCCTCGATATTTTTCAGAAAAGGTCACATTCTTTGACATGGTTAAAATAGCCTAACTTCTCAGAGATTCAAATTTGGAATCCAACGTTTTCAAAAGGTGTTTTCTTTGCACCTATATTTATCAAAATGTTCTATGTGTCACCAATCCGTTATCATTTGATTGATCATATTCATATAGGCCTACAGTATAGGGTCATACTTTGTGTGTGTGTTCCTTAAACTGTTTGATTAATTCATTGAATTCCAAAGATATGCTACTCTACTGCTATTTTGTTATTTACATCCAAGTTCAGACTGTGTTTTAAAGATGTTTTAAATTTGAAAAGTTAAATACGCGGATTACCATGATTTCCATTGAAAATGATTTGAATGATTTGAAAATGATTTGAAAAACATGAAAATGATTTCCATTGAAAATGATTTCCATTTATCAGGCTAATTAAGGCCTCCTAGCCTTCTTTGGGGGAATTCAACTTGGAAACTTAAAAGATAATACCGTCATACGTGATTTAAATGAACCAAATCGTAAAACATGATTTAAAAAAAGAAAACAGGAATGTTTAACTGATTCTACCTTTTCTGACAGATCAGTTTATACTTAATATTACGAGCCTAGAGAACTACTCGAATGCATCACACAGAGCCGCCCTCTGGTTATACAAGAATTGGTGACCTGTCAGAATATGTAATATGTAACCCTAGCCCTTACTGTGTGGTCAGCGTCAATCCCACTTTGTTGTCACCTCGTTCTGGTATGTTTCCTCTTCATTTAAGTGAAACCCTGAGCCGCGAAGAGCTGCTACCGCCGCGGCTACCGCTGTAGTACAGCCACTCTTCATAATAGGTCACCAATGTCGACGTAACACCAGTTCAGAAGCCCAGTTTATTATTGTCGACCACGTGATTTGTGTCTGTTGTGCGGCATTCATTCTGACTGCTACAACCACTGATGTTTGGTTTGTGTGTGGTTGTAACCTGTCATACAATACAATTACTAATATTTAATATCACAGTTGTCATATGACATATGAAATATCCTTGCTTGCAGAAAGCACTTTAACGGATAACCCTGCGCTGCAAAACTGAGGACTTTCTTTCCAGTGGATTAATGTGACGGGTCCCTCCCACTGCTCCCAGGCTCCCCTGACCCAGACCAGAGCCTCTCTGCTCGGCTAGGCTGCCTGGCTGGGACCGGGGAGGAGGCTGTCTGTCTGTGGAGGAGAGGAGGAGGAGGAGAACCGCGGTGTTTCCATAGCGATCATCGCATCGGATCGTTAACGTTCACACCCCGGGGCCCGGCTCAGCTCCGATCAGCTGTCCGGCTGGTGTGCGTGCATGCAGCAGAATGGCTCCGACCAACCACCGGCCAACAACAACGGCGACCCCCGCCACCGCCACCAACACCCACCGCCACCGCCACCATCGTCACCCCCGTCCCACTCGTTCAACATCCCCGGCGGCCCGCTGCTGTTGGCCGGCTCCTCCACCACGTCGCGGGTGAGGCGGTTCGTGCAGGAGAGGCAGCGGACGCTGCCGCTGCCCAGGGTGATGGTGGTGTTCTCCAGCGACCACAGCGAGAGCAGCACCACCAACACCACCAAGCCCGGGGCGGGCGATCATGCCGCCGCCGCCGCCATGGCGAGCTCGGATTCTGGGGAGGAGGATTTCAGAAAGCCACCGCTGGCCATCGCCCCGGGCTCCCCATGCAGCCCCTGCTCCTCCCAGGCTGCCAACATGAGCCTGGGCAAGGCGCTGCGCTCCACCTTCAGTGCATCACAGGAGGTATTTATCATTACCCTTACAGTAAGTAGCAGGGCAGGGGGCCTGCTCTCTCTCTCTGTGTGTGTGTGTGTGTGTGTGTGTGTGTGTGTGTGTGTGTGTGTGTGTGTGTGTGTGTGTGTGTGTTATTGCTACTGTTACTGCTAGCATACAGTACAGTCACAGAGGAAGGCTCCTTTTAGGTGGAGCATGCAGGGCTCATATGGGTTGACGTGTCCCCATTCCTTTAGTGTTCTGTTCCTGGATGAATGACTCCTACTTGACTCTCTGTGACACATTTTGCACACGATGGACCTGCAGTGATGTTGTTCTGTACACTACACAACCATGACAGATGACTGCTGTTAGGATACATGTTTCATTGTTGAGATGGCACTCATTATATTCACTACTGATTCACTGTGTGTCTGTATAGGCTATGTATGTATGTATGTATGTATGTATGTATGTATGTATGTATGTATGTATGTCCATATAGCCTACCCACTGTGGTAGGCTGGGTAACACACACACACACACACACACACACACACACACACACACACACACACACACTGGGTACATATCCATCCATCCATCCATCTTCAACCGCTTATCCGGAATCGGGTCACGGGGGTAACAGTTCCAACTGAGACTTCCAGATTTCCTATCCTGCGCAACTTCCTCCACTCCCTCTGGGAGTATACTGAGGCGTTCCCAGGCCAGTCTGGAGATATACTCCTTCCATCTGGTCTTAGGTCTGCCACGGGGTCTCCTCCCAGTGGGACGTGCATCGAGGACCTTCCTAGGAAGGCGCTCGGGGGGGCATCCGTACTAGATGCCCGAACCACCTAAGCTGACTCCTTTCCAAGTGAAGGAGCAGCGGTTCTACTCCAAGTCTCTCTCGGGTGATTGAACTTCTCACCCTATCTCTAAGGGAGATACCAGCCACCCCTCTGAGAAAACTCATTTCGGCCACTTGTACCCGAGACCTTATACTTTCGGTCATGACCCACACTTCATGACCATAGGTGAGAGTGGGAACGAAGATTGCTCGAAAGACAGAGAGCTTTGCCTTACGGCTCAACTCTTTTTTTCTTCACAGCGATTCAGAGCCTGCAAAACCGCTCCTGCTGCTTGGGTACATACAGTCAGGTATATCAGCCTCATATCCAGTGTCAGTCCGTATACATGCACATAATATTAATTCATAGACGATATAGCATATGTTGTTCATTACTTGTGTACTTGTAGGGTAGGCTAACACCTATTTATTAATTAATCAGACTTTAAGTCTACTTTTACTTTAATCTGTCTCGACTCTCACTTACTGTAATAGCCTACTTATTCTGTGTTTCACGAATCACGCATCAAAGATTGATCTTCAATCTATCGATCTATCAACCATCTACGCAATGCATCTACTGTATTGCATGCATCTATGCATCTATCCAATGAGTTGGTGGGTGCTATCCTGCCACCATTGGTGTGTGAACGTGGGAAGTGAGGACGCTGGCGTTGACTGTTCGCCGCTTCACTTCCCAGTGTATGAATGAATGGACCATTGTAAAGCGCTTTGAGCACTTGGAAAAGCGCTATAAAAAATGCAATCCATTGAAAATGCAATGTCCATTATGAGACAAAACAATCATCTTTCATTGACTGTCCACCTCTATACCTCCAGACACTTTTTTTTAAACAATATGTTTATTTATTTTATTTTTATTTTTTTTAAAGACACACAAAACCACATATACAATACAATAAAAGACCACAATCAAAATTCAGATAATATACAAAAAAAACACAAAAAAAAAACCACCTGACATCAACACGACACATAAGATTATAAAATAACTATGATACAAAGAGCACATACAACACATCAACATCCAGACTCCTATGCCACAAGGCCAGACAAACGACCGTAGAGAGAAAAAGAAAAAGCAGCTACCCTACTCCCGGTTCCTCCATCAAATAGGAAAGATCATTTCCCTTAACTAGTTGAATAAAATTCCCCCATATTTTCTCAAATAGCTCTTGTTTCTCCAGACACTTTTTACAGTATATGCAACAGATTGATCAATGATATTACACACACAGGTATTCCCCAGTCGTATATTGTCTCTCACATGGCAGTGCTCTGTAGCCACTAGCTGCTGGATCATGTCTACCCGTTAAGTGTCAGCTCTCATAATGTTGAAGCCAAGCTGATGGCTCCCCATATGGCCTGTCAGTGTCAACAGTGTTGGGCTTGCAGGCGGATAATCCTCCTGTTCTCTCTTTAACCACTTATACCCTGTATGGTTGACCGGAGTTCCTCAGGGCTCTATAGTAGTGTATTTTCTGTCTTCTTGTGGGGAAAGCTTTTTAGTCTACTTGCCAGCCCATAGAGCCCCATTGTGAACCCGGACATATTGAGTACAATAAGGTTTTATGTTATAAATGTTGAGTATGGGTCCCCAGCATGTAGAAACTGCCGGATGCTAACTTGCATATGTTGAGCAATTTTCATAATTTGCATAATTCGATTTATTTAGCATAATCCCCCATAATAATGGATAATATGTCAAAAACTGATTGGCCGATTTGAACAATATTGGAGTGGTTTTGGGGGTTATTGAGGATGCTGAATCCATTTTCTAAATTAAAAATGGCCGTTTTAAACCGGAAATGGCCTTATACCAACTTAAAGTGGGGTGATTTCGATACTTTTTTATGTTGTATATGGCCATTTCCGGTTTAAAACGGCCATTTTGAATTTAGAAAATGTCAGAAATGGATTCAGCATTCTCAATAACCCCCAAAACCACTCCAATATTGTTCAAATCAGCCAATCAGTTTTTGACATATTATCCATTATTATGGGGGATTATGCTAAATAAATCGAATTATGCAAATTATGAAAATTGCTCAACATATGCAAGTTAGCATCCGGCAGTTTCTAAATGCTGGGAACCCATACTCAACATTTCTAACATAAAACCTTATTGTACTCAATATGCCAGGGTTCAGATTCTGGTAAGTGGACTATTTGCTGAAGATTTCCGATCGACAAGATCTGCTATTTTCCTCCGAAAGCTTTCCTCACAATGAGGACGCTGGGGTTTAAGTGGTTGAGCTGACAGTAGGCTATTATGTCGCCCAGCATTTAGAAAATCCAAGCTGTGCTTCTTGAATGATGCGATCCACACTTTCAATTAACGCCTTTAAAAGTGAATCTGTCAGTCAGCCAGTTTCAGTCAATTATCACCACATAAACTTTTGGAGTATACTGCACTACAGAAAAGTGGAAATCTTGTATATTTTTGATGATGCATGTGTAAAGTATATGTATACAGACACAGACACCAGTTGTTAAGTGAGATATGTTTGAATTAATATGTCCACAAACACCAACAAAAGTGGACTAAATCTTGCTGTTTCCTTGTCACAAGATTACATTTTTAATCTTTGCCATAGAATAAGCCATCTTTATTATGGTTATGCATTGCAGGAAAGAAGAGATCCTGTAATTTGCGATGATAATAAATAATGTATATAAATTATATGTAACAGGAAAACCATTTTAGCATTGACCATGCTTACAATCAATTTATAATTCTCATTGAACATGCTTACAATGAATTTATAATCTAGATATACGACTGTGTCACCGTCTAAACCGCTCTCTTAATAACTTACGCCCTATACACTTATACTCAATGAGAAATACGGTACTTAGTATACTATCAGAGAGAAGAGCTTATCTGCAGGCTCACAAGACATCACATCGCGACAAACCTGTAGGTCACCTATTTTCGCAATTCATGAAAATCTGTTTTTAAAAAAAAAGAAGGAAAGAAAGAGGGACGGCCAGGCTTAATGTGATTAATCTCGTGTTATCTTACAATTTCCAGCATCCTGAATACACCAAGAGTAAATTAATTATCGTACCCCTCGTTTTCTCCAGAGTGTGACCCACTTCCCTCTCCCTCTGACCCCGTGCAGTTCCCAGAGGTGATTCCTCTCAACGTGGGGGGAACGTACTTCACCACCCGCCTGTCCACGCTGCGGCGCTACGAGGACACCATGCTGGCCGCCATGTTCAGCGGGCGACATCACATCCCACGGGACGCCGAGGGACGCTTCTTCATTGACCGGGACGGGGCGTACTTCGGGTGAGCAATTCACCCTTTGGCAGCCTTCTGATTGGTCCCTGACTGACCGACCAGCAGGCTCTTTCTGCCTTGTCCCGCCGGGTGTTGAATTTGCTAAAACATCATTTTTGGAGAAATACAAATATTAAAAAAAATGCCCAGTCACTATACTGCACCTGAGAGGCTCCTTTTAACTGAAACCAAGTTTAAAATGAGAATTGAATACACAACATGCTTGCTTAATTTGTGGAGGAACAAGGGGGAACATGTTCCCCCACTTCTTTGATTGGATCCGGCACATATGTCCGGTGGATCTGGCACCTATTTGATTGGATCTGGGACCTTCCCTGTCATCCTTCCAAATAGAGACCTTTTTGGCTGCAGCATTTTACTTTACTTTATAGTTTCACGTTTTTGTAAAATTTCTTATAGTTTTTCTGATGTGGTGCTTCATAGGTGACAGTGACACACACAACAGACAAGCTATATACACACATACATGGCGTCAGAATTTTGTTAACAATAAAAATATATCCATATATCAAAAATATATATTTTTTTAATATACCAGTTATTCAGATTAATCATTCCAAATTGACAGATATAAAACCCGGCACCTATTCATTGACAAATTAAGCACTGAATACACAAAATAACAATAAGAAGCAACTGAATTTCAATGGAAGTGGATGGAGAGAAAGGACTTTTGTCCCATCAAGACACAACAACCAATGGGTGTGAAGAGGGGCGGCGGGACAACGGGCAGGACTTGACAAAGGATGAATTATTACCTTATTACTGTACTTGCGCCAGCTAAGCACGCAAGTACTGTGTTCGGTGGATCTGTGCCCCCCCCCCCCCGTGCATCTGTGTTTACGTCAACCAATGGGAAAACCCTTGAAAAAACAGGGTGACGTCTAGGGCTGTCACGATATGACATTTTACATGACGATTAATTGTCACTCAAATAATTGGCGATTAACGATTTAATTGTGTTTTTATCGTTGATAATTACATTTCTGTTTGTCTTTTAGGCTTTGAAGTTGTACATGGCAGATATGACACATAACCTAAATATACAAAGAAATTACTGACATATTTGACAACTTACTACTTAAAAAATTACTTTGATAGTGGAAATAGCCGATCTACAAGCTCACAACGCGTCGCGATGCGATGCGTTGTGAGCTTGTAGATCTGCTATTTCCACTATTTTTGACTCTTTTTTTTTTTAATACATGAACGTTTTTCAACATGGAAACGATTATGAAGATTATGAAAAATAATAGACGATTATGTAATAATTGTGACAGCCCTAGTGAATCACCAACAACAAGTGCGACCTGATATAAATAACAAGGGGCAAGTTGGCACCTCGGCAGAGTGCCCACTTGCCCACCCACATACATACAGATAGCACCGAACAGCGCCGATTGCAGTACTTGCTGGTGCACAAGTAGGCCATATATGGCCAGGAGTGCAACAAGGCACAAGTCGGCATCTCGACAGAGTGCAGTCTAGTTGTATGTGCATTTGGCCATTTATCTTCTATATATCCTGATTCTGAACATGAACGTATACTGGACATTATGCTATGTTGCTGTGGCGTTTGAGGCATATCCATTTTCTTGTATGTTATATTCTAAATAAGTACACCACAATGAAGCCAAGAGGAATTTTTCTGCATGGGTACAATAAGCTTTCTATTATTGCGTTATTGATTCAGATGCTGTAGCTATTGAACTGCATATCCATTTTGCCAGTATTATATTGCCTTTGCAAGTCACGCAGGCCTCATACAGTATGCCAGGGTTCCCCAATAAGCGGCCCGTGGGCCATTTGCGGCCCGCAGGGGGCTACTGTCTGGCCCCCACCAACCCCAGTAATAATGGTGGTATAAGAGCAGCAACAACACTAGTATATCGTCGTTGTCGGGTGGAAACCTTGTATCTCCAAATGTGTATGTTCTTTCGCAAAGTAAAGCCCTGCTTCATCATACAAGGCCGTCGCACAAAAGTAGTGAAAACAGCAGATCTTGCTTAAAACAATAAATGCAAAACAAATGGTGTTGGACATACAAGATTTTCACCCGACAACGACGATATCTGAACTGTCGCTGGAGTAGCGGGAACGCCACCGTCGCCCCCTGCAATGTTGTGGCCTTCGGCTTGGTACCCTAGACATGATTCGGCCCTTGGGGAAAACTAATTGGGGAACCCAAGTAGTAGTATGCCAACGGTGTGTATATGGTTTCCCTTTCAAAGTGACATCCTGAACTTCCTGCGTGAAGGCGAGCTGCCCCACAGGGACCGGGTGAGGGCGGTGCACAGGGAGGCTCAGTACTACGCCATGGGAGCCCTGCTGGACCGCCTGGAGGACCGCCAGCCGCTCACCGGAGAGAAGGTGCGGCAGGCCTTCCTGGACCTGCTACCCTACTACAAAGGTGTGACACTAGTTTAACTCTTGATTGAGTAGTGGGAGAAATATGTGAAAAAGGTGTTCACTTCCAGCAGAAAGCGTGAAAATCTGCACCTAGGGGTATTTTTGTGCGCTGAATTAAAAAATTGACGGTCCCAAGCACTTTTCTCAAATTCACTTTTCTCTAATTCACTTACCATACAGGGAAAAAAGACCCCCCAAAATCTTCTTTAAATAGCATGTGAGGGGTCTATCTAGGGGGTTTTCATGATTCTGAATCCATTCCAAGCATTTGTTTTGCACAAAAAACATTCCTTGGACAAGAAATGGACCCCACAAAACTATGGTTTAGTGATGAGTCATCACTTTTCACAGTTGTGTAGGGTCCATTTTTAGCCCAAGGAATGTTTTTCGTGCAAAACAAATGCTTGCAATGGATTCAGAATCATGAAAACCCCCTAGATAGACCCCTCACATGCTATTTAAACCACAGAAGAAGTCATAGGGTATTAAACCCCCCCACTATATGATTTATGTGTGTGTGTGTGTGTGTGTGTGTATCGGAATAATACTTTGGCAAAATGTTTCTTCATAAATGAACACTTGTGATTTTGCTTGTACGTTTACATCCTGATGACTGCTGGGGTTGCACCCAAATTCACAACCAATGCAGTGCGTGCATTTCATAGTGGTCTATATCTGAAGAGATATTCAGATATTCATCGTGTCTTATAATCTCGTAAGGAATGGGTCTTTTTGGCAAGACACGAAAATAAAAATGCATTCATTCATTCATTCATTCAGAAAGTCTTCGAGGCCTTTCGTACTGAATGTCTCTGCACTGGGGCAGAACATCTGCTTATCATCCAGACATTCATTATAGGAACCTAAAATACATTTTATACTCTTGTGTTTTGAATGGTCTTTCATAAATTATTTGTTTTTTATCCGAGTGCCACACACACTATGATTTTCCTATTACTACAGTAAAAAGACATTTGTCATTTTCTGTTTCCATTTTAAGTTCCAGGTTGGCATTTCCTCCATACGTGTTAGCTGAGTTTAGGATTTGTTGTCAGTAATATAAGACCGATGTGCTGAATATGTGCTGCAAGCAACCACTGATATTGTGTAATGACACCCCATTAAAATACCATTTAACAAAACCTGCTACTGCGAGATAAAAATGAAAATGTAATCGACAATAATTGTTACAATGAGTGATGAAATACTATTTCATAATCGTGAGTTCACCATTACACCATTCACTATCTCATTTGTATTTGTAATAACTAAGTTCACTTTATGGAATGGAATCCAAAGAAATCTAGTCTGGTTGGCAGAGATTGGAAGGATAAGTAGGTGCCCGCCCTGCCGGAGGTCGTAAATCTATTATTTAATGCTTTAACTAATGAAAAATAGCTGATATACAAGCTCACAGCGCGGCACAGAGTGCTGCGCTGTGAGATTGTAGATCGGCTATTTTTGAAAAAAGTCGTGAAAATATGGACAAATCTTTGAAAAGATGCATTTTTCAAGCAAACATAACTCAACTTTGGCTTCTGGGGGTCCCTGGAACTAAATATTTTGAGATGGGGATCCATTGCCAAAAACATATACCCGTATTTTCCGGACTATAAGGCGCACTTAAAAGCCTTTAATTTTTTCAAAAAACTACAGTGCGCCTTATAGTCCAGTGCGCCTTATATATGGATCATTCATTGACATTGACATTCCCTTTAGCACAGCTCCATCTGTTGGACGCATAACGCAACGGTATCGTCTATTTTGTGCGCCTTATAGTCAGGTGCGCGCGCCTTATATATGAAAACAGTTTGAAAATAGACCATTCATTGACAGTGCGCCTTATAGTCAGGTGCGCCTTATAGTCCAGAAAATACTGTAATTTTGGGGGTCCTTGACATGAAAAGGTTTGAGCACCACTGACATAGAAACATAGGTTTAAAAAAGAAAAAAGGATTTAGGAGAATCAGGTCCAAATATTCAAAGACTTGCACAAATGTTCACGATTTAAAAAAAATAGCAGATCTACAAGCTCACAGCTGTGAGCTTGTAGATCTGCTATTTTTTAATAGTTAAAGCATAAAATAAAGCGCACCGGTCTAAATGGCGTAAGACTTTCTTTGTGATCTCCTGAATCGATATAAAAACGTGACGACTTTTCCCCCCCCAGACAATCTGGAGCGCATCGTGGAGATCGCCAAGCTGCGGGCCATGCAGCGCAAGGCGCGCTTCGCCAAGCTGAAGATCTGCGTGTACAAGGAGGAGATGCCCATCACGCCGTACGAGCGGCCGCTCTTCAACTCGCTGCGCTTCGAGCGCAGCGACAGTGAGGCCAAGCTCTTCGAGCACCACTGCGAGGTGGACGTGTCCTTCGGGCCGTGGGAGGCGGTGGCCGACGTCTACGACCTGCTGCACTGCATCGTCAGCGACCTGGCCGAGCGCGGCATCACCGCCGACCAGCAGTGCATCGGCGTCTGCGACAAGCACCTCATCAACCACTACTACTGCAAGAGGCCCATCTACGAGTTTAAGATCACCTGGTGGTGAGAACGTGGAGGTGGGGGGAGGACGCATACTCCTTCCGACTTCGGAAAGGCTCTCCCGAACTGTAGTTCAGGAGAGAGAGAGAGCCGGGACATCGTGGAGGTGCACGGGTTCAGAGGAAAGGTTCTGGGATCGCCCCCTTGTCCGAAGCTCGGAATGACGACAGTTGGTAGTTATATATCGCCTCCCTTTCCAAAGAAAAGATGGGAGGTTGGAAGGAGTATTGACCGCGCTGTATGTTCACCTTTACGGACACCGGGTGGGGGGAGGGGTGGACCACCAAACACTATGAATGTCATGAATGGGTGCTTTTGTCTTCGTCCCAACCTGCGTTGATGTGGATGGCTGATCGCCCCCATTACAAGAACTGACGACAAAGAGATAACGGAAGAAATTGCAGAAAGATTGCAGAAAGGATCTTCTAATCTAGGACATGGTTTCTGTGTTCAGGGACCACTACTAGGTGTCCAAATGGACCCTTACAGGTCTGTAACTCTGAGTGTGTACAAACGGTACAAGACTTGGGGGGTCCCAGAGCAGGAACATAGTTTTAAACAGGGCTTTGTGGATTGAAGGGGCTTTTCAGACGCCTCCCTTGGTCTCACTTTGGCTCCTTGCGGGAATGGATGTGTTTTTGCACAGTTTGCACAATTTACTATTTTAGGCATTTAGCTGATGCCCTTAACCGGAGCGACTTAACAAAATGCAAGGTAAACAACACATACATCACAAAAAAACATGCAGTAATCCTGGTCTCTATACCGCCTCCCCCTGGCCAGCCGGGGCGCCTGATGGAGGGGAAAGGAACTGGGGTGTATAACGTGTTCCTTCCACGCGCTACTGTACGTCCAGCCGGGGAAACTCCACCCCTTTCAGGTGAAAAGAAGCAACTTGGACTCCTCATGCATAGAAGGAAGCATGAGGTCAGTCCGTTGCTCTCCCCAGGTTGACAGAGGGAGTGTAGCGCCCAGGATTACATTAGATAATTGGCAAAGGGTGAAAAACGGGTTACAAAATCGTGGGATACATTTTTTAATGAATAAATGCAGAGAGACTTTGTAGTGCCTCAGTAAACCAGGATCACGAGTAAACTAAAAGAACCTAGCATCTGTTAGCAAACAATATACAATGGAAATAATAATAATCTGTACATTGAAACTATAGGCTAGCAGGTAAACAATGAACCTAGCATCTGTCTTAAAGGAGTAGTTCACCCCCAAAATGACTTTTCTTCTATTGATTAGTCACGCCATGGAGACTAGAGTTCAATAATATTTTTAGTTTTTTTTTCGCATTCCTAAGACAAAAATGTGATAACAATACATTTACCCCCATTCGTTCCGGAATCCGGAATCAATGGGGGTAAATTTACTCTAATCAATTTTTTGTCTTAGGAATGTGACAAAAACCAAAACATATTATTGAACTCTACTCTCCATGGCGTGACTAATCAATAGAAAAAAAAAGTCATTTTGGGGGTGAACTACTCCTTTAATAATGTGTTATCAACATTATTACTATGTGGTTAAGAAAACCGAGCCTTAGAAACAAAAATCGAACCTCTGTTCGAAGTGGAGCTGTGTGTGTGTGTGTGTGTGTGTGTGTGTGTGTGTGTGTGTGTGTGTGTGTGTGTGTGTGTGTGTGTGTGTGTGTGTGTGTGTGTGTGTGTGTGTGTGTGTGTGTGTGTGTGTGTGTGTGTGTGCAACAGCGCCCCTCCCTTAACATGTGTGGTCAGAAAAGGTTACTGCAGGCTACAGACAGACACGGAGACACGGAGACAGACAGACCCACACACACGGCCACGTATAGGGAGCTTGTGTTCCACACAGCTCCAAAAAACGAGAACAAATGACCATGGGTCTGCAACTCTGCATGCATGGTCGCCATAACGAGGTCATACTGTGCTACCGGCTGTGGTGCGCGAATGGGACAGTTTTACAGGAGTGCACCCGCTTATCGCTCCTCCGGCCCGCGCCTCCCTACCTGCCCCGCTCGCCTCTCATGCAGTGTTGTTTTTGACAGCAAAGTTTGATATCGTTTTTGTCATAGTCTTTTGAATAAAAATGTCATTTAGTTTTAGTCGTAATTTTAGTCACCTGAAAAGTATTCGTTTTAGTCAAATTTTAGTCGACTAAATATCATTCGATTTTATGCGACTAAATCTACAGTTGATTTAGGCAACTGAAATGTATTTTGGCAGGCCTTGAAGGCATCGTAATGACTGATTTTACGCTTGGTTGTGTGCTGAAAATAGCAGATCTACAAGCTCACAACACATTGTGAGCTTGTAGATCGGCTATTTTCAGCACGCAACAGCTGAGAGCAACCGAACATAAAATGACTCTTCTCCTCTTGTCCCTCCCTAATGTTTTAGTCTAGTTTTTATTTTGTTGACGAAATTGTCAATATATTTACTCTTAGTTTTAGTCATCACAGCTTAGTTTTTATTTAGTTTATATTTAGTTTTCGGCAGTGAAAAAAAAAACGCAGTCGACAAACATTTCTCGTCATAGTTTCGACGAAATCAACACTGTTCTCATGGAAGATGAATTTCAAGGCACGCGTGAAAAGCCCTCAATGGTGCATCACTGGAAATGAATGAATGTCCTTGAAATGAACAAATCTTCTGAACTAACCCTACACTGCAAAACGGCGTTCCCATTTGTACACCATCAGAGTTACAGACCCGCAAGGGTCCGTTCGGGCCCCTGGGGGTCCCCGGACCTGACCTTGGGAACCGGTTCGCCTGTAGGCTCCGTCATTTCTTTTGTAAAAAATCTCTTGAGAATCTTATCGTGCTGCTACTGTAATATTTTAATGAATGAGCAAGTTGAAGGTTTTGTAGGCCGGTCGTTTTGTGTCATTTGCTTTCAGTTTTCCTGTTGGCATCAGTGATCGATCATGTATGCTGTTAGCTACGCGTTGTGAGCCTGGAGATCTGCACATTTAACTTCTTTCAAAAACGAGGAATGTTTTTGAAAATTGCGAATAACAGCAGATCTGCAAGCTCTCCTTACACCTCCAACCATAAGCTTCTATTCGTCTGTCCAAGGATTGTTAGGATTTAAGGGTAAGTTCATATTTTAATTCTTTATGTCCCATCCTGTTGGTAGGCTATCTGTGATATGAGAGGACGCCTTAAAATTCAACCGTGATTCAGTGTAGCCAGGGCTGTCTGAATTTATATTATATATATAATACAGTATATGTAAATAACTCTTTTGGTTCTGATGCGGTCCTTTTTCTGACATCTATCCTTCACATAGGTTAACTAAAATTAGATTATGATCAATATACCACCGATTCATCTTCTTAATAGCCTAAGTTATACCAATAGAGCCAGCTTCATAAACAATACACGGTTATAAGATGGCCTCAATTAATCGCCTCAAACCTTGTATATCCTTGTTTTCCTTTTTAGTTTCTTTTCTCATAAATGTCCTACTTCGTCATACAAGAATATCACATACAATTAGCTAAAATGGCCGATCTACGGCTAGGGCTCCACCAAAAAGACGGCGTCGTGCCGGCGTCGGATAGCGTCAAAAAATGAACCGGGCGAATTTGGTCGTCCGACGTCGGCAGTGGAGCACCTTCATTAATTAAAACGCGACGCTGGTGAGCTTGATGTAGATAAGCTATTTTCTCTACTTTTGAAACATTTTGAAAGGTAATCTGAGGGTTTTTCTAAATATGAACCGTATTAACAAGAGCCTGGATCCATTGGATCACGGGTTCTTTTCTCCATGTCCTGAAAAGTTTTGTAATAACAAAAGTTATAACCAATGGTGGATATGACACAATAAAGTCCAGGACTTCTTTCCACTTCTTACAAGCAATACAAGGTTTTCACCCGACGGGGATAAAGTGTAACTTCAGCTCCAACGAAAGTATAAACACCAAACCGCCCATATTAACCCATTCAGAACGGGTACACTATATTGTGTATCATTATTTTATGCTTTAACTATTGAAAAATAGCAGATATACAAGCTTACAGCGCGGCACCGAGTGCCGTGCTGTGAGCTTGTAGATCTGCTATTTTTGAAAAATCGTGAAAATTTGAATTTTGACCCGATTCTATAAGTGTCTTTTGAATCCTTCTAAGATTTTTTTGAAAAACCCTATGTTTCTATGTCGGCAATCTGGCCAGCCATCGTCAAAGAAAAGGTCCTTTTCACTTAACTGGAGTTCAGTTAGTCTGTTCTTGAGAGACTACTATGTCAGTGGTGCTCAAACCTTTTCATGTGAAGGACCCTCAAAATGATATTTATTTGGCCACGGACCCCCATCTCAAAATATTTAGTTCCAGGGACCCCCCAGGAGCAAAATTTTAGTTACTTGAGACGTTCGCTTTAAAGATACATATATTCAAAGATTTTCACACATTTTCACGACTTTTCAAAAATAGCAGATCTACAAGCTCGCAGCGCGGCACTTGGTGCCGCGCTGTGAGCTTGTATATCTGCTATTTTTCACTGGTTAAAGCATTCAATAATTCTAGGCCCCAAATGGATTAATGACGCGAGTCTGGCTGAGATAAGGATCTTACTTTGTGTTTAAATATTGGAGCTGTTGGGTGGTAGGGTGACATTCCTCTTCTGCTAACACCACATATGGTACCATTTCCCAATCGTGAGCTGTTAATGCAAGCACTAGTGGCAAACGATTTCATACCGGTCTCAAAAGCAGGAATGTGGCTTCTGAAAGATGACAAAATCTGGTACTGAGAGCTTCCAAATGAGACGTCAAGTTCATAATGTTATATGCTAGTATCTTAGTTCTAATATACTTTATTACATGTAGTCATTTGGAAACCTTTCTATAGTATAAAATACATATACTAAAGAATCAGCTGTACACTACAGTTAGTAAAGTAACCCTGGATTTACACATACAAAGTTGTGTGCCATGTTGCACACTGAAAACAGCCAATGTACAGGCATACAAAGACATAACGCTGCCACACGTTGCAGTGTTATGCTTTTATGTTTTCATTGCACGAAATCAATGCACAACTAAGTATGAATCAACCTCTCTCCTAGACTCTTTACTGACACCACAGAGAAAGACGTATGGCTTACAAGATGTCTTACATTTTGCAATGTTTTACATTAAGCAAAATCCATGTTTTTGTTCCAAGTTTCTGTATACATCCAAATGGATATATTTTGTGGAATAGGCGTCTTGTCAGTGCACGTTGTGGTGTAACTGGTACATACTGTCCATTTACAGCCCCTGACACTTTTTATTTATTTAAACTTTATTTAACCAGTAAAATCACATTGAGACACAGTCTCTTTTACAAGTGGGAACTGGCCAAGAGGCACTGAAATTACACAATATTTGCTACACATACAATACAACAAACAAACAACAAAATAGGACATCCATGATACACCAAGTACCTAAGATAACTCCAAAGGGATACACTTTACACCGTATAAAAAAGCCAATGTACTCATACATGAAATAGAACTTCCCACAATGTACAGCCTGCACACAGAAAGCCAGTGCAATAGTTTAATAGTGTATGTATCTGAGGTGATCCTTTAGTTTAGAACAGGGGTCTTCAACAGGGGGTCCGGGACCCCTAGGGGGTCCTCAGAGTTACTACAGGGGGTCCTCCAAAACTGAGTGATAGAACCTTTTTTCCCCTTTTCTATATTAAACACTTGAACCCTAGTGTCCATATTCTGAGAACTTTAGCCGAAAATAGCCGATCTACAAGCTCACAACGCCTCGCAGCGTGAGGCGTTGTGAGCTTGTAGATCTGCTATTTTTTTTTTTTTGTAAAGAGCTTTAGTGTAGAGGGGAAAAAGAGCAGACTAAGTACATAGTGAAAGGTCAAGTTTATTAAGTATTGACAGTTCAAGTGGTTAAATATCTGAAAACACAAATTAACACGAATCCAAAATACACTGATGATTGTGCTGTCAAACGATGAAACTATTTGGAATCTATGAACAGGTTCTGCTTCATCTCTCTCTCAGCTAAGGGGTCCTTGGCATGAAAACGTTGAAGACCCCTGGTTTAGAATCTTCTCAGAGGAATTAGCGCAGCCAATTTGAGTCTGGTCTGTATATCATTTCCAAGACCAGGGACCAAAGAAAGAGAGACATCTCTTACCTCCCTCAGATACTTCACAACTTAGCCTCGTATTTGATCTGAGGTTTAAACCATTCCTAACCCATTTAAATCTGGAGGAAATATAAGAGGGGAGATCACCCAGCATAGCTTTATAAAGTTGTACCAGTGTTGCAACGTGCACGATGTCAAAGAAGACCAGTCGACTGCAGCGTACAATGTGCATGGTGGGTCCTGAAAGGAGAGTTGGTTATGAATCTCAATGCAGCGTGGCACAGGGGATCTGATTTGGCCAACGTGGGGCCTTTGTTTGCATTTGTTTAACTTGAGAACAGAATCCTATTATCCATATGAAATTGTGTTCCCCAATCCAAAACACATTTACTTATGTGGTTTTAGACACAACAATCCAACCCACTGTACTCAAATCATAGTAATATTAATATGTTTGATTGTGTCAGAATATCCAGGACATGAAAAAGATTGTATTTGACCAACTCTCGTTACTGCGTCACAATTCTTGCTTGTCGCAGAAGTGTATTGCATTCATCTCCAAAATGAATTTGGTCTGTTTTTCTTATGATGTCAACCATTCTCTTGTACTGTTGACATCTTCTCATTATTGAGATGTCTTCTCGGTATTGTCATTATTATTAATGATTTGAAGGACTCTCAGGCACACTTTAAGATAGTCTAATAGTTTAAGTAACGCTCTGGCTTTATTTGACGCTAACCCAAAGCCAGCTTGAAAGCATATTGGACGGTTATTTTGTATCTGATCATCTGTATTGGATAATTTGTTCCTAAAGGGATAACATGACAGCTAAGTCAGCTAGTCTTTTTCACTCTGTACTACCCTAATTAATGTAATTCATTTAAATTTGTGCAAAGTCCAAGTTAATGACTTTTTATCTGTTCAAATCAAGAAAGGTGGTGGCTATTGCCTTGCCTTCTGCCAACATACTACTTGTTGGTCTTATTTGTACAGCAATTGAAAGGGATTTAGGATGTACTGCCTTATCACCAGATTACTGATCTTGTGGTGCTATGGTAGATTCTTTGACCAATTAAGCCCTAGTATATACAGTACTTTGTCTTATAAAAAAAAGGTGAAAATAGCCAATCTACAAGCTTGTAGCTCGAACTATGTTTGCAAATCTCTTTTTTTTGGGTAAATCTTTCTGAAAACATAGGATAGAAAGAGAGGACAAATGCCTATAAGTATAATGACACATCATAATGACACAAAGCTCAATCACAATCGGTGATTTGTGATGTTTGCAGTGATTATGGCACTCTTCAATCATTTATTTTCCATTTTAGAAGTCCTATAGAGTAAACGGTGGATATCAGCATATACTGTACAAATCAACATGGCTATTACATTATTTACTGTTCAAAATGTCTGATTATTTGATGTCTATTTTAAGTGCATTAATGACAAAATGTTATGACGCTTCTAACTGGAACATTTTTGTGAGCTATTGTTGTCTGGTACATTGGCATGAGTGTTGGATGCAAACAGGTTTCTTTGTACAAACTCTGCAAACGGATGCAATGGCGCCCTCCGGTGGATGTGATGCACAGAGAAAATATATCGGAGATTATTACAGTAAAAGCTCAGGTTGCCATGAGAAAAAGATGTCAGAAAGAGTCTAGATCAGTGGTTCCCAAACCTTATAGCTCAAGACCCAAAAGAGAAATTAGACTTTTCCCCGGACTAGTGAAAATAGCTGACCCATAAGCCCTTTGTGGATCTGCTATTTCTACTAGGCTATTACTTCTTTCTTATTTTTCTTTCTTTTAATTTATGGAAATTTGATGAAGTTTGATTTTATTGTATTTTATTCATGAAATAGGCTACGTTTGAAAAATGTTGGAATTGTTTTTAATTGATGAGAAATTGTGACTTTTTTCTGTTTAAATTTTTGTTTTCAATGTTTTGAAATCTTTTCTTTTTCTATGTAGGAAAAGTTAAATAGGGGATATCTACTGTACTTGGGACCCATAAAAATGTGTCAGCGACCCAAACATGGGTCTTGACCCACTGTTTGGGAAACAGTGGGGAGATCTAGATCTAGATCTCGACAATAACTCGAGAACCCCTGATTTCTTCTTTGAAGGTAAACGCAGCACTCTTCCAAAACCTTCTTATGGTACCGTAGCAAACAGCTGCACTCACACCATGTCATAAATAAATCTGTGTTTCATGGAAATCTGTTAAGTCCAGGTTAAGTGCCTTCTCACTATGGCACTGCAGTTTTCAAATTACTAGTAGCCTACTGTAATTCACAAATTATTTGCATTCCATAATATTATTTTTACGTATGTCCACCCTCCCCCAACCTTCATTTGACAATGGAGAGCCCAAAATACACAATTACAATACAATGCATTTTGTTTTCCTTTTTTTAATGATTGATAAGTGACTGGTGAAAATGTCCAATGAGTTAGCTGGTACAATCACTGTAGTGTAAGGTGTCCGTCCCCTTTTTTAAAAGCTATAGTTGGGTCTACTTTAGTTGTTTTGCAGGTATCATTAATTTAACAACCCTTATGGATATTATGTTTATTTATGGCTCTCTTCATTCCCTTCACTGTCAGATCCTGAGCGCGAGTGTTTACTCGGAAAGTGTACAAAATGTAACCAAATGGACCAAATGTAGCCCCTCTATTGTGAAATGGCTTAAAGTACAAAACACAAAACAATGGAAATTGCGTTTTTGGACAATAACGGAATGTCCAACACAGGGACGTCAGGTTCAAAGTGTTGAATTGGAACAGTAATCGTATTTAGAATTTGTATTATCCATCTGTTTCCGCGACAATTTACTGTAGCATTATCTGTGGGACACTTCCGGAGAACAGCAGATATACAAGCTAACGTTGCGTCGCAGATGCAACCGTTGTGAGCGTGTAGATCACACTCGGCTGTGGCGCCGGAATCTGCCGCACACCTTCTGCGCAATGCACGATGGGACGTTGGAAAGTTGTGGATATAATGGCGTGAATCAAAACGGCATCCCGGTTCCAGCAATGGAACAAGGGGGGAGTGCTTGTTTTCGGTGGAGATGACGGAGGCGCGCCAGGCGTTATTATATAAACACAATCTGATCTAGCTATATATAGGCTATTTATTATAATCACTAATTCACTAATCACTAATTCAAGTGTCTTTAATTATAATTAAAGTAAAAATAGTCAAATAACAAACAAGGACAAATTGTTCTGCCCACAACCTTATCAAACCAAAATGCCTTGAAACTACTGTAAATATTTAGGCCTAATGGCCTATTATAACTATGATAATGGTTCTTAACTTCTTGTAAGTCCCAATTATTAAGTATAATACTTGACCTTATAAATATAGAATGTTTATGATTATTTCTTGTGTTATATGTTATGAAACATCGCATGTAGGCCTATTATATTACCTATAACCTATACACGAGTGAGCTCTCGACAACTCCGCACGGTCCAGGCAAATACAACGGAGTGCTCCCTACCTCCGGTTCAGCCAATCACAAGCTTCCAATGTTGGAACCGGGATGCTGTTTTGATACACGCGATATAATGTATTTTCTTTCTAATTGGCCCTGGCCCCCACTTTGAAAACCACATGTTATTACGTTTGTACACACTCTAAAGAGTAGAATGAACTCTCAGGTGAATGCCATCATTGTGCATCATTGCATTCAGCGCTGGCTGTAGCCGCCGGTGGCACAAGAAAGTGAAAAGGTTTGTCGCTTCAGCAGTGTGTCCCACTATTCAGTCTATACCAGATGGCTCTTGTGTTGACATGATATTGCATTATTATGTTGTAATGCTCTGCTATATTGTGCAAATAGTAAGTTATGTATATTTTATGGATTTTTATAACAAAGTAAAATACAGTTTGCCTAATTCTGTATAACAATGTCTCTGTTGTCATTTATTTCCCTAGCTCCTTTCAGAACCTCTCACTCCGCTGCTCTGCAGCTCCGAGATTAGGTTCCTCCCCGTTGTATGCCAGAATCGACCTGCTGGGTGGACGATCCGCCGTTAGCGATCACTTCTTACCTTTGGTGAACATGCTATCCAAAAAGTGAAGGTTTTCTGCTGATCTATAATCGTTTTACTTCTTTAACGTGGAAGAAAAATCGAATCAACGTGTTGAAATAAAGAGTTTATATGGCTCATTTTGTCAGCCGGTTCTGCTTTTTGAGCGATATAAACTCTTTTTATTTCAACACGTTGTTTTGATTTTCTTCCACGTTAAAGAAGTAAAACGATTATAGATCTTCACTTTTTGGATAGCATGTTCACCAAAGGTAAGAAGTGATCGCTAACGGCGGATCGTCCACCCAGCAGGTCGATTCTGGCATACGACGGGGCATGCGCTCATCTCGGAGCTGCAGAGCAGCGGAGTGAGAGGTTCTGAAAGGAGCTATTATTTCCCCTGGTGGATGAAGGTTCAAGGAACTCGATTCCTTCAAAACTAGATCGAGCACATTTGGCATTCAGTCTTCCAAAAATGATTTAGCTGCACTTAGAATGTATCATCAGGCATCTGAGTCTTGGGTTGATAAATAGCATCAGAGAGAGCTTGGTATTGGTAAGCAATGTTATTACAGATCTGGTATGCATTAATATTGCAGATAGACTTTACACAGTACAATTAACTTGATCTAGGCCAGTTCTCAACCTTTTCAGGCCACGACCCCCCCAAAATAATCATATTATGACGAGCACTCAGAGTTGAGGCATTACATTTTGTATAACACGGTTCTATTGTGAAAATAGCCCATCTACATGCTAATGACATCAGGGATCTCCATATATGGGCATAAAAGGGACAAGGACTGACAGAGATCTCCATATTATGGCGATTACCGGTAGTGAATTCATTTTCCCCATTTGAATGTGGAAGATTCAAATGCTAAGACGGAATTCATTTGCAACCGTGACTCGTATCACAGCAATGGATTTTGGATCAGGCAGAACCCTTGCCCAAATATGAAGGCATACGTCATAGATGGCTGACGTCATAGATTTGTGGGTTTACGGCATACCTGCACAAATCAGTGTTGTTAGGCAACAGTTTGTTGTGTCTGACATCAGACCTGGGATTTGTCTGTGTAGCAGAATACATTATCAGACAGACACATTTGGTTTGTTTATCTCTCATAGACCCATGAGAACAGTCGGCGAGACGACAGCGATTAGGCAACAGACAACAAATAAACATAGCTATAGCTCCCTGACATCGCACATTATGGTCTAATAGTCTAAACTGTCTCTACGACGATTGAATTACAGCCGAAAGCACTTGCCGTAAATGTCGATAAAGATTAACCACCCTTTTCCAACATGTTGGTTTCTGCTCTGTCCTCCTTGAGTCGCCGTGGTGTTTTGGCGCTCCGCTCCCCCATCACGCTAGTGGCGGTTCGGTATGCCCAAACAGCAGCAGCAGCTCCAACACCACAGCCCAGAGTAAAAGAATTCCAGGTGTACCGCTGGGACCCCGACACTCCGGGGGTCAAGCCCCGTATGCTGACCTATGAGATCGACCTCAACGACTGTGGGCCTATGGTTCTCGACGCTCTCATCAAGATCAAGAACGAGATGGACTCCACGCTGACCTTCCGCCGCTCCTGTCGAGAAGGCATTTGTGGTTCTTGTGCGATGAACATCGGCGGGAGCAACACGCTGGCCTGTCTGGACAAGATCGACACCAACCTCGACAAGCCGGCTAAGATACGGCCCCTGCCACACATGTACGTGATCAAGGATCTGGTGCCTGACATGAATAACTTCTATGCCCAGTACAAGCACATCGAGCCCTATCTGAAGAGGAAAGATGAGACGAGAGAAGGGAAGGAGCAATACCTGCAAACCGTAGAGGACAGGAACAAACTGGACGGCCTGTACGAATGCATTCTCTGCGCCTGCTGCTCCACAAGTTGCCCCAGCTACTGGTGGAACGACGACAAATACCTGGGGCCGGCCGTTCTAATGCAGGCCTACCGATGGATGGTTGACTCGCGAGATGAGTTCACAGACGAGCGCTTGTCCCAGCTGGAGGACAGTTTCCAACTCTACCGCTGTCACACCATCATGAACTGCACTCAGTCCTGCCCCAAGGGCCTGAACCCAGGGGAGGCCATATCAGAGATCAAGAAGATGATGCCCGGTAATACTGTGAGGAGAAACCGGCAGCAGTGGTTCTCAAACCGGGATCGGGGGACACCTATGGGTGGTTGAGGGGAACGCAAGAACACTGGCCTCGGGTCAAACCAGTGACCTCGGAATGGTCGCCACCAGGTATCTTAATAAACTGCTGGGGGAACTGGACAACAGGGGCATTGCTGACTAATGGACCCCATGGACAGTCATTTGGGATTCAATATAAGTAGGAAAATCAGCCTAGAAGTGATTTAGGGCGGAGTTGTCCTTTAACCTCAGTAAAACTATGCCTAACCCTAAACTCATTCCTAACATTATATACTTGACTACGCGCAAATAATACAAGAACAGCTGGGAGTTAGCGGTGCGTGAACAAAATGGTCCTGCGTTCAGTGCCATATCTGTTTTCCCATTGCTATTTATATCAGGTCACAATTGTTGATTGGCTAAGGCCAGGGGCGTCACAAGGGGTAGGAAAGTGGGACTGAGTTACTGGGGCCCAAGGTGGAGGGGCCCTAATAACTTTATCTATTGAAAAATAGCAGATATACAAGCTCACAGCGCTGCACTTGCGAGCTTGTAGATCTGCTATTTTTGAAAAGTTGTGAAAATGTGTGAAAATCTTTGAATAATATGTATTTTTTAAGCGAACATTTTTAACTCAAATTTAGCTTCTGGGGGTCCCTGGAACTAAATATTTTGAGATCGGGGTCCGTGGCCAAATACATATCATCTTGGGGGTCCTTGACATAGGTTTCTTGCACACATTTTCACGATTTTTCAAAAATAGCAGATCTACAAGCTCGCAGCGCGGCACTCGGTGCCACGCTGTGAGCTTGTATATCTGCTATTTTTCAATAGTTAACATTCATGGGGGGCCCGCAGTGAATCCTTGTACCCAGGGCCCAGAATTTGGTGTGACGCCCCTGGCTAAGGCTTCTCTGCTGGCACACAAGTAGGCCATACATGGACACGAGTGGCACCTCGACAGAGAGCAGTTTAGTTCCATTTGCATGGTTGTGAGGTCTTAGAATTCTGCAACAAAGTTGCATATGTATGGGTCCGTGTTTCAGCCATTTGAATTTTAACAGTAAAAGTGTGTGTCAGGGTCATAAATACAACTTCTGTAGATATTTATTGAATTAATTGATTATTTCTTTACTGTGTAGGCCTATACTGTTTGTGCTATATACTGCTCAAAGAATTTAAGGGACAAAATGTTCCCTTAATTCTTTGAGCAGTACTATAATATAGGCTGCTATACTCAAATACATTACTACACATATAGGCCTACTGCAAGAAACAACGCATTCTCTCTCTGGTTCAGGCCCATTTTCAGCTTTGCTAAATGGCCGTTTGGCCGCAGATTGATTTTAAACTATGGACATAACATTCATGATTTCACTAAAGTCTATAGTTTTGATGTTCAACTGATTCTATTAAGTAAAACAATATACAATACAAACCAGTGAGCCATTTACCATTGTTACATCTAATGTGATGACCATGACAATCCAAATTCAATTTTACACACAGTAATATCAGGATTATGGGTTAATAGTTATCCTTGAATCATTCAAGGCTTGTGCTTAAAGGCTAAAATATAATTTAGATAGCATTTTTATATAGACTGATGCTAGGCACGTTGGACCGGACTTGGCATCCTATTGAAGCTATATAGTGTGTATACAGCTTCCATGTACAGATTATTGATGTTGATGTTTTGATTGTTTTGTTTATTGATTTTATTGAATAGGTTATTCTTTAGTGGCGGAAAAAAAAATAACTTCTGGGAACTCAGATTAGGTTATTCTATGTTTTTAGATTAGCCTGCATGTGCATTTGACTCAAATGCACAAGGTAAAAATCTAATGATTTGATTTACCTTGTGCTGTAAATCAGGATTAAGAGCATCTGCTAAATGCCCAAATTGTAAATTGTAAGGCTAGATTATGGGTATAATAACAATATAATAAAAACTAAAATAAGCTATGAGCTTTATTTTACTTGTTTAGCTATATTTAAAATAAAAATCATATAGGCCTAATGAGAATATCATCTATTCTACACAAAATAAATAGGAAACAACTTCCCAGATGAACACTACATCAATTACTTCATTTTAATAACGAGGAGGGACCATAGACTGCATAGAGCAGTGGTTCTCAAAGTGGATTCCAGTGACTCTGGGTTCCTTTAGGGCAGGGGTCTTCAACGTTTTCAGGCCAAGGACCCCTTAGTTGAGCGAGAGATGAAGCAGGGACCCCCACAACCTGTTCATAGATTCCATATAGTTTCATCGTTTGACAGCACAATCGTCAGTGTATTTTGGATTCATGTCAATTTGTGTTTTCAGATATTTAACCACTTGAACCGTCAATACTTAAAAACTTCACTTTCACTCTGTGTTTAGTCTGCTCTTTTCCCCCCCTACACCAAAGCTCTTTGCCAAAAATGGCTGATCAAGCTCACGTTGTGAGCTTGTAGATCTGCTATTTTTGGCTAAAGTTCTCCGAATATGGATGCCAGTGGTTAATATAAAATTAAAGTTTCTATCAAACAAAGATTTGGAGGACTCCCTGTAGTAACTCTACTACTCCTAGGGGTCCCGGACCCCCTGTTGAAGACCCCTGCTTTAGGGGGTTCTAAATTGACCCTTACAAGTCTGTAACTCTGTCTGACATGGTATAAATGCACCAAATGGACCTGTTAGGGTCCATTTGGTTCCATTTGTACCATGTCAGAGTTATGAGGAGACCTTGAAATGTGAACGTTTGAGAAACACTGGCATAGAGTTATATATAACGGGAGGGACATTCAAAAATATGAAGAAAAACTACATGGGCCGTTTTGTTCTGTGGGAAACGGTTCCCACACGAACTATTTTGTGGAAGGACCCCGGAAGTTGACAAACCAAACTACCGGTAGCCACAGAAAACTGGAACCTGCATGATTTATCCATCAATGTAGACAACATGTCTATGAGGAAACCGTCCCAAAACACCTATTTAAGCTTCTTATGTGGAGCCCGCGACTAAACGTTATAGTTAGTAATGTAATAACAGTCTCGCGTTGCCAGACAGCTATTGTACAACCTCTGAATGCATTTGAAAAGCAGTCTGACTCAACGAGGGACGAATTAAGCAGCGTTAAAACAACAAACATGTCTGTCGCTGCTGCAGTCTGAGGTTTAGGCATAGTTTTACTGAGGTTAGGGATAGCGTTAGGTTTAGGCATAGTGAATAAAGCAACATGTCTGTCCCAGTGAGCGTGGGCTCGTTGCTCCAGTCTGAGGTGATAGAGGACGCTCTGTACCGGGACGAGGGCCTGTGTGTGCTGGGCATCTTCGGGAAGAGCTCCATGCAGCCCGGACCCCCCAAGGAGTCCCTGCTCAACACCCTGGCAGACAAGCACCTTTTCCCCCTGTTTGGAGGAGCAGAGAGCTACTGCATGGTGCCTGAGGGAGGCAGCCTGATACAGGTAATGTAGTACACGTACTTAGTTACTTTAATGTAATGTACTTAAAGGGGTACTGTCACCTAAATGGGGTACTGTCACTTTAAAAGTCATCTTAAAATATGAGTTAATATGTTTATGATGTCATTGTGGGATTCAATGCGCAATTATAAGCCAATCAAATTAATTGACTGTACTTAGACTACTTACTGTACTGACCAGCTGTTGTTGGGGAGCGAGGGACAGACTGTACCCTGTTTTGGAGGAGCAGACTAGATTTTTTTAATCAGATGAATCTAGGACTAGGACTACAATAAGATAGCAAAAAAAAAAACATGTGTTGATGCATTGGCTGCCTGTGGGATGTATTGCAACCCTAGATTCATCCGATTAAAAAAAAATCTAGTGTTGCAATTTGCGGCTAGAGCTACAACAGCATGCTATCTGAAGGAGGCAGTCTGATACAGGTGAGCTGTGGTGGACAGGACAGTAACAACTGATAACAATGAAACTTTCATTATACCCTTTTAGTTACTGGAAAACAAACTACAACATCAGCCTGGGGTTTCATTCAATTCTGTAGTTTTGGTTTTCCACTTCAGGTTAAACGACTACAGCTGATTTAACAAAAAACATGACAGACTTGTGAGCAACACAGCTGCAACAAACACATGAGTTGATTAGAGTGTGTTAATATTTTCATAGGTGTTTCCAGAGCCAAAGGCATGTCATGATGGACAGTATTGACACACCTAAAATCTAACGCTCCCGCAAAGACCAATTATTAATTTCAATGAATTAATGGCATTTTTTATTAGTGATATTGTTCTAGTTTAGATTGTGTCTGCTCATTGTCTGCACCTTTAAAGGACAGTTCCGCACCAGAGCAGTATAATCAGAGAGTGGTGTCACCGCGGGGTCAGAAACAGCGCTGGTCACGTGGTTCATTGTCACTTTACACCTCATAGACTTCAATGCATTTTGTAAACTTCCGGTTCGCCGTTTGTCACTATACGCCAATAGATGTGTGCGTAGAAGACCTGGCCCCATGAAGTGAACGGGAGTGACGCAACTCTCCATTCTAGGGCTCTGTTCCGCACTAAACAACATCTAGCTCATTTTCCTACTTAAGGGGAGCACACACTGAACGCGGACGGCTGCGCAGCGTCGCGGTATCGACGCACGTTAGTGCCGCACGGTAACCCCAACTGGATGCGGCGCGCTGCCACACAGCACGTCCATTTCCCCCGGTGGGGAGAACCATGGGAGAACATGTTCACCGCGCGGCAACGGTGGAAAAATAGAACAGTGGCGTATCGGCGCGGCAGACCCGCGGTTGCGCGCGTCTGACACCGCCGGTGTGGGTTAGAAAATAAAACGGGGCCGTATTTTTTGACGCGCCGCCTCCGTGCCGCCTCCGACCTCCGTGCCGCCTCCGTGTCCAGTGTGTGTTCCCCTTTATATTACCCTAGCATAGAGTGGAGCCCATAATAAGCTACATAATTGCTACTTGCAATTTGTTGTGGTCAAAAGGCTTTTTCCCCCCGAAAAGATGCCCTGTGATTGGGCAGTACAGTCAACCTTGCAGATCTGTAGCCCCTTTCGGGACTGTATTTACCTTTTTTTTATATTTGGAAGAATTCGTCTGTTGGGTATCTCTGATATGCAACGCTACCACTGTCTGGTCTCGGACGAATACAACGTCGCTCAGATGTTTTTGAGATTCTTTAAAGATACCCAGAACTGCACAAGGAGACCGCGGAAACGTGTGCGTATCGGCGCTAATTGCCGCTGCCGTTAAGTATTTTTAATCTATCTGTGAAAATTTAGCAGCTTTTTCCAAACTGTCTCTTGCTTTCTAGGGATGGTCCGATCAGGTTTTTTGGAACCGATCAGCGAGCACCGATCACAAAAGCTTGATCAACCGATACCGATCAATCACCGATCCGATCAAGTTATTATTTATATTTTCTAAATGTTAATGTTTTAACTTTAATTCATTCATTCACTCATGAATTCATTTATATATTTGCCTTATAGTTATTTACCAGCATTACTATGTATTTATTATCATAGAGGTAACTAATTATTCCTTCAGCACTTTGGAAATCAATACCCCAAAATGGCCTCAAGTGGGCATACTGAACGGCTGGTTGATCGGATGCACCGATCCGATCGGATCGGTGAATTTACCTTTTGATCTAAACCACCGATTATCGCCGATCACGCTTTGATCGGCCCGATCCGATCCATTGCCGATTGATCGGTAACATCTCTATTGCTTTCCCATTACGTCACATGTCCCGCCTCCCTGCGGTGTGGTGAGGCTACGTTCCTGCCTCTGATCTACCAGAGACACACGAGAGACACGCTGACACTACCAGCTAGCCAAACAATGCTTTTGTCCACCACTCTATCCAGGCGTACTACAGCCAGGAGAACCGCGTCCTGTACCTGATGCTAACCTCCGTCTGCGACAACCGCCAGCTGCTGCGGGCGTGCGAGTCGCTGAGCGCCGGGGTGGCGCACGCCGACGCGCAGGACTTCTGGAAGGGCACGGACAAGCAGCACTGCCTGCAGCTGCTCTACCTGTTCTCCCTGTGCCACGTGCTGCTCCTGGTGCACCCCAACTGCACCTTCGATGTCACCTACGACCGGTGAGGAGGAGGGGGCAGTGGTTCTCAGACTGTTTCATGTCAAGGAAACCCACAAAGTTTTATGTATTTGAACCCTGCAGGGGTTGACACTAAGGTCTCAGAGGCATTTGCCCGTCGGGCAAGTACAGGTCATGTTCTACTTGACCAAAGGTCATGCCCAATTGCCCGAAAAGTAAATTGTCCATTATAAAATGATAGGTAAGATTTTAATTACTGCTAAATTTAACTCATTGAATGCCATTTCAAGATGGCCCCCAAGTACCAGACTGCCACTATCCTAGATTTCTAGTGCACAGATCAATTTTTAGTGCACGGATCGTGCACGCCCATGCACCATATATGCATCATATGTGTAGTACTTTTTAACAGCTTTCAAACAAAAAAATCCGCTTGGAAATCCGTTCAGGCATTCATGAGATAGAAGCCTTCAAAGTCAGACAAAACAAACACTGCCACCTTCCAAATTTCTAGTGCACGGATCAATTTTTAGTGCACGGATCGTGCACGCCCATGCCTAGATCATGCACCATATGTGTAGTACTTTTTAACAGCTTTCAAACAAAAAAATCCGCTTGGAAATCCGTTCAGGCATTCATGAGATACAAGCCTTCAAAGTCAGACAAAACAGCCATTTTTGACATTTTGAAAGATGTGTTTGTTATGGGGCTAAACATGCAATTTCACAATTGCGATCATGCCTAATACATTTGAGGCATTTTTAGAAATTTTTTTATAAAAAAAAATTTTGAAAAAAAAAAATTTTTTTTTTTTTTTTTTTTTTTTCAAAATGGCTTCCAACTCGGGAAACTCGGGCTGTGGCAGCCTGGGAGTACTGTAATAACTCGTGAAACTCGTGCCTTGGCAGTCAATGAGTTAACACTTATTTCTTTACTTTCTGGGGCTGTGCGATAAAAAATGTTGTACCTCAATACCTCCAAATCCAAATACCTACATAGCTATGATTGAATATGTCTATGGTTTCACACTTGTTACATTCCACAGAGCAGAAGATCGAGCGCGCTGGCAACGTTCATGTGTTTAGACAGATATCTGGTGTTGTGTTTATAGACGGTTGTTGTGTTCCCTCTCAAATGAGCACTTGTCCGGTCGGGCAACCTGAAAGCAAACTTTGCCTGCCAGAAAGTTTTATTTACCTTGCTGGGGACCTCCTGGACCCTTTTGAAAGCTCTCCAGAAAACACACATTGAATCTGCAGCCTTCATCGGCTTTTTCAACATTATATATTCGATGAATAGAGGAACGCAGTCCTGCACACTGTCTTCAATAGTTTATTGAGGCAACACGTCGGTCATTCAGACCTTCATCAGGCATGTCTGAGTTCACTGTTCCGACGCACCTGTCCTTGTAGGTGTGCATAAGGACTTCTCTTCTAACTTTATATATTCAACATTAAAGGCCCTTTCCCACTGGGTGCGATAACGATAGAAAATATGGTTGAAGTGGATGGCAGCATCCACACCACAACGATAAAGCCATTATAATTGATGTGAACGCCGACATATCGTTATCTTTATCGCGTCTGGTGGGAATGAAGCTTTAAACTGATTATTTTAGTTAATTTCCGACTTTTTTGCCGTCCAACACTGATATGATGAGCGACTAGGCGACTAATTGTGCATCTCTTAACGACAGGCTGTTCCGGGCCCTGGACGCCCTGCGGCAGAAGATCCTCCCTCTGGTGCGCGCCGCCATCAAAGACTGCCCCGTGTCCAAGGAGTGGAAGCTCAACTGCAGGCCTTGCCCCCCTCGCCTGCTCTTCGTCTTCCAAATGAACGGCACCCTGAAGGTCTCCGGGGGAAACGGCGGCGAGGCGGGCGCCAACGCCGACAAGCCCAAGAAGCACTCGCCACGCCGGCGCCTCCAGCACGCGCTGGAGGACCAGATCTACCGCATCTTCCGCAAGAGCCGCGTCCTGACCAACCAGAGCAGCAACTGCCTGTTCACCGTGCCCGCCAACCAGGCCTTCGTCTACGTGATCCCGGGGCCGGACGAGGACCCTGTGGGCGCGCTGCTCGGGCACCTGCGCTCCAACTGCGCCCTGCGCGAGCAAGACGCCAACGCCCCGCCCGTGCTGTCGGGGCCCAAGCGCTATCAGCAGATGCGTCGCTCGGCGGCCAAGCAGCCCTATTTCGGCGTGGACGGCGGCGGCATGCCGGGGGGCGGGCAGCTGGTGGACTGCAGCCTGAAGGAGTTCCTGTGGCAGCACATAGAGCTGGTGCTCACCAAGAAGGGCTTCGATGACAGCGTGGGGCGCAACCCGCAGCCCGCGCACTTTGAGCTGCCCAACTACGGCAAGTGGGCACTGGTGGCACACAGGTAAGCATGGCATGTCAGGAATTACATTTAAATTACTCTACAAATGCATTCTAAATCAGTAGTCCTCACACTTTAAAGATTGACGAGGTGACGCGCTGTGAGCTTGTAGATCTGCTATTTTTTTAAATCTAAAATGACACGGATGCTTTCCCGGTTTTAATGGGTTATTTAAGATAATTGCAATTATTTTGCTTGGTCAGAATTGTTTCCATGATGAAATCTTTTTATATTGATTAATGGTACCGATCAGTAATTTCTTTGTATTTTTACGTAGTTTTTCATAATGTACCCGTGCGTTTCTTTTACAAAGCTTAAAGCTAAACCAAAACTTAAATTTTGCTTGTATTTATGTTCCGCTGTTCAATGCAAAAAAAAACTAAAACAAAAAACACAATTACATCTTAATTATTTGAATGAATATTAATTGTTCCAACAACCCTTCACACCCAGGCTCCACCAGGTCATGATCACCAACACAGAAGAAGAAACGGCCGAGCTGGCCCTGAAGGTGCAGGGTCAGCTGAAGGTCCTGGAGGCCTTCCTCGACGCAGACGCCAAGTTCTCCGAGAACAGGTAAAGCTCTCAGACGCCTCGACCACCAAAATGACCACCAAAAATGCCACGTGTAGATGGCCTATTTTCGGTTCGTCATTATTTTTTTTAAATTAAAGCGTATTTGAAACGGTCAAACTAGCAATGGAATGCATGTTCAATCTTCCAGAAAAGCCTAACGATCGCAGATATTTAACTATTTTCTGTCAGGTGCCAGAAAGCGCTGCCGCTGGCCCACAGCGCCTACCAGTCCAACCTCCCCCACAACTACACCACCACGGTGCACAAGAACCAGCTGGCACAGGCGCTGCGCGTGTACAGCCAGCACGCCCGCGGCGTGGCCTTCCAGCGATACGCGCTGCAGCTCCACGAGGACTGCTACAAGTTCTGGAGCAACGGACACCAGCTGTGCGAGGAGCGCAGCCTCACCGACCAGCACTGCGTGCACAAGTTCCACCTGCTGCCAGAGCCAGGTGAGTCGCTGTAGCGTTAGATTAGTACTAGAGCAGTGGCTGTCAAACTTTGACTTTTGAAGGTCTCCCCTTAACTTTGACAGTGTACAAATGGATTTGGTTCCATTCCCAGCAAGCACGGTCAGGACCTGGACCAATCAGTGACGTCTCGATTGGGGCCAGATCACAGCCCATATGGGGATGATCTTGACGTCATTACCAGGACGTCATATGGACCTTTTTGTTTGACAGGATTTATGTTGTTTGAAATCAGGTGATATTCTAGGCCAGATAAATATCATAACTAGTTAGATATGTCCCAGAATATAACCTTATATGCACATATTTCAACTAACATTACAAACAATAACAATAATCCTGTCAAACAAAAAGTCCATATGACGTCCTGGTAATGACATCAAGATCATCCCCATATGGGTTGTGATCTGACTGGCCCCAATCGAGACGTCACTGATTGGTCCAGGTCCTGGCGTGCTTGCTGGGTTAGTACACTGTCAAAGTTACAGACTTGTAAGGGTCAATTTAGACCCCCATAAAGGAACCTAGAGAGTCCCTGAAATCCTCTTTGAGAACCACTGGTATAGACGTAGAGCCAGTCCAATGTATTGCACGTATTGCAAACAATGTCCATGTTCTGTTCGTTTGTCAAGAAAGAAAATATGCAATCCGCACTCTCTGGAGTCTTTTCTTAAATAATGATTAGCAGCAACAGTCTATCCAACAGATGTGTTTTGGCTCAGAGGCCTTCAGCAGTGTTAGTGGTTACACACAAATGAGATGTTCATTTCAGCAACTGGAAAGAATCGTGACAGTTTGACTTACTTTGAGGTAGTTTTTGGTGCGTAAAACAGTCCTCGTTGAGGTCACCTGTTATATTGTCGCTGTCAGGTGTATGTCCAAAACTCTTCCTTTTTTTAATATATTTTTTAATCAATTTAAAATAGTGAAAATAGCCGTTCTACAAGCTCACAGCATGTCGTATCTTGACGTGTTGTGAGCTTGTAGACCTACGATCATCACTTGACAAGTAAAACTGCCTGTCTGCCATACATACGTACGATCATGAGCCATGAATGTGACCGTCATTCCCCGCAGGTGAGAAGCCAGAGATGGATCGCAACCCGCCCATTCTAAACCACAACAGCAGGGGGCGCTCCACCAGCTCCTGCAACTGCGGCAGGAAGCAGGCCCCCCGAGAAGACCCCTTTGACATCCACGCTGCCAACTACCACTTCTACCAGGTCAGTAGTACAGAGAAGACCCCTTCTACCAGGTCAGTAGTACAGAGAAGACCCCTTCTACCAGGTCAGTAGTACAGAGAAGACCCCTTTAAAACTACCACTTCTACCAGGTCAGTAGTACAGAGAAGACCACTTCTACCAGGTCAGTAGTACAGAGAAGACCACTTCTACCAGGTCAGTAGTACAGAGAAGACCCCTTCTACCAGGTCAGTAGTACAGAGAAGACCCCTTCTACCAGGTCAGTAGTACAGAGAAGACCCCTTTAAAACTACCACTTCTACCAGGTCAGTAGTACAGAGAAGACCCCTTTAAAACTACCACTTCTACCAGGTCAGTAGTACAGAGAAGACCCCTTTAAAACTACCACTTCTACCAGGTCAGTAGTACAGAGAAGACCCCTTTAAAACTACCACTTCTACCAGGTCAGTAGTACAGAGAAGACCCCTTTAAAACTACCACTTCTACCAGGTCAGTAGTACAGAGAAGACCCCTTTAAAACTACCACTTCTACCAGGTCAGTAGTACAGAGAAGACCTTACCACTTCTACCAGGTCAGTAGTAGTCTGGGATCACTTCACTTTTCGGGCTTGTAACCGGTCTGGAGCGGAAACCACAAAACGTCATGTCGTAGTACTCAAAGGACTACAATTTCGCCGGAACTATCCACCTTAAAGAGTTTTAACCCAAAATAATTCCCCTGCGCTCAAGGACATACTTTTAGGGCCTACCTAATAAACTCCTTGATGAGGAGTAGTTTTGCTTTTGAAAAAATGTGTTTGGGATATGCATCTTTTAGTCCAACTCGTAGCGACTGGAAAGACTACACTAGGCTACTCGAGCATTTTAATAGGGATTGGGGAAACAAACGGAGGGAACCAAATCAAAGCAACGCCGCTTCTTCTAGTGGTTTCCGCGTTGGGCGGAAACCAAACGGCCTGTTGTGAACGAACACCAGGCTTTCCCCCAGAAAGCCTGGTAGGCCAGTAGTAGTCACAGGGTTCCCACCAGAGCAGGAGTTTCAGGTAGGCCCTCAGTGTGGCCTTGTGCCCCTCCAAAAAACTGGCATGCCCTGAGGCCACAGTGGCCTTAATGCCCCATGCAGACCACTGTCTCTTTCTTGTCAATATGGAGACACAAATGTCTCTTCCTTGTCAGGTAGACACCAGTGTCCCATCTTTAAACCAATCCAGTGACTTTGATTGGTGCATGGCTGAGCATGGATCAGATTGTAAATACCTCAATTGATTTATTTCACTCCAGTCTACATTTTACATTAAGAATCATCCTTAACCCTTAAATTCAATTATTTATTTCAATGGACTAAGATTTTGATGGATTTCCTGCACTTTGTGCCCCCAAAAAATGGACAACACCAACGGCCAAGTGGCCTTGCCCCTAAAATGACGAAATTCCAACCCTGGTTCCCACGGTCATGGAATTCCTGGAAATGTTTTGAAATTAGAAAAATCTTAAAGTTTGGAATTGATCAAGGGTCCTGGAAAAAAATATTTCTTTAGTACATTTTAGTAAAATAACATTTTCTAAAACACGTATAACATTACACGACATATGAAGCATTAGTAGTTTTTTCGCAACGGGCGGTGTGATTGCAGCCTTATGTATGTGACAAAAAGAACAGATCTACAAGATCCACAAACTGTGTAGTAAAAACAATTGGCACAAATTTGGAAAGGAATTATACAATTCTATGCTTTATTTTTGCTACACCGCCTGTCTTTGGGCATTGCACATGGAAGTAAGAGACTCGTTATTGCGCTGAATGATTGTTATATAGTCCTGGAAATTGGGTTAAATATTCTGGAAAGGTTTTGCAAATGAATTGGTAAAAATGTGTGGGAACCCTGTACCGTCCAGTTGCCCTCTCCTCATCTCAAAATCGATATTGAGGTATTTGGTTTGAAAAGAATAATATGATTTGATTGTGTCCATACGTCTCTCAGATGTGTCCCCTCTACTCGATGTCAGTCAGTTCCCAACCCCTGCGGCACTGAGTCCATGACGCATTGTGAGCTTGTATGCAGAGTCAGACCAGTGGTTTTCAACCCTTTTCACCTCAAGGTCCATTATTTTTGGGGCATTTGAACCACGGACCGCCGTTTGATGAGATTTAGCCTCACAGACCAACCCAAAGCGTAGAATATTTTGTTGTCGTTGGATATGATTTTGTCCACAATTCCATGCTGTATTGATGTTGGTGCCATTAGGAGAGACAACTTCTACATTCTCTAATTGTGTAGACTTATGCCCCTATCATAGTAGGCACCGCTGTGGTAAGCTATCCACCGCGGTGTAGTCTTTTTAAGTCATAAAACTACAACATTACGTCATTACTCGCGGTGAAGAGCTATCCACCGAGAACCCCGACACATCTCTCTGTTTTTACTTTCAGACAGATCGGCCCATCACCCCGTTCACTGATTGGTCGATCTCTAGACCAGTCAGTCACAGTGATAGGACTTCACCGTGACTGACTATGATGGCCTCCACTTGTTTTCTCACTTCAGGTGGATAGCTTATCACCTAAAATTTGCGGTGATAGGCTCTTCACCGCAGACTCTGATAAGGGCTCTAGGTAATGCAGGTGCTTAACAATAATTTAACTCCTGAGAGCGTTAAATGAAACCAAATGGACCCTTATGGGTCCATTTGGTTTCATTTTACACTCTCAAGAGTTAAACATGATCTATAAGGGTCCATTTGACTACCAACTCTCCAACATGTAGCTGGGGACCACCTGGAAGTGGAACCCCCTGTCCCCGGACCACTATTTGAAAACCACTGTTGTAGACTGACAACCAGGTATAGATCAGCCATAAGCAGGGCTTTTAAACTCTTCAATCCCTTCCTGGTGTGGGTAGATGGTGGAGGAGAAGTGCTGCGGGAAGCTGGAGAGGATCCAGTTCCCAGTGTTCCAGCCCAGCACCCCGGACCCTGCCCCCGCCTGCAACGACGCACCGCAGCCCCCGTCGTCCGAGATCTCCTCTGGGCCCGGCGGCGAGGGAGAGCGGCTGAAGGACCCCTCCCCTGCCGCCGCCGGTGGTGGCGGCACCGCCACAACCATGGCCCACAGCCACACCCCGGGGGACAGCACCAGCCTCAGCCTGGCCCTCAGCCTGGGACAGTCCACTGACAGCCTCGGGGCCTACGGAGATGGCGTGGGAAGCGAGGCCCAGGTACACTGGTGGAAAGTAATGTAGGAACCCTAGTACATTTACTTTAGGCAAATTCTCAGGTATTCTTTTTGAGCGGTGCAAACTTGGTCCCTATATCCCTGTGTATGCAGTACCAACAGCTGCGGTCACACAAGACTAACGTAATTGAAATTGGTGTCTGTTTGTACGCCCAGGTTCACATTGGGCAAGCTTTGCAGGACGCTTAATGAAATTAACTCATAAATAGCACCGCTCACTTAACACCAGGTGTGATTTACTTCTACTCCACTACATCTCAGGCAAATATTGTACTTACTCCACTACAATTAATTGAAAACTAATAGGCCCACTTCACCTCTGGGACAATCAGTTATTTTTTGTGTTCAATCTGTGTTTTGAGATATTTTAGTATTTCAGCATGACTAGTGATGCAAAATAACCCAATAAAATAAGATATGATTGTCCCAGAGATGAAGTGGGCCTTTCAGTTACTAGCCACATTTTTCTATGGGACGTTCTGCATATTGAGTGCTTTTAGCTTTGCAACTAGAAGTATATTTTGATGCCAATACTTTTGTACTTTTCCTCAAGTACAACTTTATTTTGACTTGTAACAGAGCACTTCTACATCAGCAGTATTGAAACTTTTACTAAAAAACCTTTGGCTTTCCCAGCAGGTGCCTCACAAGCGTCCCAGCCTGGTGGACCGGCAGCCCTCCACAGTGGAGTACCTCCCGGGCATGCTGCACTCGGGCTGCCTGAAGGGCCTGCTGCCCAAGTTCTCCAGCTGGTCCCTGGTGAAGCTGGGCCCCGCCAAGGCCTACAACTTCCACACCGGCCTGGAGCAGCCGGGCTTCCTCCCGGGCTCCTCCTTCCTGCTGCCCTGGGACCTGGTGATCCGCTCGCGCTCCTCCGAGGAGGAAGGAGGAGGAGGGGGCCCGGGGGGGCTGGCGGAGGGGGGAGGAGGGGGCCCGCTGGATGACGGCTCGTCGTCCTCGTGGCCCGCGCCCAACAAGGCCCCGGCAGGGGGCAAGCGGGGCAGCGGCGCCGCCGGCGGCGGAGGGCTGGGCGGGGGGAGGAGCCGCAGGAGGGACGACGTGGCTCGCGTCTTCGTGGGCTTCGAGTACGAGGACGTGCGCGGCCGGCGCTTCCTCAGCGCCGGGCCCGAGAAGATCGTGAAGGTGCTGGGGCCCGGCGGGCCCAAGGAGCCCGCCACCCGGGTGCTGAACACCGACATGCCGCTCTACGTCCCCTCCCCCGCCCAGGGCCGAGGCCTGAAGCCGCACTACGCCCAGCTCACCCGGCTGTTCGTGGTGGTGCCCGACGTCCCCCTGGACATCACGCTCAACCCACAGGTAAGCTGTTTAGCGTAGACGTAGACGCCTCCTTCGGCTCTGGGGTAGAGATGGGATTTATGGCTCTTACGAAGTGAGACGGATCTCTGGGATCCGTTCCTTTCAAAGAGCCGTTAAAAGACTCGTTTTAGTTAGGAGATTTTGATTAGAATTACAAATCAATTCAACCCTATATCAATTTCTGCCATTTGATAGCCGAAAATAGCCGACGACGCATTGTGAGCTTGTAGATCGTCTATTTTCAAATGATTTTTCTACATTTCATTCATTGAAAAACCTGTGAAACGGGACATTCTGCATAATGAGTACTTTCTACCGAGCCATATGGCCCATAGGGCATTAGCCATTACCCTAGTATGTTGCAGGGACTTACCCCCAATCCAACCTTTGATGCTGAATACCATGCAGGGAGGCATTGGGTACAATTATTTGTATAGTGTTCCCTACAGTATTATCTGACTGGGGAATTGAACCCTGATCCCCCAATCCCAGGGCAGACACACACTCACAAGACCATCTCATGGTTAGCCTCTTGCGGACCAAAAGTGTCTTAATGTACATGAAGCTCTTTTTAATGTGATTAACAATTTCTCTGCCATTTTAAACATAGCTGTAGTAAGCAGCTGCCAAATTGTCCTTACCTTTTAGCGTGGGCACGCGCACGCATCGTGCACAATCTGTGCGCGACTCATCTAGTAGACGTGTAGACTCGGTGACAAGCTTTCGAATACAAAAAACCCCATTGAAAAAGACATATCCGTTGCCACGCTGTATTCCTGCTTATCCGCCAGTGTTTACATGAAAAAACATTGAAAAAAAGCCAGGCATGCGCTATGGTAACACGTGGACACGTTCGCGCACAAAACGCACGATATGTGCGGGGATCATAATCCAGGCGTGTAGAGACTGGATCAAAGTTTCCAAACGCAAAAATCCGATTGAAAAACGAGCGTTCCTTTACTTTACTTACTTTATTTGTTTATTTAGACGGGACAATGCATATTAATGAACACTACATGAATGCAATGTAAATAAGCCGGAATTAGCAAGAATGCTAAATTTCATCCGTAGTCCCCACATGAAGACAAAACAATACATACCAACAAACAGTAACCCTACATTAGGAGAGGGCGCCTAAGAACATACATACAAATACTATTTTTCCTGAACCAAGAAAAAAAACAACAAAACAACACATATTACTAACAGTACCCTACATTAAAAAAGGATAGTTAAAAATATACGTACATGGCATGAGCTGTACTCTTAGAACTATACATGGTCACAGGTTTGATTGTCAACTAACCATTTTTTTAGATTGAACTTGAAGGATGGAAATGACAAACAGTCTCTTATTGTTAGAGGTAGGTCATTCCAGATTGAACATCCCTGCACTGAAAGGGTGTTTTTTCCAAAAGCGGTTACCCGGTACGGTACTTCGCAATCCCCTCTAGTGATTGCTCTAGTATTGAGTCCTCTATCAGGCTTCCTTTTTATGAATTCCTTTAGGGGAGGTGGGCATAGACCATTTAGTGTCTTATATATGATACTGACCTGTTTAAAAACCTTAAAATTAGCGAAACTCAAAAAACGGTACCTCTGAAGAATATTACAATGGTGATATGAGTGGGGTTTCCTATCGAATACCTTAAGCGCACTCTTATATAGCTGTTCAATGGGTTTGAGAGTCGTTATACCTGCGCAAGACCAGTTTGTGAAACAGTACTCAATGTGTGATAGGATCATGCATTGGAGATACGATTTAGCAGCACTAACTGCCAAAAAAGGTGTGATTTGTTTAAAGTTCTGAAGGTTGAACTTGATTGTGTTTGTAACCTTTTTTACATGTTTTTTAAAGGTTAGGGTTGAGTCTAACATGACCCCGAGGTACTTGAACTCTGACACAAGTTCAAGTTCCTCTCCACCCAGAAACACATTTGATGATTCCATCACAACTGGTCTTTTGGAAAAAGCCATGCAGACCGTCTTTTTTGCATTCAGGAGCAGGCATGAGTCTGTAAGCCAGTCCTGAACGCTGGTCAGAACAGAAGTTAAAACCGTTGACACCTCTGCATAGCTCTTTCCATGAGTCAGTATAACAGCATCATCTGCGTACATCTGAATATGTACATCTTTACATACATCAGGTAGATCGTTTATAAACAGAGAAAACAGAATTGGTCCTACTATTGATCCCTGGGGGACACCAACCGAGCAAGTGTGATAAGGAGACTTGATGCCATTTATACTAACACACTGTTCTCTATTTGATAGGTATGATGTAAACCATTTGATGGCCTCTGGGGACAAGTTGAAATGTGTTAGTTTGGACAAGAGGACCTGATGGCTGACAGAGTCAAATGCTTTCTTGAAATCCAAAAATACTGCCATTGCGCATGGGGCTTTGTTCAAAGCACACTTTAATTTTTCAATGAATAAGCAATTTGCTGACTCAGTGGAGTGGAAGGCTCGAAACCCAAACTGCATAGGATGCAGAGGGGTGTAGCCTTTGTCTAGATGTTTAACAATAGACTTTACAATCCACTTTTCAGCCACTTTTGATATAACAGGTAAGATGCTTATGGGTCTATAGTTTGATATGTCCGTTTTTGAGCCAGATTTGAATATAGGTGTTATAACAGCAGCTTTCCACTGAGTTGGGACAGTGCATTTTCTTATGGACAGATTTACCAGATGTGTGATTGGTGCCACCAGAGAGTCAATATTTGTTTTAAGAAAGTTTGTGTCGAGCCCATGTTCCATCGCCGAGTAGCTTCCACTTCTGTTACACAGTAAACCAATGGAGGCGGGACTATGGCCCAGGCTCAGACTGGATACGGAAAGCTGGATCCGGTCCAGACCGGAAATGACCGGGTACAGTTAGGGGGGCGGGCCTAAAGAGCCAGAATCAGCGAAAATCTGCGCTAATACTTTTAATCCTTTCATAATGATTAAAGCTAATTAAACTTTACGGGCTCTACGGGCATGGCAGCGCGGTACAGCGGGAAATCTACGGTTTCTGCGGGGATCGCGAGGTATGAGTTAATTGTGACATAAGTTACAGTAAAACAAAACGTTTTTGTCTGTGGTGTTTTCAGGTCCAGCCAGGCCCTCCGCCCTGCCCCATCTTCTACCCAGAGCAGACCGAGATCGTCCTGCCTCCCGATGGCCTGTGGGTGCTGCGCTTCCCCTACTCCTATGTGACGGAGCGAGGCCCCTGTTACCCCCCGAAAGAGAACCAGCCCCTCAACAACCACAAGGTGCTGCGAGGTATCCTGCGTGCCACAACCACCACGAGCCCACCGGCACAGTGAAACGACCACCATGCCACGGCCAAAACAACACTGGCTTCTCTGGTTGGTTGCAAGCACTGTCAAGCTCTGTAGTTGTACTGGCTGAATCTACAGTATGTACTGAGTCTGACTGAATGAACTGGTGCTCAACCACACAACTGGAAGGAACATTGTCCTCAGAGCACACTAAAGCAATTTCTGCGACAAATCTTGCGAGTTCTCGTAACCACGTGAACCTAACAGCCGTGTGTCATAATAGGCGAAAGTAGCAGATCTGCAAGCTCACTCACAGTACGTTGCAACGTGTTTATGGGCTTGTAGTTTGGCTATTTTCGGCAAAGGGATTTGGTGAATAGGAAACAAAGGAAGAGGGTATTGGTTTTTGTGTATGGTTTTGGTTGCTATTTGAGTGTTGGGCACTTATTGTGCCTAAATTATTAAGTTGGAGTTGGTGGTTAAAAACTGTGTTAAAAACAGAGGGGGAAAAAAAGAGAGTGATTGCCATTGAGAGAGCACCGTGATGCTTATTTATAGACTGGCCTCTCTGCACTTGCATCCAGTGGGTCATTCTTTTGTTCAGAGGATTAGGGAGGGTCCTTGCGTCTGTCAGAGAGATTAGTTTTCAATCTTTCAGTCATTTCAGGACAAAAGTAACAGAACTGAGCAATGTGTTGACAAATAATCCCACTCTATAATAGGGTTGGTCAATGTATGTCGATACGATACCGATATCATGATTTGAGGCTAGATATTGTGTAGGATTGTGGATATTTTTGGTAATAGCTGAAAAATGTATTCCCAATTCCCAAATAGCCAATCTAAAAGCTCACAACAGATATATATCTCACCCCAATATGACATAATCGTCACTCACTATGTGTAGCGGCCCTCGGTTTGAAAAGATGACGAAGTTGAATGGTCTCAACGGGTGTTTTTATTCAGAAACTTCTTTAACAGATGAAGCTTGTCAACACCGTGAAAACTGTATAAATTAGAATAAATATGACAAAATTAGATTACAAATCATTCCATAATTTCACAGTTTCACATAACCAATAAAATCAATCAAATGGATTTCAATCACTTTCAATGTTTCAACAATAAAATCAGTGCATTTCAAATCAATGACCTTTCAATAACTCAAATTCAACAATAAGATAATTCAATTATAATGCAGTGATTTCAAACTCATTTTAAATAGGAAACAAATTATCAAAGCAAAGAAAGGAACAAAACAGAATGTAACAATAACGCAAAACATGAAATATCAAACAACTACAAATAACTCCAAAGTAAATCAAAAGAACCTCAAAGACAAACAAAGAAATATCCTGTACCTCATTCGGCTAACCGGGGGATGCTAGGTCTAAATCGATTGCCACCTTGGAACTTCTCAAATAATAGGCACAGCATCGCAGCAGGTACTGTGGATACAATATGAACACCTTACTCAAACTGATCAACATTACTTCAAAATGATTCAATATTACTTTAACCAAATTACTTTTACAATCAGTAAATGTCGAAAGGCTTAAAACATTTAATACCTTGCTGTGTTGCTTCCAAGCATTATGCTATTGTCTCCAGTCTCCAACTGTCTCACTCTAGCTCTGCAGTCTGTGTGAATCTGAGTGAATTTAGTGGGCGTCGACTATATAGTCTGGCAACAGGAAGTACTAAAATAAACCCGGAAATGCCAAAATAAAGCCACCGAAGTATCAAAATAAAGTAAACAAAAAAAACCAAGAAATAATAAAGAAAATAAATAACTTCAAAATAAGGACATAATTGAAGTTAAAATACCCAAGTGTCACCGCCACTTACACTCCCACCAATCATGTTATAAATAAATGAACAATAACATGATTCACAACATTGTTTTATATGGTCAAAAGGTTTGAGGATAGATCTTGCTTTTATAAATCAGAACTCTATTTTTTCAGGGTGGGTTCTCCCTTACCAAGCGGTGAAGCAGCCAAAGTCAATACTGAAATTGTCCTCAGTGTGTTCGTAGTGGCAGATAGCTTTCCAATTGCAACCAAAGGAGTTACAATCCCCTTTGTTGGAATTATCTGACTTTACAACAGGGTTAGGGTTGGGCAGAGTCTGAACATTTGACTTTTTGTGGACTGGACTCAAGGGTTTGTTGCTCATGGACCGTTTTGGGTCTTCCTGGGATTGAGGAGGACCGGGGCCTGTGGCTTCAAACGGAACTGGGGGAACTATGGTGATGTTCTTCATCTCAGCTGGTGGTGGGAAGGCCGGACTAGGAGTTGCATGGCTCCCTTCAATGGTTCCTGGTCTCCACAGAAAGCGCTCTTTGGGTGGTTGAGTTTTTGGAACTGTTTTATTCCTTCTCTTTTCAACTGGTTTCTTCCTTCTCTTTTCAACCGGTTTCTTCCTTCTCCTTTTCTGCTCCAGTGTACGTTTAACTAAGTGAGCGGCTTTACTCATAAAACTGCTCTTGCTCACTTCCTGGTAGGTGTCCAGGTTGCTCCCATGCGCTTTGGACTGCTGTGAGCTGTCTATTACATTTACTTCTTCTTTCTGCCTGATGTCATCGCTGAGAGGCTGCACCAGGTGAGCATCATCTTGGATTACACAATTTTCATCATTTTCTGGTTCTGGGACGGTTAGCACTTCGGTAGAGGGTGGAGTTGGCATCTCTATTACTGCAATTCGATCCATGTACCTCTGGTTCTTCTGATCAGCAGGGCAATCTGTGGAAGTGGACTCACTCTCCATTTCTCCCACCGTCACAATTTCTCCCACCATCTCCTGACTTGAAGGGCCACGTAGGGAAATGGTCTCTGTCATCTCCTCCACCATCTCCTTTTCTCTGTCCTCACTCTCGTGCCTCCTCTCAACCATGGTTTCCAGCCTTTTATGCACCAGGTCGCACAGCTCTGTGGTAATGATGATACAGGCATCCATTTTCTTAGTAATTTCTGGACTAGCAGTGCAGTTACTTTGAATCAATTCATAAAGCTCACTTGTTGCATTATGTTGAATGCGAATACTTTGCTTCATCTTGTGAAGGTCCTCTTCTGAACAAAGTGTCCTTAAAGCCGTTCTAACTTTTCTTGCCATCTCCATCCAGGCCTTATAGGCCTCTGTGAAACCCCCTCCATATTTCTTTACTTCCGCTTCCTGCATCTTCTGTTTATTGACTATTCCCTTTTCAGAATTGATGGGCTGCTGCATATTAACTCAATCTCATCAGGGGTTGACATTTGTTTGCATCTTTACTTCGTATTTGTTGTTTGACCACTTATAATACTTTGGGGTACATTTAGTCTGGGTTTTTACATTTTCTTTACTTAACCTTTAACGAAGCCCCACAGACTACCACTTTAACCCCCAAAGGAATTCTGTCAAAACAAAACCAATACTTTGCAACTTACAAATGTATCCTTTAATTATCTCTTCATCTATGCATCAATGCAGCTTGAATAGTTCCGACTCTTGACATTAAGTAGGCATGTGCAGCATTACCTTTAACAGAAACTACATTAGTTTCACCCTTTTAGTTTAATTCATTTTTACCCTTTTTTTTCTCTCTTTTTTTTTTTCTTTATATTTTTCAATGTAGGCCTACTGTCCTTTAAGTGACCTTTCTGTGATGGTGTGAGACAAACTTGATGGTGGGTTGATGACTTGAAGCAAGATGGCTGTAGACAAGGTGTTGGTGCCGACGTTGAGTGGCTTCTGCGATGAGTTTTCACTGTAGCGGCCCTCGGTTTGAAAAGATGACGAAGTTGAATGGTCTCAACGGGTGTTTTTATTCAGAAACTTCTTTAACAGATGAAGCTTGTCAACACCGTGAAAACTGTATAAATTAGAATAAATATGACAAAATTAGATTACAAATCATTCCATAATTTCACAGTTTCACATAACCAATAAAATCAATCAAATGGATTTCAATCACTTTCAATGTTTCAACAATAAAATCAGTGCATTTCAAATCAATGACCTTTCAATAACTCAAATTCAACAATAAGATAATTCAATTATAATGCAGTGATTTCAAACTCATTTTAAATAGGAAACAAATTATCAAAGCAAAGAAAGGAACAAAACAGAATGTAACAATAACGCAAAACATGAAATATCAAACAACTACAAATAACTCCAAAGTAAATCAAAAGAACCTCAAAGACAAACAAAGAAATATCCTGTACCTCATTCGGCTAACCGGGGGATGCTAGGTCTAAATCGATTGCCACCTTGGAACTTCTCAAATAATAGGCACAGCATCGCAGCAGGTACTGTGGATACAATATGAACACCTTACTCAAACTGATCAACATTACTTCAAAATGATTCAATATTACTTTAACCAAATTACTTTTACAATCAGTAAATGTCGAAAGGCTTAAAACATTTAATACCTTGCTGTGTTGCTTCCAAGCATTATGCTATTGTCTCCAGTCTCCAACTGTCTCACTCTAGCTCTGCAGTCTGTGTGAATCTGAGTGAATTTAGTGGGCGTCGACTATATAGTCTGGCAACAGGAAGTACTAAAATAAACCCGGAAATGCCAAAATAAAGCCACCGAAGTATCAAAATAAAGTAAACAAAAAAAACCAAGAAATAATAAAGAAAATAAATAACTTCAAAATAAGGACATAATTGAAGTTAAAATACCCAAGTGTCACCGCCACTTACACTATGGATAAATAATCCATTAATTCCATCTGTAGTGTAGATGTCCATCCGTAGTGTTAACTCTTACGTCTGAATAGTAGAAAGAGATGAACATGTGGCAGCAGCCAGACATACTGCAGCCTCAAAGATGGATCCACTCCGAACCAGTCTAGCACAAAGTACTCACCGCCAGAAACAAAGTATCCACGGGTTTCCAACGCCCCACAGTGCATTGCGCAGACGTTGTACCGAGCTTCTGGCGCCGCAGCCGAGTGTGATTTACAAGCTCACAACGGGCTGCATCTGCGACGCGACGTGAGCTTGTATGTCTGCTGTTAAACCGGAAGTGTGGTCCAAATAATCTCCAGTAAACTCCCGCGGAAACAGGTGGATAGATACTTCTGCTCAAATATTACTCCACAGGTGAATGGTTGCTCTGTCAAATGTGTGCTAGAGTACTGGAGTAAATTTCCTTTTCTTTTTCAAAAGTATTCAAAACTACAAATTATATATTCTGGTTAACATAAACGCATTGCTGTATTAAAGTTTTCCCTGCCCCAAATAAATTCAACGATTTCTTTTCCAGATTTAGCAGATCTATAGGTTCACAATGAGTCACATTGCAGCCTGCTGTGTGCTTGAGATGAGCTGAGATTTGCTATTTATCTTGACATAGTATTGTAAGTTGTTAATAATGCACGTTTTCCATTGCCAAATGTAGTTGAGTCAAAAGTACTATATTTGTCTTGGGTTGAAAGTCATAATTATCCAAAAATACAGATGCTAATACAGATACAGTTACAAGTACTCAAGTAAATGTACTTTGCTACTGTCTGCCACTGCAAACAACCAACAGTCGAAGGGTTATTTAATCTATATAATCCACTTGATCTGTGCCATGACCTTCTGGCTATCAGTGGATTTGATTTCCCAGAGGGATTTTTCACTAAGTCCTTTGTGTTCTTCACGAATCATGTGTGCTTGTAATGGGATGCTTTGTTTTGGATTTGATTACCAGTATTAAGTGCTGTATATAAAACAACATGACCGTTGCTTCACTGTCGTCCTTTTACTAAACTGAGCTGGATTTGGTGCTTAACCATTTAACCCTATGATGGTTGACCAGAGAGGGCTCTATACTAGCATAATTTTCTGTGATCATGTAGTTATTCATTGTGGCCACTAGATGGCGTATGTTGACAGCGTATCATTTCCTGCTGAGCCTGAGGGTCTCTACTGAACCATAGTACAGAAAACGTTCTAGTCAGTGTTGCCATGTCTGTTATTAGAAGCGACTTTGGGCTTGTTTTTTTTGTAAAGTATCTTGTAAATATTGGTAGTTGTGGGTTTCGTTTGGGCTTCTTTCTAAAGAGTATTAGGGTTTGCTTCATAAATATTGTTTTAATCGGTGGTTCTCAAAGATTTTCATGTCAAGGACCCCCCAACGGACCCCCATCTGAAAATATTTGCCAGGGACCCTTATACCAAGTTTGTGTTGTTAAAATATCACACATTTTGCACTTTTCCCCCTTGATGATTGATTGAATACTTCATCAGCAGTCCGCATATAGGAAAAAACAGACACTGTACAATTCACGTACAAGGTCTACTAATAGGATTTAAACCCAAGAAAGTCCTTTGTACCCAATTCAATGAGTAGCCTACTGAAATTCATTGAGATTCATTAAAAAAATGTCAGTTGCAACGTGTCGCAATGTTGTAATGTTTTAAAATATTGTATTGGGCTATATAGAGCTCATGTGGACTTTATAGTCGCTTCTTTTGGGCTTGTTTACATATACCTGGTTGCTTTTCATGCCAAATTTGGCAACACTGGTTCTAATCTGCTGGTTGGCCAACTGGATGTTGGATGGAATGCACATGACATGATTGAGAGCCAGGTCATACTAAACTACCTTTGACTGAATGAGACCTTTGTCAAATAATAATCAGTGCCGGGGTGGAAATGAAAGATGGCATATCACATATTGTTGTGTGTTTTCTCTTGCCTTATTTTGGTGTGCACTGCTGCACACTATATGTAGCCTATAGTTGTTCAGTTCAGTTGTCAACTAGACCAGTGTTTCTCAACCACTGTGCCTGGGGACCTTTGGTGTGCCCCTGAGAAGGGTCAAGTGTGCCCCTTGAAACTGCTTGAAAACCAGTATTGTATTTATCATTTTAAAAATGATTTAAACTAGTGAAAACAGACGATCTACAAGCACACAACGCCTCGCACCGTGCTTGTAGATCTGCTGTTTTCACTACTGTTGTGCGACAGCCTTGTATGATGAAGCAGGGCTTTACTTTGCGAAGTAACGTACAAATTTGAAACTTGGAGATACAAGGTTTCTTCCCGACAGTGACGATATTTACACCCCCGTATTATGTTGGCGTGCCCCTGGATTCTTGGGACATGAAAAGTGTGCCCATGCAGAAAAAAGGAAGGGTTAGGAACACTGAACTATAGACAACTAGACATTATTTGTTTATATCAGGAGGTGGCGCTAGAGTCAAAGTAATGCTAATATAACGAGTTACTTACAGGTGAGGCTTTTCAATTAATTTCATGCAATAATGATCATTTATTGTATAACAATATTAACATTGTAGTTTTAAAAAATCTGTCAATGTCTCCCTATTCTAATCAGAAGGTGTTTACAGGCTGACAGTCTGGTGTTGACAGCTCATATTGTCCAGTCAGAAGCTGGCTGTGATCTAATTGATACCTCACTAAACATACACAGTGTGTGTACTAACTATGTCTGTAGGTCATGGAGGGGTTCTTTCCACAACATCTTTGTGAGAAAATCAGGCGAAGGTGAACTTAAAAGAATTCCAATCCAAGGCACTCCGTTCAGTGAAGTTTTAAAAAGCCTTTATTTGTCCATGGCTTGCTTGATGAAAAAGATGTACAGTATAGGTGACAAACATGTTTCAATAGTGTGTGTGTGTGTGTGTGTGTGTGTGTGTGTGTGTGTGTGTGTGTGTGCGTGTGCGTGCGTGTGTGTGTGTGGTTTTGTATTACCCACCATCTGGGGACTAAAGAATGTTAACACAGTCACATTCTGGGGACCTCCCTACTTTGTGGGGACAAAAAGTTGGTCCCCACAAGGAAAAGGGTTAGGGTAAGGCCACAGAAAATGAATGGAAGTCTATGTAATGTCCCCACAAGGTACAAATACAAACGTGTGTGTGTTCTTTAATAATAAATATATTAACACTGGGTATTCTTGAATATGCAATACATATTTAATTATTCAGAGTTGAATTATTCAGATAAAAATGTTCATCACTTAATCCTTGCTATTTCATGGTGTCAGATGACTCAAGGTATAGATGATGAATGAACGCAACTGAGATTATAGTTTGTAATCATCTGGGATAACAGTTCCTTATAATAATAGCTATATGGCTGGATGTCATTTGAACTAATTATCTATAGCAGCCATCAGCCATCATACAAACAGTATAGTCTATACAGAATATAGAAATGTCCATTAGGAAAGTGGCTCAGCAAGTTATCTCGTATTGAAATGCATTTGTCAAGAAATGAGGTCTAATATGTCTACAGTTGCTACAACACCTGTATATCCAATCATTGTTGGCACAAACAAGAAGTTGATACAGTGTATCTTTACATTTATTTATTTTGGACCATTTTTCTCATATGTTATTTTTTTACATTTTTGACATGGACAAACTATAATATTTTACATTGAGGTGTTAACTTATGAAAAAGAAAAAACACAAGATGAAACAGAAACATGGCTGGACGTGCATAAATCCCCCAAAAAAGAACAGATCTACAAGCTCTCAAACACTTCGTGGTGTTGAGACTTGAGAGCTTGTAGAGCTGTTCTAATTTTTTTGGGCTATCGACACCGCTCGTGCGCCGAAGTAAAAAAAAAAAGAAAAAAAAAGGAAAAAAAAAAAGAAACGACCAATGGACACAATGTTGCTATGCCGTGGCGACGACACGATTGGCCGCGCCGGGTGTCAGTCAACGGCGGTGAGCCCGCCGCCCCGCCCCCCCTGCCGTGTGTGCTCAATAACAGCAAAGCAGCTTTTATTGTTACAGTAGACACACACACACGCACGTACACACAGCAGCAGGACTGCTCATTAAGCTCCTAAAACAAGCAGAACAACTGTATTCTGCAGCTGACAACTGTTTCTACGGACGACACGAGGAGGGAGAAGTCCTTTCGTTCTTCTGTCAAGGTAATTACGACGAACGGGGGGCATTTGGGTAAAAATGAGGGGAAAAAACAGGATGGCTTGCTTAACAAAGCTTAAAGTTTATTGTGTGACGTGACGTTCTGTTTAATACTATGTCGTTGGCTGTAATGTTATTCAGTTCAGTTGTGTCCATGGCTTTTGTGTGTTTGAGTGTGGCAGTGTGTGTGTGTGTGTGTGTGTGTGTGTGTGTGTGTGTGTGTGTGTGTGTGTGCTCGCGCACGCGTGCGTGTGTTGTGATGATGCCAGCAGCAGCATCACCTTCATCATCATCATCACCACGGTTCGATTACACACTGTTCCACTTGTGTTGCTGTGTCCACCATCCCATAGTCCAGACAGACAGGGTCCAGGCTGGGATTGGCTAGAGAGAGTTGATTTGTCAGAGCAGAGAGAGAGAGAGAGAGAGAGAGAGAGAGAGAGAGAGAGGGGTTGTCAACTTATTAGTGAGTGAGTGAGTGAGTGAGGGGGGGTCACTGACTTGACATGAAAATGTTTGAGAACCACTGACTGCAGCTAACTTATGATTGTCCACAAAACACTGGATTTATACTAACCCTAGCATGTATAGACTAGGTTTACACTGGCCCCTATACTAACACTAGCATATTAAGTAATGGAGGTGATCCGAACCTCCCCACCCGGTTTTGAACCCGGGTTTTTCCCGCGGGAAAGTCCAATATCTTAACCATCACTCCAAAGGGACATCCCTATGGAATGAGAGCAGATACTAGACTTTTGAGGTTTCAGGCTGGGGCTGCGACTCTCTCCGCCACACTCATCCCCCTTTGACCTCCTGCTACGGGGAAGCCCGGATCCGGGTCACGGCACCAATGTAACGGAGGTCATCCGAACCTCCCCATCCGGCTTCGAACCCGGGTCTCCCACGTTAAAGTCCAATATCTTAATCATCACTCCAAAGGGACATCCCTTTGGAATGAGAGCAGATACTAGACTTTTGAGGCTTCAGGCTGGGGCTGCCACTCTCTCCGCCACACTTATACTAGGTTTTCACTGGCCTTACTAACCCTAGCATGTATAGACTAGGTTTACACTGGCCTTACTAACACTAGCATGTATAGACTAGGTTTTACACTGGCATTACTAACCCTAGCATGTATAGAATAGGTTTTACACTGGCATTACTAACCCTCGCATGTATAGAATAGGTTTTACACTGGCATTAATAACCAGGGGTGTAACGATACATTTAATAGTGATACGATACGTATCACGATACATGGTTGACGATACCATACATGGACGATATTGGTTAATTCATGGCGATATGACACGATTCAATGATTTAAAATCGATATAGTACTAACTAGTAGTGTAGTAGTAGTAGTGTGAAACGTGTCAATAGTGCAGGTTTGTTTTTAAGGTAAAAATCTATTATTATGGAGTTAAATAAGTAAACACTGTGATTCTCTAGCAAATACATGGACATTATATTTCAACACATATGGACAAACCCGCACATTGACATGAACACAGAGATTACACACATTTATCGATAGACCAAGAGTAGCTATATGGAATGGAAAAGTAATTAGACCCCTCTTTTTCATTTTCTTTCTTAAAATTGACAAGGCACAAATACTTAGTTTCCATACAATCGATTGTTTTCATTGCAAAATAATTCGATTTTTTGATTCAGTTACTATATCGTTACACCTCTATTAATAACCCTAGCATGTATAGACTAGGTTTACACTGGCCCTTAATAACCCTAGCATGTATAGACTAGGTTTACACTGGCCCTTACTAACCCTAGCATGTATAGACTAGGTTTACACTGGCCTTACTAACCCTAGCATGTATAGACTAGGTTTACACTGGCCTTACTAACCCTAGGCTAGCATGTATAGACTAGGTTTACACTGGCCCTTAATAACCCTAGCATGTATAGACTAGGTTTACATTGGCCCTTAATAACCCTAGCATGTATAGACTAGGTTTACACTGGCCCTTACTAACCCTAGCATGTATAGACTAGGTTTACACTGGCCCTTAATAACCCTAGCATGTATAGACTAGGTTTACACTGGCCCTTACTAACCCTAGCATGTATAGACTAGGTTTACACTGGCCCTTACTAACCCTAGCATGTATAGACTAGGTTTACACTGGTATTACTAACACTGGCATTACTGGGTTTTCACTGGAGGCAGGCTTGTTGCCCCTGGCAACTGACTGGCCAGTCATAGAGCGGCCGTCCTTTTGGACAATGGTCTTTCATTCTAACCACACTTTAAGTTTGCTTGTGGCGAAGCCTGCAGCACAGTCTCTCAGCAACACCTGTACACACACACACACACACACACACACACACACACACACACACACACACACACACACACACACACACACACACACAACTTTGGTTCTCAAACTTTTTTTATGACAAGAGTTGTGTTGTTAAAATGTTTCAGAAATAGTACAAATAGTTGTTTTTTTTGCATTTTTTAAAATATGTTCTGGTTTTTTAATTGGTTAAAACAGATGTTATATACACTGTCAAGGACCCCTGGGGGTCCCTGGGACCCCACTCTGAAAACCACTGCTGTTTACATTACAACATCCAAACGGTTCTGTAGCATCATGTGAAAGAGGAAGATGTTTTGGAGGAATAGGAACCTGATGCATAACGTAACACCTTCTTGCTTCTACAGTCTGCTCCAATGCCTAGCTCTGTCACAATTATTACACAATCGTCTAATTGCAATCTTTTGACATAATCGCAATTATTTTGTCATAATCGTTTCCATGTTGAAAACTGTTCATATATTTCAAACATTTTCAAAAATAGTGGAAATAGCCGATCTACAAGCTCACAACGCTGTGACACGTTGTTGTGAGCTTGTAGATCGGCTTGTAGATCGGCTATTTCCACTACCACTGTTCTTTTCTAAGTATAAGGTGGTCAAATATGTCAGTCATTTCTTTGTATAATTAGGTTATTTAGGGTATATTTAGGTTATGTTTCATATCTGCCATGTGCAACTTCAAAGCCCACAAGCCAAACAGAAATGTGATTGTCATCGACAAAATCACAATTAAATCGTTAATCGCAATTATTTGAGTGACAATTAATCGTCATGTAAAATGTCATAATCGCGACAGCCCTAGCAATGTCATTTACTTGGACGGACACACACACACATGTTTTGTTGCCTTCACGGCTGCTGTTGGTCAGGAACTGTCAAGCATGTCAAAAAAAGCAACTGGACTGACCTGTTTTTATTTGCACTGCATCAACACAATGGCAGAAAGAAACATTTCACTTTTTTCTTTTCTTCTTTTTTAAGACCTCAGGCCAATTCTACAAATGCCTAAATTAATTCTAAATCAGTAGTCCTCACGCTTTCTCAAAAATGTTCAAAAATAGCAGATGTACAAGCTTGCAGCGAGGAACAAAGTGAAATGCTGTGAGCATGTATATCTGCTATTTTTCACTGCAAAGTCTGATGCCACTGAATGAATATTCAGTGGCATCAGACTTTGCAGTGTAGTTGCTTTGCGTTCTGAGTGAGAAGAGAAGCCATTCATCATCCCCCAGCCAGCCTTTTAATAAACCACGGTATATTTAAGCATAACACTAACAGCCTAGCTGACATGGGCGGCGGTGGTGAGAGCTGAATTGACAATAGGTCCACAGTGTGCGTGGCACAGTAAAGTCCTCAGTGTTCATTTCACGTGGAGGGGTCCATTTGGTTTGCTTTCTGTACACCTGCCCTCACGGAGTGAGATTAAACACAGGATTGTACTGTGTTGGTGTCCGTCACAAGGGAACCATACAAAGCAGTGTTGCCCGATTTTGCGAGGGAAATAAGCAACCAGGTCTAGGAGAACAAGCCCAGAAGAAGTGACTAATAGTCCACTTTAAACTAGGGCTGCACAATTAATCGTTTTTAAACCGAAATCGCGATTCGGAACCACGCAATTATCAAATCGCCAGGGAAACTTTTGAAAATATAACTTAACTGAATCAAACCATTTGCATGATTGCCAATTTGCCTAGTTATTAACTCATATGCTGCCTAAAAAATACCCCTTTGTACTCCCCTCTGCCATGCCCGTGAATCCCTTAAATGTAATAAAAATTAATAAAAAAAAAAAAATATATATTTTTATTATTTTTTTTCCCGGAACGAATGTTTCGTGATCATCGTTTCTACACGGACACATTATTGAGCGGACCAGTTTAACATTGAACCCCTAAACCGGAAGTCCGGTCGGTCGTCTATTTTGGCCCGTCAGCTTACTGTGTGAAGTCAACGGCTTACAGATGGAGAACGGATTGATCAATTTTCAATGTTTCAACGGATTTGAGAAGCTGATGGATTACGCGAACGCACGATGCATAGCAGTGTCCGATCGCGCACGATGGGAATTGGATGAGCGCCCGCGTTAACAGGTAGGAGAAGCAAGCAGTGAGCGACATAGAGAAATCTGCGGGATTCACGGCCATCGCAGCATATGAGTTAATAATCAATTTCTCAATAAATATTCAACGGAAGCTTCGGAAGCTTGACTTAAGGTAGTGAAGTGATTTTATTTGGTTAAAATAATTTATTATATCAACCTTTTAACAAAAAAAGTTTTGTTTTAAACAAAAAACTATCACTTATCCAACCTTAAAATAAATATTGCGAATAAAATCGCAATCGCAATATTAGTCCGAAAAATCGCAATTAGATATTTTCCCAAAATCGTGCAGCCCTACTTTAAACCTAGTATATGCATCTGCTATTTTCAAATAAATCTTGAAAAACAACACATCAACACAAATCCGGACAGAGGGTTCCATCATGGCAAAACATTTTCAGAAGGGGATCAGGGACAAATACATATTATTTATTTGGGGGTCCTTGACATGAAAATATTTGAGAAACACTGATTTAAACAACATTTGAAGCAAGCCGAAAATAAGCAACTACATCAGGGGTCTTCAACGTTTTCAGGCCAAGGACCCCTTAGCTGAGAGAGTGATGAAGCAGGGACCCCCACAACCTGTTCATAGATTCCATATAGTTTCATCGTTTGACAGCAAAATCATCAGTGTATTTTGGATTCATGTCAATTTGTGCTTTAAAATATTTAACCACTTGAACTTGACCTTTCACTCTGCTCTTTTTCCCCTCTACACCAAAGCTCTTTGCCGAAAATAGCAGATCTACAAGCTTGTAGATCTGCTATTTTTGGTTGAAGTTCTCAGAATATGGAGGGTTCAAGTGGTTAATATAAAAAAAGGAGAAAAATAGTTTCTATCACACAAAGATTTGGAGGACCCCCTGTAGTAACTCTGAGGACCCCCTAGGGGTCCCGGACCCCCTGTTGAAGACCCCTGAACTACATTATAGAAACAAGCCCCCCACCCCCCAAAAAAAACACAACCTGCAACAACCAATATTTACAAGTGGCTTTACAGGAAAACAAGCCCAAAGTCGCTTATAATAAGCAGACATGGCAACCCTGCATACAAAGTCCATAGAGTGGAGCTTGTTTTTTAGCCAGCGGCCCTCTGCCAGGCACCCCCCCCCCCCCCCCCACCCCACCCCCCCAGCACCTATTCTTTGACTTGTTGTTCACACCTATTTCCTGCCCCACTGCTTAAGCACCATATGGGGAAGTACAGACACATGGAATAATAATAACTAGAAATACTGTTCCTACGAAACAGTGTGGGCTGGCATGGAACACCATGTATGGGCACAAATATCTACCCAACAGGCACTGCCACATATATGGGCATAAAAAATCATCAACATTACTTCTGAGACTCCTACATTTCATATACTTTATATCATTTAGGACGAAATTCATTTGCAAGTGTGATTCGAGTTGTGGTTGGTTGTTTAAGTTGGACAAAATGTGGACAAAATATTTCCCCAAATATGGATATGACTGACGTCTGACATCATAGATGTCTTATGTTATAGACCTCATGAGACTCACACAATATGTCCATATATGGGCATTCCAAGATAGGGGATTCATATTGATGACATCAGGGATCTCCATATATGGGCATACTAGGGACAAGGATGGAATGAGATGTCACAATGTGATGTCACAACTATGTGATGTCATAGGTCAGCTATAGACACTGAGTCTGTATCGGTCTACAAACTCAGTGACAGCTTATCCACGACTGAATATGTAATTGTTTGACATATTCTTTTATTTTTTAAATGCATGTGTTGGCACATGTTGGGCAGAATGGACTCAAAAATATTTTACTTGATGTTTGGCACAATTTAAAATTGATTTTGCATGAAGAAAAAAGCATTCAAATATACACCGTGGGCGGATGGCGTATTTCCCGACCTAAAAAAGCATCCTAAATATAAGCAAAGATTTACACCATGGTCAGAGGTGGCGTATTTCCCGACGTATTTCCAGCATAAATCCAAGACCAAAACACATTGATGAATTTGACCCCGAACCTGAGAATCGTCCTAAATGTATTTTGGTTGTAATAGTCCAGTCATTTTAGGCCAAAATTTGTCCAAACCTAGAACAAATTGCAATAGTAGCAAACTCAACTGATTTTGTATCCTCAATATGTCCTTAGTGAGGGAAAAAAAGTCCCAAGGAATCCCACCGGGGCAAAGTTTTGAAAACGACCTATCTACCTTCACTTACTATACACTACAATATAAAGGAAAAAATGACTGAAAAAAAATCTGCTTTAAGTGGGATGTGAGGGGTCAAACTAGGGGTTTGTCATCATGCTGAATCCATTGCAGGCATTTGTTTTGCACAAAAAACATTCTGTGGGCTAGAAATGGCCTTAGAAAACAATACACGTATGGGTGCGTTTTCATGTTAGTCGGAGGCCTTAGGGTTTTTTTTTCTCGTGCTAATCAGTCTAAAAGTTCAAAATCTTGCACAGATGTAGCTCAGGGCATGCTCTAATGATTTAGCTAGGGCGCCCGAGTCTGCGACCTTCGGGGTCGCCACAGCACCAACAAAACTCTGAAAAGTGATGACTCATCACTTTTCATCACTAAAGTCGATGGGAGCCCAACTTGATTTGGCCGCTGTGGCGACCCCGAATGTTGCAGACTCGGGCGCCCTAGCTAAATCATTAGAGCATGCCCTGAGCTACATCTGTGCAAAATTTTGAACTTTTAGACTGATTAGCACGAGAAAAAAAAAAACCCTAAGGCCTCCGACTAACATGAAAACGCACCCATACGTGTATTGTTTTCTATTGCTACTATTGCAATTTGTTCTAGGTCTAACCCTAAAATGACTGGACTATAAAGTGCTTGATGAATCGGGCCCAGTATCTCTAAAGTCATGTCATCAACATGGATCTGTCCCATTTCCCATATTCCCTCCTGATTGGCTATGATTGCCCATATTCGCGTCGCTTTTTGGTGTTTATGGAAAAAGGCGAATCGCGAATACTTTGCTTTTTTGGTTCGCTTATTCACGTCGCTTTCGCTAATTCGCCGGTATGTACAGAGCTTTACTGGTTTAACCACTAAAGCCCCATTAACACATTGACCGCCATTTTAACATACCTCCGTACTCCCACCTGCCATTCGTCTCCATAGACTTCCATGTAATTGGGTGTGCACGGATCATGCACACCCATGCCTAGATAATGCACCACGTGTGTCCACATTGCTCACAGCTTTCAAACAAAAAAATCCGAATGGAAATCCGTTCAGGCATTCATGAGATAACAGCCACTATGTTTAACAAAGATGGCTGCCAAAATGGCTGCCATGCTTGAAAGATGGGGTTGCTATGGGGGTTAAACATGCAATTTCGCGATTGCTATCATGCCTACTCCATTTTTTGGGGTCCAAATTTTTTTTTGAAAAAAATTCTTTTTTTTTTTTTTTTTTTTTTTTTATTCTCGGGACTATCGGGCCTGGCGGGGAAAGACATTGGAATAATCTCGGGACTATCGGGCCTGGCAGGGAATGAGTTAAAAACATGGCGACGCCAGGCTATGCCGCCGATATAAGGCTCTGAAAGGCACCAGCGTTCTCCTGATCAAGAGGAACGGCTTTTAAGGACAGTCCACACCAATCATTCACCACACAACAACTTGCAACATGCAATTCCTTGCAACATGCAATTCCTTGCAACATGCAATTCCTTGCAAGTACTTGCAAGCAGGGCTGTATTAACCATTGGGCCGGTGGGGCCGTTGCCAGGGGCCCTTGGCTCTCAGGGGCCCTTGGCTCTCAGGGGCCCTTGGGGGAACTTGCCCGCGTGGTCAATGACAATTTACTGTGTAATTTAATGTGTGGGCCCCTCCTCTGTTGTCTACAGGTGCTTTCTTGGTCCACAGATGATCATCATGGCTTAAAATCCAAGCTGGATAGTGCGTGTCAGGAGGGAGGAGGGGTTATGGTGGGGGGTGGGGGGCCCCTAAAAAATTATCGGCCAGGGGCCCTCGCGGGGGTTAATCCGTCCATGCTTGCAAGTTGCAACCATTATCCCAAATGGCAGTTGCAAGGAGTTGCATTGGTGTGGACTGGCCTTTAAATGACAACATTGGACGCCTTCTGTCTGACCACCGTTGTCTCACGAGCATATCGTCGTTGTCGGGTGGAAACCTTGTATGTCCACTCCAAACCATTCGTTTTTATCATTTAAATAAATGAACTAAACTAGTGAAAACAGCCGATCTACAAGCACACAACGCCTCGTGGTGCGAGGCGTTGTGTGAGGAGATACCGTCATACCGTCTGTAAACAGTGACTTATTACCGCGATAACTAAAAATCCATACCGCCCTAGCCCTATTTGTGTGCACGTGCCTGCATGAGCTTGCTGCTTAGCAGAAACTGAGCCTTGGGATTTGTATGTTCACCTGTTGTCTCATAGCCCTACAGCCTATTACTATAAGGGAAGGAACTTACACGTGAAGTAATAATAATGTAAAGATATTCTAAACCTAACCCTAACCTCAGTAAAACTATGTCTAAACCTAACCCTAAAACCTAATCCTAAAATCTAACCCTAACCCTTAGTCGGACTAATGGGTGGTCGAAATATCGTGATTTCACCTAGTGTGACAAGACTACTCAAGTCCACCATAACATGTGGATGAAAGTATGCAGTGTGTGAAAGTGTAAATGCGATGTTTTCATAGTTTTTTTGCGTGTTTTTTTCCGCATTACTTTTCTACCAGTCCTTTCCATAGCAACCAGCCTCCAGGCAGGCCCAGGTGGCCAGTTGGTCCGACGGCCCATCTGGCTAGCCCAGCTGCCGTGTCTTAAGCCTTAGTACTATCACTATGCACCGTTGTCGGCTTGAAAACCTGCTCTTGTCGACAAGCGACGCCACTGTGCAATGGAGTATACAAGCTTTAAAGCTGCAATCTGGAACTCATTTGATTAATAAGCATTAAGTGATATTTTCTTGTTGAAGCACTATACCTTTGTTTGTCTCATCTCTTTGTGTCATCACACAGGTTTTTCAAAAAACCTTAGAAGGATTCAAAAAAGGATTCTTATAGAATCGGGTAAAAATTCTAATTTTCACAATTTTTCAAAAATAGCAGATCTACAAGCTCGCAGCGCGGCACTCGGTGCCGCGCTGTGAGCTTGTATATCTGCTATTTTTCAATAGTTAAAGCATAAAATAATGATACACAATAATGTGTACCCGTTCTAATGGGTTGTTGCATGATGAGTGCCATGCACCGTGTGTTCAATTAAAGTGGTTGTTGCATTGATGAGTGCCATCCACGTGTGTTTAATTAAAGTGGTTGTTGCATTGATGAGTGCCATGCACCGTGTGTTTGTGTTTGAGAGGATCACAGTTGTTTATTCAGTATCAGAGCTGATTATGTGTGTGTGTGTGGAGCCAGTTAGGATTATCACATGTTAGTAGGTTAAACTCTGACGCTGTCGACGCAACACTGCACTTCTCCACTGCAGAGATGAGGTGAACTCTGCTGTGTTTACAACAGCAGCAACAGCCCAGCGAGCTTCTCTTTTCACACTGTCGGTGTTAAATTAACACCCCAGGGTGTTGCTGTGTACTGTGTACGCTCTACTGTGTACGTTCTCAGACCTGAAGCACTTAAAAGGATATTTCACGTCTATACTGCGAGCACCCCAGACAGTTTTTGAGTCACTTGATTCAGTATTTAGATATTTGATATTCATTTTATTATCAGACACGCCCTCTTCCTATACAAGCCCATTGTAACTTCAAACTATTTCAGTCGTGATAGATTCATCGAAAACACCCATCCTTGTTTTTATATATCTTTGGGGGTAAATAAAAAAAGGGAAATACAATAAAAAAAAATCACACCCAATGTGAAGTGAGTGGTGGTCGTGCTTGCATAACGTCTTCAGACTAGGGATGTCAAAAATGGACCTTTATCAAAATCGATTATTCTATAGCAATAATCGAATATTATTCGAAAATCGATAATTAATTAAAAAAAAAAAAAACATTTTTTTTTCTTCTGTTTTCTTTTTTTTTACTGGATTTCAATGCACATTTACATATGTACAACATGGCTCTTCAGGTAATTGGTAGCCTAACTACTACTCTTCATCTTTCTTTTTAGTGTGCCAGTGTACTGTTCACCTAATCTCTCAAGAACAGATTCTGTGATGCTTTACAATACAGAGGACGCTGTTTTCCCTTTTCTTTGATGATGGACACCAAGTACCAAACAATCAAGCCTGAATCAATCACACCTGTGTCTGAGACAGGGGGGGAGGGGAGTGTGTAGCAGGCAGCTGCCACTCTGCTGTGCTCCTTCACTCTGTCTACACAGTTTACAGTTGGTGCTGGTGTGAATAATAAATCAATGGCCATTTACTATTATCATTAATACTATTGTTAGCCTATATTCTATATTCTGGTTGAAACTAACTAACTAAGCCAAAAAATAGTATTAAAAAAAATAAAATATATATATATATGTTACAGTATGTTCAAGAAACCAGTAAAAGTTGTCAAGGAGCACTCGTTTTGACGTTCACCACACACTAATCACCACCAGATGGCGACGTCAGCCACTGCTCTGCCATTCACCAGAGTGTATATAAGAGAGTTACGTCACGCTTTGAACTCGCCGCAGACCGGAAGTGTTTACTCTTTATTTACTAGCCTAGCCTAGCCTAGCCTAGCCTAGCCTAGCCATTAGCTCCATTGTAGTCACTTGGACAGGGCGTTTAACGTGCGCTTAAATATAACGATTGCATTCACCACGGCTTCGTAACTCGCGCGGCGCTCCGCCGGCCGCGCGGCCCTGGCCCGCTCTTCGCGGCCACTCGCGCCTGCGGCGCTCGGGGGCGAAGAGCAGGACCAAGGTCCGCTGGCCTTCGCGCCGCTTGGGGCTTCGTGGACCCAGGGGGGCCTCGTAACTCGTTTGGGCTTCGTGGATACAGGGGGGCTTCGGTAGCCGCTCGCAGTGTCGTGGACAATAGAGCGGCGCACCGCCTGGAGTACGTTGTTGTGGCGACCGCTTGCTCCGCCCCGTGCCGCACCACGAGTGCTCCGCGTCTCGAATGTGCTGTTTCTCTAATATACTATGACATATGTATATATATATATATATATATATATATATATATATATATATATATTAATATTAATATTTTTTCGATTTTCGATTATGAAATATTAAAATCGAATATTGATTAATCGAACGAATATTCGAAAATCGATTATTCGGTGACATCCCTACTTCAGACTAGGATTGCTATGGCAAAACGCTGAGGAAAAAGGCTACAGACACACGCACAGCCACTCTATGGAGCGGTTTACCACCGCTCAAAAATACATAGGAAAAAAGGAATAGTTAGATAATAACACACTTAAATAAAGCGCTTTTCGACATAAGGTTACAAAGTGCTTTACAATAGCGAGATAAATGCTTAGGAATGCAACAAAGACAAAAAGAATCTCCATGAATTCAGTGCTCCTTCACGGCGTGTGTAATTGATAGAAAATAAGTCGTTTTTTGGGGGGTGAAAGTTCTACTCCTTTAAAGTAAGTCAAGTTGAACTAACTAAACTAACTAACTAAACAAACTAAAACATAAAGATTATACCTAAATAGAGTGCACCGACCGGATATATTGATGTATTTACTTGTTTACATCTCATCAAGGGCGCCACTAATTGTGTGGGTGACTGTCCATGGTTGAGTTGTGTAATTAAGGAAGTTTAGAGAGAACATGATGCCCTGAAGACAAGAGTGTTGAATTTCAGCATGGTCTGATCCTGAAGGAGAAGCAACAAGCAGTACTCCCAGTGGCGTCAGTTCAGAAAAAGCTAAGGTATGGCAACATGACTGGTGTCTTGCACGCGCGCAGACACCAGTCATGTTGCCATACCTTAGCAAGAGGCATGATACATTTATTTTAAGAAGTACATTTTTTGAAGCGGTGAAAGCCGCTTCCAAGGAGTGGCTTTGTGTGTCCCCCATGTCCATATATGGTCATTTCAGTCCAGAATGAACAGGTTTTATCTGTCCGTAAATGTGTGTCCCCCATGTCCATATATGGTCATTTCAGTCCAGAATGAACAGGTTTTATCTGTCCGTAGATTTGTGTCCCATATGTGTCCCCCATGTCCATATATGGACATTTCAGTCCAGAATGAACAGGTTTTATCTGTCCCGTACGTCCAGAATATGTGTGTAGTGTCCGTCCCGGTCTGATGATTGGATGATTAAAAATGTCCAATGAGACCATAGTTTGAGGATTGGTCAAGCTTCACATGACAATCCGGCCCTCCAGATAAAATCATTCATTCATTCAGAATTCTGTAGCTCTAGACAATTTTATACTCATTCATTCACCGCTTCACTTCGAACCGAGGTTTGATTTTTATTCCTCCCTTTCTACGGTTTCCTGGGCAGCCTGGAACAGTTGTTCAAGTGCAGCTAAACTTGGCATGTTAGTAAACGTGCCACTATTAACAATAATGCATTGCACCTGTGCAGCTGACCTGCGGAACCTGGGAATATACCATTCTGTCAAGATGGTGAGAATACAAGTGTGGAGAAAACAATTATAATACCTTGTTAAAGTGACCATTTTGTTTAATTTTGCATTTGTAGTTATTTTACTGTAATTTAACAACATAATAACCAGAACAGATAGACAAAGAGACATTCATGGATTTATATTTAAAAGTAACTTTTATTTTCCCCCCAGGGTATGGCAGCTGCATACCCCTGCCATACCCAATTGACGCCCCTGAGTGCTCCCATTCTCAAAGTAAAAGTAGCTCGCAAGACCATCATCATGTAGAAATACTCTGTTTACATGTCTAAATACTCTGTTATTTGAAGATCTGGATCCAAATCCACAGATCCAAAAAATAGTATTATGTTTGGTGATGTTCTGTATTGTCAGAATCAGCTTAGTTTGCCTTCGTTTTAGAGGCTAAATGAGCCTCTTCGCCGTACAATGTAAGTCATTGAGGAGCATATTTTACCAAAGTGGTCTGGCCCTTTAAACTATGTTAGCTCATTTTGCTGGGGACCCCCTGGAACCCCCTCAAGGACCCCTGGGTGTCCCCCACAAGGAACCCACTTTGAGAAGCAGTTCTACTGGGTTCACACAGGAAATACTCATCATGAAGTAATCTGACCATAGAGGAAGTGAGCATATAGCATGCTTTGTGTCCTGGGTAAGAAACAAAACAATGTACTCAGGTTTCTCTGCAGGGCTGAACGTCCATTCTTTTCTTATTGATTATTCCATAGATAACTGTATTCCATTAAACCAATAATCGAGCTCGTCAAATCATAAAGTAGTGAATCAAATCATACACAGCAAGTGAGGATGGTGCTGATCATTCTGATCAATCACCTATATGTCAGTGGTTCTCAAACCTTTTTTTTATTTATTTCAAAGACCCCTCATCACTCTTCGAGCGTACAAACGAAACCAACATTTGGTTCCGGGTTTTCTTTTTTACACAAGTCCATTTTTATTTCCACTGCAAGGTGGAACCAGAACTTTCAGGAACCTGAACCTATTTTTTTTGTTTTTGTTTTGTTTCCATTGCACACGGCCCGGTTCCAGACGAGGTTCCTGGAACCTTTTTTAGGTCCTGCTCCTGAGGTAGAAACCTTAGTTCTGGGGGCCAGCAGCGCTGCTGCTCTTTTTTTTTTTTTTTTTTCCCTGCTTCATCTCTCTCTCTCAGCTAAAGGGGTTTGATTCCTTGAATTTAATAGTTTAATTGATTGATTGATTGATTGTGAACAAAGAGGAGAGGAACATTTCATTGTGTAATTCAGTGGTTCTCAACCTGTGGGCCGGGTCCCCCAGGGGGGTCCCCATTATTTTCTCACTCAACAGTAAACAAACCAACATACAGTATAAGTATAGTATAAGTGTATAGAGGGTATCTGCACACATTTCTAAAGTGACAATTTAAGACCTTTTTTAGTACCTCTGCTCAAACATTGTTAAAATCTGATTATTTTGGGGGTCGCGGCCTGAAAAGGTTGAGGACCACTGCATGGTGTAATTGGTAGTAGTGGCTCCTGAAAGGCAGCATATCAATCCCCCATGATGCATTGTGCAGACTCCAGCCAGCCAGAGGTGTGGGTTTAGGTTTGCTGTTGCTCAGTTCAGTTCAGGTCAGGTCAGGTAAGGACCTGGGAATACCAGTGAGTGAGAGAGAGAGAGAGAGAGACAGAGAGAGAGAGAGAGAGAGAGAGGATTCACTTGGCTTGTACAAACCGGATATCCCTGTTCAAGAGCCACAAGCTATCTTGACTGTTGATTTCAATATGTGGGTCACGACCCAGTCTGCACTGGGGTGAGTAATGTGATTCACTGATTGTGGGGACCCCAGGTGCCCTTGGGGATATGTTTGCTATTCAAAAATAGCAGATCTACAAGCTCACAGCACGCCACTTCATGCTGCAGACTTGTTTTTTTTTTCCTTCTTTTCTTTCTTCTTTAGGCCTATTTTTTTCCTTTGTTTCTTTCTTTTTTAGGAAAATTTTTCTTTATCTTTTGATCATTTAGATGTTTACTTCTGGGGGTCCCAGGCCCAAAACATTTTCAGATGGGCGTCTGCGGTCATCAATTTGGGGGTCCTTGGCACGAGAATGTTTGAGAACCACTGCTGAACTACCACTAAACGAACCTGGAGTAAACAAAGTGACATGCTATCTTTCCATCTAAGAGCTAAATGCAGCACATTCTGCCGTGACGGTGTGAGTCAGAGGTGGCTTTGCCGCCGTCTCTTTGATAACACACAGAAAGAGTTCTTTGTCTCCCTTTCCCTCTTTTCCTGCATCTGCCTGTCTGTCTGTCTCTCTCTCTCTCTCTCTCACTCTCTATCTCTCTCTCTCACACTCACTCTCTCTCTCTCTCTCTCTCTCCCTCTCTCTGTTGTGTTGCCATTTGGTATGGGACGATATGGATATCGGATATGCAGCTCGGCAAATACAGGGTGAATTGATTCCTGTGCATGACGGAGGACGATATCACGATAAATTAAATGTCCACGATACGATTATCATGAGTGTTTTTTAGCACGATAAACGATAATATCGCGTATCGTCCCATCCCTAGTTGCCATCTCCTCTCCTCTGCCTTATGCTGTACTCAGTGGTGGAAAAAGTAGCCTACTAAAGTAAAGGTATCAGTACTGCAATTTAGAAATACTCAAGTTCAATTCCGGAAATGCTCTGTCGCTGTGAGCTTGTAGATCTGCTATTTTCAAATATCCCAAGTATATATAGGGCCGAAGTGGTTAAAGTAGTAGTTCACCCCCAAAATGACTTTTTTTCTATTGATTACTCACGCCATGGAGACATGAGTTCAGTAATAATTTTTTTGTATTTGTCGCATTACAAAGACAAAACATTTATTCTAGTAAATTTACCCCCATTGATTCCGGATGGGGACCCAAGTGCATTTGGGTCCCCATCCGGATGGGGGTACATTTATTGTAATCAAATTATTGGCTTAGGAATGCGACAAAAAACTAAAAATATTATTGAACTCAAGTCTCCATGGCGTGAGTAATCAATAGAAAAAAAAAGTCATTTTGGGGGTGAACTACTCCTTTAATGCATGTTTTGTAATAATAATCACAATCTACAAAGTAACTAGTAACTAAAGTTTTCAAATAATTGTAGTGGATTAAAAGTACCGTACAATAATTGCCTCTGAGATGTAGTGGAGTAGATCAAGTAAAAGTATTGAAAATTGGAAATACTGCCGAGTAAAAAATGCCTCAAAATTACACTTGAGTACATGTACTTCTTAGTTACTTTACACCACTGGCTGTACTTTTCCCTCTTTATCTCTCTGTCCTGTGTTGTCGTCGGGAACCCAGTGGTTCTCAAACCTTTTGTCTCAAGACCCAAAATCACACCCTTGGATTTGACCTAATACTTTCCAGTGCCCTCAGCGTTGAGCAGGGGCGTCACACCAAATTCTGGGCCCTGGGTACAAGGATTCACTGCGGGCCCCCCATGAATGTTAACTATTGAAAAATAGCAGATATACAAGCTCACTCGCTGCAAGCTTGGTAGATCTGCTATTTTTGAAAAATTGTGAAAATGTGTGCAAGAAATCCATGTTTCCATGTCAGTGATGCTCAAACTTTTTTCATGTGAAGGACCCCCAAAATGATATGAATTTGGCCACGGACCCCCATCTCAAAATATTTAGTTCCAGGGACCCCCCCGGGAGCAAAATTTGAGTTACAAATGTTACAAAATACATATTCAAAGATTTGCACACATTTTTCACGACTTTTCAAAAATAGCAGATCTACAAGCTTGCAGCGCGGCACTCGGTGCCGCGCTGTGAGCTTGTATATCTGCTATTTTTCAATAGCTAAAGTTACTAAAGGGCCCCTCCACCTTGGGCCCTAGTAACTCAGTCCCACTTTCCTACCCCTTGTGACACCCCTGGCATTGAGAGCTTGCACTGGAAAATCCTCACCCAGCCTACGTAAAACTCTTCGAAACACGTCACTAATGTGGGCTGGTGGCAGTCCTCCAACGGAAGCTCTCTGAACTGTATTACATTTTATTGCTTGAAGGATGTTGGAGTTGGTTCTGGTTAAGGCTGCAGCGCAGGACTTGTTTTAATGAATACAGCATTATTTGAACCAATCTGTAGGCTAGAGCAGGGGTTTTCAAAGTGGGTGACGGGGCACCCTGGGGTGCCGTGACAGCAGTCCAGGGGTGCCGCGAGATCATTTGATAATATTTTGAATTTATTTGGACACTTGAAAAAAATATTATTTAGTATAATTTTAAACTTGTACAAAGTACAAAGTTATTTTCAGTCAGTTCTAAGTACCAAAATGGCTATTATGTCAACGTTTTCCTCGCAACATAATCACTAAAATATCGTCACTGTCGGGCAGAAACCTTGTATCTCCAAGTTTCAAATGTGTACGTCTTTTGCCCTGCTTCATCATACAAGACCGTCGCACAAAACTAGTGAAAACAGCCGATCTACAAGCACTGTGTGCTTGTAGATCTGCTGTTTTCACTAGTTTAGTATATTTTATAGATGATAAATACAAAATGAACGGTTTTGGACACAAGGTTTCCATCCGACAACGACGATATGCTATAAATATAAGGTGCTGGGAGAGAAAATTATTATGTAGGGGTGCCTCGGATTTAAAAAAAAATAATATTTATGGGGTGCCCTGAGACAAAAAAGTTTGGGAACCCCTGGGCTAGAGTATGTACTGAGCAAGTACTGAAATGTTTACCATTGAGCTAATAGAGCCTGTCGGCTTGCCCAGGGGATAAACTGAATCTTGACCTTCAGGTCAGAATGTGTCAGATTCTGTGTCTAGGTGAGACATGACCTTTGACACCATCTCAATGTCTCAATAGAAAATACAATCACCCCAAGTGTATACGTTTTATTCTGTTAACAGTACACACTAGCATAAAGACTGGATGACATAAAAGGTTATATATAGTAATATAATTAAGGATGCAACCACACTTGCAAATGAATTCCATCCATTAGGGGTGGGCAATACAATCGATATGGCAATAATTTATTTGCCAATACAGGCCGTAGTATCGCGATACTTTGAGGAAAATAAAACATGTTCCCATGCATAGAAACCAATGGTAAAAGTCCGGTCCTGACACTCCGCTGCCTCTAGATGTCGCTGTACTATAGTAGCTACTTCCCCTTCCCACGGTTCAGTGAATGAGGTCTCTCGAGAAAATGGCTGCGAACGATGAAAACAACAACATTAGAGCAGCGTCTTCAGCTTTTAAAGCTGATATATCGCAATAGTATCGCAATAGTATCGCAATAGTATCGTATCGCAAATATTCGCAATTTACCCTTTTTGTGATACTATTGCATCGTGACCCAAGTATCGTGATACGTATTGCATCGCGAGATTCTTGCCGATATCCACCCCTACCGTCCATGTCCCTTTTATGCCCATATATGGAGATAATATTAAGCCCATATCTGGGAATGCCCATATGGACATACTGTGTCCATATAAAACACAGGACGATAACAGTATACGAGACATACAAACAATATCAGCCTTCAGGAGTGGCTCAGGAGGTAGAGCGACCCATCTGGGAACCAGAAGGTTCCAGGTTCCATTATTATACAAAAAAAAAAAAAAAAAAAAAACAGTATTTAAAATCACACAATATCACTAAAACTAAAAAAAAAGGCAAAACAGACCAAACATAATGTTCAGTAAATAAATGAAATTACTCTACATATGCGGGCGCCTGATGGAGGGGAAAGGAACTGATTTGAATAACGTGTTCCTTCCACGCGCTACGTCCTACCGGGGGAGCTCCCCCCTGTCAGGTGATAAGAAGCCCCCTGCTCACTCCTCATGCACTGAAGGAAGCATGAGCTCAGTTCGGGGCTCTCCCCAGGTTGGGAGAGGGAGAGCAGAGCCCAGGATTACAGCTTAGGCAATTTGGCACTGGGTGAAAAATGGGTTAGAAAATCGTGAGATAAAAAATTTAAGAGAAAAAAAAAAGAAACAGAACAATAGTAACCTCTAGTAGACACAAAAGCAGAAGTACTGTAGTAGTAATAGTATACATTATAATATCCTCAATACCAGTCAATATTCTGCATTCTTTCGACAAAATACTTTGGATTCTCCTCCTTACAAATGAACGACAGGATTCACTTTAAATGCCTGCAAAGTTCCCCTACTATTTACATCGAAAGCTCTCCTCATCTCTGGCCAAATGTCCTATTTTCATTCTGGTCTCCCTGTCTTCAGATAGTGGCCATAGTGTTCTGAAAAATTCACACTTCAAAGACAGTACCAAACCGTACGCCTTTCCTTTATATAGCAACAAAACCCCAGTCCTATCTGTGTAGTGAAAAGACAACCGTAGCGCTGCAGTTCATTTAACCACTTTCACCACTCAGACCATTGCTATTACCACCTTTTCTGGGGGAAATAGACGATCTACAAGCTCACAACGCGTCAAAGCGTGACACGTTGTGAGCTTTTAGATCGGCTATTTTCAGCCAAAGGGGGGCCTCGGTCCACAAAGTACCGGTATATAGGGTTTACATGGTAAAGCACAGCCCTATATATATACCGGTATGTACAGTACAATACATTAGTTAAATAATAATAAAAATCTATCTACAATCTCACAATGTGTCGCATCGTGACACGTGGTTAGCTTGTAGATCTGCTGTTTCAGCTACTCAAACAAAACTAATGGCTACAAATCTGACATCTTCTAAACATGACATGCCCAAAAAAGAGTGGTTAAAAAACCAACCCACCCAAATACATATTTAGACCCTGGTCCAGGGCGTCAGCATCACAGAACATGACTCACACACACACACACACACACACACACACACACACACACACACACACACACACACACACACACACACACACACACACACACACACACACACACACACACAGAGAGAGAGAGTTTTAACCCATTTAGAACGGGTACACAGTATTGTGTATCATTATTGTATGCTTTAACTATTGAAAAATAGCAGATATAGATAGATACCTTTATTATCCCAAGGGGGAAATTCACAGCGCTTGTAGATCTGCTATTTTTGAAAAATCGTGAAAATTAGAATTTTTACCCGATTCTATAAGTGTCTTTTGAATACTTCTAAGATTTTTTGAAAAACCTGTGTTTCTATGTCAGCAATCTGGCCAGCCATCGTCAAAGAAAAGGTCCTTTTCACTTAACTGGAGCTCAGTCTGTTCTTGAGAGACTACTATGTCAGTGGTTCTCAAACCTTTTCATGTGAAAGACCCCCAAAATGATATGTAATTGGCCACGTACCCCCATCTCAAAATATTTAGTTCCAGGGACCACCCAGAAGCAAAATTTGAGTTACAAACGTTCGCTTTGAAAATACATATATTCAAAGATTTGCACACATTTTCACGACAATTTCAAAAATAGCAGATCTACATGCTCGCAGCGCGGCACTCGGTGCCGCGCTGTGAGCTTGTAGATCTGCTATTTTTCACTGGTTAAAGCATTCAATAATTCTAGGCCTAAATGGGTAATCTACTGTAGCAGTTGGACCCGCAGCAGCTGCTGTCCTTTGGTAGCTTGGCTGTAACCCAGGAAGCTTACAGTCTTTTACACATGCGTACAACGGAAGTCATCCCCCCTCCTCCCAACCGTGGGAATTTGTTGGAAAGCATCACTGGAAACCTTGTACTGTACGTCCAAAACAGTTACTCTTCAGGAAATGGGAGGATAAAAAAAGAACCGGGGTTCCAAATGGATCCCATTTACAGTAGTCGCAAGCTTGGAAATGTGTTTCATCGGTTAAATATTTATAAAACGGCAGACAAACGTAACTGATTTGATTTACACTTTCAAATGATTTTAGAATAGCTTTTGCCTGACACTATTTTACTACGACAGTAGAGTGTGTGTGTGTGTGTGTGTGTGTGTGTGTGTGTGTGTGTGTGTGTGTGTGTGTGTGTGTGTGTGTGTGTGTGTGTGTGTGTGTGTGTGTGTGTGTGTGTGTGTGTGTGTGTGTGTGTGTGTGTGCGCGTGCGTGTGTGCGTGTGTGTGTGCAGGAGGCTTGGTGCTAGGTGGCTTTACCTTGAGGGCATGTGTTTTTCTTTGTATTTATTTTTTATTGATTGAATACTTTATTAGTCAGAAATGTAAACAGCTCGGAGGTACAGTAAGAGTCCTGGGGACTTCCTGTTTCCATTGTGGCCCTATGTTTTCAATTCATCATCATAGCATTAGAAAAAACACAATACGTCAACAACAACAAAACACTATTATGTACAAAGGAGATGGGAAATGACATTTAGCCGACCTCCCATTTAGTCTTCCTCTTTCTTTATTATATATTCTTAGGCCAATTTTGAAAGAAACCAGTGTTTTCACATCCTGTATGTGGTGTGCAATCTGTGTAGAGTCCTCACATAAGGGTCCATTTGGTTAATTGGTTCCATTGGTACACTCCGCTGAGAGTGAGGTTTTTAGTGTGGAAGACCTGGGAATGGGCTAAGGACAGTTCTAGCAGATGGCACGAACGCTCGCACACGCACGTATACATACGCACGCACAGTCGCATCCACACACACAGTCGCATCCACACACACACACGCACACGCACACACACACACAGGTTGGTTGAGGTTCCACGGCTATTGAGAGCTATCAGTGTCAGCTGCAGACCTGGCCAAGAACTGTCTTGTGTTTTAATCTCCCTCCCTATATACTGTAAGCTAAATCTTCATTTGCATCGCTTCCAGAAAAGAACCAGCGTTTGGGCAAGCGACAACATTGTACTACAGCGTATACGGTAGATTTGATTTGGTTTGGTTTGGTTCAAGTTAGTGATGAATGCTGTTTGTAAAAACAACATGGTGTACTGTATGAATGACTTCATCGCACAACGTGAAGCTGATTTCCAGACACATCGTTAAAATATCACAACGCGATGCAACCTACTGTGAGCTTGTAGATCGGCTATTTAAACATTTTGGACATACTCCGCGAGGCGTTGTGTGCTTGTAGATCGTCTGTTTTCACTAGTTTTGTGCGACAGTCTTGTATTGTATGATGAAGCAGGGCTTTGCTTTACGTACACATTTGAAACTTGGAGATACAAGGTTTCTGCCCAACAGTGACGATATTTTAGTGATTACGTTGCGAGGAAAACGTTGAGATAATAGCCATTTTGGTTAGAACTGACTGAAAACAACTTTGTACTTCAAGTTTAAAATGATACTAAATATTTTTTCAAGTGTCCAAATAAATTCCAAATATTATCAAATTATCTCGCGGCACCCCTGGACTGCCGTCACGGCACCCCTGGACTGCCGTCACGGCACCCCAGGGTGCCCCGTCACCCACTTTGAAAACCCCTGCTGTAGTGAGCTGTAGTACCAGTAAAGGATGGTCTGTCTTCATAAATTCACCATCTTTGGTACCAGCCAGACCTTGACCTTGATTATGAACGTGACCTTTGTCTGCTGATCAATTACTCTAGGGGTGCAGCAGGCAATCCAGCTACCAGAACATGATTTTTTATGAATAAATCAATCAATTGATAATTTTATAAAATAATCAATCCAATTCATCAATATTGTGGGCATGTGAAAAGTAGATAAAAAAAAACGGAACGAGTTGCGACCTCTGCTATTTTCACTATAACAAAGTATAACATTTGTTGATTGCTAAGAAAATAATATACGTGGTTTCCTTTAGTTGATTTTCTTTTTTGCTTTCATATTTGAGTTTCATAATCTTTATATGAAATACTTTAATGGTTTCCTGTGCAAATAAGCCAAGTGCTTACTAGGATCTCCTTTTAGTTGTACCAGAGAACTGTACCGTCATGAAACTGTACCTTTTCCTATGCAAACTTCTAATAAAGTCTTCAATCAATCAGTCAGTAGGAATCTTAAAAAAATAAAAAAATAAAAACATTTTGAGAAAAAGAAAATTTAGGAAAGGTTACAAATACATGATATTTCCTCGCGACCCATAAAAAGTGGTCCTGAAATGGAAGCGCTGTCCTATGATTGTGAAGCGGTGCATTAGGTTAATGACGTATGGGATAAAATGGCTCATGTTTTATTCACACTCAAAGGTATAGGCTTAGAGTTTCATGCTTCCTCTTCTCCTGGACGCGTCTCAGTGTCCACTTACGTCACCATAATGTCAGTCCAGGAGACCAGCCTCCGCTGGAGATCTGTTATGTTTAACGTTTGGAACATTTCACCTTACATAATAATGACACACATTGAAAGTGGTAAAAGAAAAAAAGAAATCTAGAAACAACGGCTGCATAATTTCTGATACCGTTATCGTCTCGACTTGTCAGGTGGAAACGAAATGTCCCAAACTTTTCAGGATTCAAATAAAAAAATCGTAAAAGTGCAGAATCCACAAGCTTGAAATGCGGCACTGTTGTTTGTAGTATGATCGAGTAAGGTGTCCATTTACAAGAAGAAGAAAAAAATACTCAAAAAGTTAAAATATGGAATTTCTGCCGGACAGAAATGATATATTAGTCTGACGCCTGGTTGAAATGGTTAACTTAACATTAACAAACAACGGCTTCATAATTACAGATGTTAAAAAAAGGCCCGTTGAATAACGGGAAATATATCGCCTCTGTCCAAAGCTGTTACTTTTCACTGTTCAAATTCAGAAATAGCAAAAGTACAGTAGCGGAACGATAAGCTCCAAGCTTTCGCGACACGTTCCGAGCTTATGGTTCTGCTTGTGGATCTGCTACTTTTGATGCTTGTGTGTGACGCTTAGGAATGCACCGATACAGTTTTTTTCAATTTCGATCCGATCCGATATATTAATACAATTGATATTTCCCGATACCTATACCCGATACTTACAGTAGGCTACATACCAAGTATAAAAATATGCATCACCTTTCAATTAAAGCCATTTATTAATTGTAGGATAGGCTTCAGTTCAAATAACTGAGTAGTGCAGTCAGTGCAACTGAGTGCAAAATGCAATGGAAACACGTGTCTCGTCTCAAGAGTGGAGGAGCGACGAAAAAGCTTTGCTGGATAAGATTTGTGGGATATCGTTTATTTAATAATTATATGCTAATAATATGTTTGGTTATGGGCTTACAATAGCGTGATTGTGGTGTATATTTATAAGCCAGAGACTTTTTGTTTTATCATGTCCGATATACTGATATCCGTTGTCCGATAACATTAATTAAGTCACATCAGGAACCGATACAGCGTCGGTATCGGTGCACCCCTAGTGGCGCTGTGATGGTGTGACAACGCAGGATCAAGTATCGTTCGTCTGTCAGTGTCAGCCTCGTACGTACCTCTGACCTCTGACCTCCTATGCCCCCCTGCAATGCTCTGACCTCAGCACTTCCATTCACACCCCGCTAAGAGACCCCCTCACACACACACACACACACACACACACACACACACACACACACACACACATTGTGCCAACCAGTGGCTCCTGAGTCAGCAGGCCTCCACAGCTGAAGAGCTGCTTAGCTCAGGGATACTGCAGGAGGTGGGGGACCACAGGGCTGAACCCCAGGACCCCTCGCGGACTGACTGGGACACACAACACTTTAACCCCATAAAGGCCGGGATAAGCATCTGATAAAATCGTTTTTTTAGCTATATATACAGTGTAGACATAGCGACAGATGATTTCTTAGGATTTCAAATAGTGGTTCTCAAAAGTAGCAGATGTACAAGCTTTCACTTCATGCCACGTTGCAAGCTTGTACATCTGCAATATTTGAACATTTTTGAAAAAAATGCAAAACTCAAATCTTCTCTTCCGGGGATCTCTGGCACACAAAACATTTTCTAATTGGGGCCTGCAAGGCAAAATACTAATATTTTTTGGGGTCCTTGGCATGAAAAAGTTTGAGAACCACTGATTTAGAAGTGCATTCGCAGACACGGATGGATTAACTCCCGCGAGGGCCCTGGGGCCGGTCATTTTTTAGGACCCCCCGACCATAACCTCCGCTCCCTCCCGATGTCCTACCCAGCCTTACCATGATGATCATCTGTGGGTCAAGAAAGCACCTGTAGACAACAGAGGAGGGGCCCACATATTTGATATTTCTTATACATTTCATTTTAGTAAATTGTCGATGACCCCGCGCCCGCGGCCCAGTTCCCCCAAGGGCCCCTGAGAGCCAAGGGCCCCTGGCCCCGGACCCACCAAACCTATGGCTAATCCAGCCTTGTTCGTAGAATGGGCCTTTAGAGAATAGGTCATTTTTAGAGAGACAATGGCTGACTGCACACCTGACCAACTGGTCCAACAAGATACAGTGTAGTCACTGTGTAAGCTGCCCCTGCCCTGCATGCATGCTCTCTGGTTTTAAAGGCTTTGGATGCTGCCAGACCTGAGCCGCTTACCTGTCTGTGTGTCTGTGTACCTGTGTGTGTGTCTGTGCGTGCACGCGTGTGTGCGTGTGCGCACGTGCGTGCGTCGACAACTGTAACTCTAATCTGGAGGCCATATGCTTGCTAAGCCCTGTAAATCTGTTGTGTCGTGGAGCAGTCAAAAGGGGCATTTTTTTCTGTGTCATCTTTTCAGACAGCATGCTTTTAGGGATGAACGATATTGGGTTCAAATCAAGTTCAGTTCTGCCTCAGTTGTGGGAAGAAGGCCTGTCCCAATTATTACATAATGCCCAGTCGCAATTATTTGAGATAATCACAATTATTTTTGTCATAATCGGAATCATCGTTTCCACATTGAAAAATGTATTTTCGTACATTTTCCAAAAATAGCAATGTGTCACTTTTTGAGATGTGTTGATCAGCTATTTCCGCTTTCTTAAAAAAAAAAAAAAAAAAGTAGTATACAATTATTAAATGTGTCAGTAATTTCTTTGTATATTTAAAGGGGAAAACCACCCATTTTCATTTTGTGGAAATAAATAAATTCTGTGTTGCCTTGAACTGGAGGATTGATTTTGGGGTTTGTATTTGCAAAGTACACCGGTGTGATGTCATCACGGTGTACTTTGCAATACAAACCCCAAAATCAATCCTCCAGTTCAAGGCAACACAGAATTTATTTATTTCCACACAACATATTAATGACATAAATATTGAAAATGGGTGGTTTTCCCCTTTAAGTTCTCATATCTCCGTCACCGTTGCACACTCCTTGCCTGCCAAACCACAACCTCCATCCCTCATTTCTCACATGGTCCTCTTCTAGTGCCACCATGAGGCCCATTCTTGCAAAACACATTTTTGGACACTGCTCCTACAAGTTTTGCCCTAAAATCACGCAAAGCGGTACACAGTATCTCTAAAGTCATGTCATCAACATGGATCTGTCCCATTTCCCATATTCCCTCCTGATTGGCAACCATTGCTTTCTAAAGTTTGTGTATGCGACCTGACGGTCGCTTATCTCCCGATTTAGGGAGTCTTACTGGTTATTATTTGTGTGACAATTAATGGTCACCTTCGATGTGTAACGGTGACAGCCCTAGTTGTGTGCCAGCCATCTCTGAGCTAACCTCCATGTGTGTTCTCTTCAGGCTTGGTGTGAGGTGGTCCTGGTGACTCCATCATCACAGACCTTGTGGCTAGTGGGCTTGTGGACCTTGTGACCTAGCGGTCCTGGTGGCATGATCATCACAGACCCTGGTGTCTAGCGATCCTGGTGACTCCATCATCACAGACCTTGTGGCTAGTGGTCGTGTGGACCTTGTGACCTAGCGGTCTTGGAGGCTCCATCATCACGGACCTTGCCCGCCTGCTGCCCTGCTTGCCCTGCAGGTAAACCTGTCACAAGTATTACATAATAATCGTCTAATCGCAATTTGACATAATCGTCATTATCTTGTCATAATTGTCATAATCGTTTCCATGTTGAGAAATGTTAATATATTTTCCAAAATGTTCAAAAATAGTGGAAATAGCAGATCTATGAACTCACACGATGCGACGCGTTGTGAGCTTGTAGATCGTCTATTTCCACTATCAATGTTCTTTTTTGAGCGGTGGTAAACCGCTCCATAGAGTGGCTGGGTGTGTGTCTGTAGCCACTTTTTCCTCAGTGTTTTGCCATAGCATTGTGTGTGTTTGTAGCATGGCCTGTACATCCTAGACTTAAATCCTAGTCGGAAGACATTATGCAAGCACGACCACCGCTCACTTCACATTGGGTGTGATTTTTTAAGTATACCGTTGCCAAACATGTCATTAATTTCTTTGTATATTTAGGTTATGTGTCATATTATATGTGCCATGTGCAACTTCAAAGCCTACAAGCCAAACAGAAATGTAATTGTCAACGACAAAAAACACAATTAAACTGCTGATCGCAATTATTTGAGTGACAATTAATCGTCATGTAAAATGTCATGATCATGACAGCCCTAATAATAACTAGAAAATACTGTTCCTACGAAACAGTGTGGGCTCGCTGCTCCCTCATTGGCTAAAGTGATGCCACCAAGAACGCTGATCCTCATTGGCTAAGGGCCCTGCCTTTGTACTGTCGAGGAGAACCTGACTGATACACTGCCTTTGTAATAGATTACGTCATTTTTGAGGAGAACTTGACTGATAGATTACGTCATTTTTGAGGAGAACTTGACTGATAGATTACGTCATTTTTAGGAGAACTTGATAGATAAATAATGAAGATAACAAAGTGTTCTCGCTTTCAATGAGCCCACAATAATAACTAGAAAGGTTGTAATTGGAAATTGCAAGTGTGGTTGCCGTGACTATATTCTGCAGCAAGCTAAAGCCCTTTGAACACAGGCGTGTTTATCCGCACGGATAAAGCGGACAATTTCATTTTTTTAAAAGAAAACAATGATTCTCTACGACCTCATGCACACAGGATCCGAATTAGCCATGCGACGAGTGGCTGCGGCCGTGCGTTTTTTTCTCGATCTAACCCAGTTCGATTCGTGCATCTTGTCGCATGCGGTAAAAAACTCATCACTCCTTTTATGACTCCTTTTGGGATCCGCAGCGCCGATTCAGCACAGCCTTGCACACCAAATCCAATGCGTTTCATTCATGCAGCAAACGAAAAAAACGCAATTGTCCTGTGTGCAAAGGGCTTATCATGTGAAGCCAGACCAATCCTCGTAAAAACATCTCCCGTAACGCTGCTCTAAAATTTCCACCACACGTAAACAATAATGGAGTCCCAAATCACTTCCTGGTTGTTTTCTGTGGATCTGATATAGAAATGCATTTCTATGCTCTGAATGGACGGCAAGCGGAGCGGCTCAATTCACATTCATTCTTTGCATAAGGCTGCCCTCTGCCGCCAGCTTGGCTAAAGTACACATATAATAGGTCCAATGAAAAAAAGAAATCGTTTGGAAATAATCAATAGATCTTTTTCTATAACATCGCAAAGGTAAGCTGCTTTTTGCTGGCACCAGCCCCAATAAATAAATAATAAATCTGGCAGTAGAACTGTTAATAAAAATAATAAAACTTTATTTGTATAGCACCTTTCATGACATGAAATGCAGCTCAAAGCGCTTTACAGAGCAGAAAATGAAGCACAGCTGCTTAACAGAAAGAATACACATGATTACAATAAAGTTGGTCCATTCATTCATACATTGCCCTACCTGCAGGTCCACGGGGGCGTCCAACCCTTTCCTCCTGCTCCGCCCGCCCCGGCCCCGACTCCGCCTGGGCCCCAGCACCAGCAACACCGTCATCCCCACCTCCTACACAGCCTCCACCTCCCTGTCGGCGCCCAGGCAGCCGCCCCCGCCGCCCCTGGGCAAGATGACGCGCTCCAAGACCTTCCAGGCGTACCTGCCCAACTGCCACCGCACCTACAGCTGCATCCACTGCCGAGCGCACCTGGCCAACCACGACGAGCTCATCTCCAAGGTACGGTGTGTGTGTGTGTGTGTGTGTGTGTGTGTGTGTGTGTGTGTGTGTGTGTGTGTGTGTGTGTGTGTGTGTGTGTGTGTGTGTGTGTGGTCTCATCTCTGGAGAAAGTGCTTCTCAGAACCTTTTCTGTTGGAGGACATCCAAAATGATGATGTCTTAACTAATTTCTAGCCGATCCCGCGTATACTCGTGAAAAATACTCAAGTATTTAGAGTGCCGATCCCGAGTATACTCGCGAAAAGTACTGTATATAGAGTAACACTGGCGTTCTTACCCGAGGGTCCGTTGAAAATGATTGGCACGATTGGACTCGCTGATTCATCATCATCACGGATGCACGTGCACAAAATAGTAATCCCTTAACATGGAGGCCGACGGGGAATCTCATCTTTAATGTCCATTATCTCCAAACAACACTTTTAAAGCCAAGGATGGCATTAGATTCTCGCTAATAAAACACATGTTGAAAGGCATCGATCGGCCATTACACAACCGCATGTTGATGACGATCGCTTCCGGTGAATGACGTCATGACGTCAAACCGGAAGTGTTTACGCTCTGGCCTTCAAAATAAGACAACGGTCGTGGATGCAGCCTGCGGGAGGCACGCTGGACATGTTAACCCGTTCATTTCTGGAGCACTAAATGGGTTGTTAAGCTGAGCGGAACCCCCCCATCTCAAAAATATATATATTTGTGCCAGGCAACTTTATAATAGTTTTAGATTTTTCATCATAGTTTAGTTTTAATTAGTTCTAATTCAGTTCGTCTTCATTTGTTTTTAAAGCGGGTTTGCTCGTTTGTATTAGTTTTGACTAAAGCGCTTACTTTTAGTGTTTGGTGTTTCTGTCGCGTATCTGTCTTTGTTCACCCCCGTAGCCAATCAGGGACCAGCATTCTTGGTGACGTCACGATCAACAGCCAATGAGGGATCAGCATTCTGGGTGACGTCACCAACAACAAGTGCGACCTGATATATAAATAGCAAGGCACGCTCTGCTGGCATATAAGTAGGCCATACTCTGTGCCACGCTGTGAGCTTGTATATCTGCTATTTATTTCAATAGCATAAAACAATGGTTAAATTAATAATGCGTCATAATATGTCTTTAAAAACATCTTTCAGGAGGTGTGTTTTATATAATAAAGGTGGGTGTTTAATAAAGGACATTATTTCCAGCAGCCATATGGCTGTTTGAATGGCCAGAGGCCTGCGTCTGTCCACTCTGCACCAGGCTTTGTTCCATTGTGTTGTTCCAAGGCTTTTGGGTTGGTTTGTTGTCGTGACTGATATGCCCTCAGGGCCCAGGATAGCCTACCATATTTACATTCAATATACATATCCAGCTGGAGCGCTGTTTAAACAGTCTCTGACCTCAATAATGATATAGGCTTGTCTTTGGTCCTGCAAACCAGTGTTGCCATGTCTGCTTCTTATAAGCGACTTTGGCCTTGTTTTCTTTCTTTAACTCATTGCATGCCAGGCCCGATAGTCCTGAGATTATTTCAATGTCTTTCCCCGCCAGGCCCGATAATCCCGAGAAAAAGAAAAAAAAATTTTAATTCAATTTTTTTTTTTTCAAAAACATTTTTGGACCCCAAAGAATTTAGTAGGCATGATAGCAATCGCGAAATTGCATGTTTAACCCCCATAGCAACCCCATCTTTCAAACATGGCAGCCATCTTTGTTTACATTTTAGGAAAACATAATGGCTGCTATCTCATGAATGCCTGAACGGATTTCCATTCGGATTTTTTTGTTTGAAAGCTGTGAGCAATGTGGACACACGTGGTGCATTATCTAGGCATGGGTGTGCATGATCCGTGCACTATGAATTACATGGAAGTCTATGGAGACAGGGGCAGGGGAGAGTACGAAGGTATTGTTAAATGGCGGGGAATGTGTTAAAGTCGCAGGTAAATATTGGTAGTTGCGCGTTTTTTTGGGGGGGCTCTTTTCTGAAGTGTATTGTTTATTTGGGCTTGTTTTCTAATGTTTATTATTGTTATTATTATAATAATTATTTTCATGTCAAGGACGCCCAAATGAATATGTTTTCGTCCGCGGACACCATCTGATTATTCTTATTCTTGCAACTTTGCAACTTTTATACTCAAGTCTTCATTTCAAAGGGCCTGTCAATCATTTTACCCAATATTAAACTATTGAAAATCTAATGCCACCGATCTGACACAAATTCCGGCAAAATGATCGATAAATCTACTATCCCTGTTCTGAGGAAATGATTTGAGATGTCTCACATTATCTTTGTACTGACAAAACTAATGTTAAGGAATTAGGAGCTGGCATTGTGATATGGGACTAGATATCGGCTGGGATTTTGGATCTAAATGTTGTGCTTTCCTAGTTTTTAATTGCTTAAGCCCTATTTTATACTTTACCCATCAAAAATCTGAAAAGTGAAACCACAGTAGTTCAATCTAGATCAGCAATTGTTTGTATTATAATTTTTTAAATACATGAAAAAACATATATATTGTGATGTTTGATTTTGTCCTGTTTCTCTGTTCCAGTCATTCCAAGGGAGTCAAGGCAGAGCTTACCTCTTCAATTCCGTGTAAGTACTTTGCTTACCTTTACATTTTCATCTAGTTTTCGTTTAGTTTTGTCAGTGAAAAACAGTAGTCGACGGGCTTTCTTCACCAAGCCCCACCCCTACCCTTTTTCCCTCTGCACCAAATGTGTTTGCAGGAAATAGCTGAACCACATGATATGCTATTTATATTTATATTATTATTATTATTATTATTTCTTTAACTATATTTTTTAATTGCATGTCCACGGCAGCTCCGACCACGAGCAGTGGGATTTAATGCTAAATCTCCACAACTATACAGTGTGTGGATGTGTTGTTGTAGCTAGGGATGGGATGATACGCAATATTATCGTTTATCGTGATAAAAAACACTCACGATAATCGTATCGTGGAGATTTAATTTATTGTGATATCGTCCTCCGTCATGCACTGGGATCAATTCACCTTTTATTTGCCGAGCTGCATATCCGCATATCTGGTACCACCCTCTATAATCGGTAAAAGGTACTTGTAATATACGTACTTGATACAGTCTTTTTTTCACTCTCTATCAGATGTCTTTGAGCTCACAGCGCGTCACATTGTGACACGTTGTGAGCTTGTAGATCAGCTATTTTTTGGCAAATGTTCAGCCCCTGGACTTTGATCATCGCGATAATATTGTAAATCATGATTTCTTTTGTCACAATAATCATGATATGAAATGTTCATATCGTCCCATCCCTAGTTGTAGCTCCATCCAGGCACCACTACACAGTGTGTGGATGTGAGCACGTGGCGCTGTGGAAAGCTAGAACCAAAGGAAAGCTCGTTTTTTTATGCAGAAGAAGAATTGAGCAGTGATTTTCACTTCAGAGTTATCTCGGCATGCATTCGTCTCATAGCAACCGATGATCGCTTGTACAGTACAGAACAGCGATATTAATCAGATTGATTAATAAAGACCAGTAGACGGAGATCTCCGTCTTTGGGAAGAAATTAGTTAATGGATGGAATGATATCAGATTACCATAAGAAAAGCACTCCTACGAAATTCCCCTTTAATGTCTGACTGTACCTCGTACTGTTTAAGTTTCTAACAATATAAAGTACTAATAAAGTATTCAATCAATCAATCAATCATTCAATCAATCAATGTGTGTGTGTGCAGGGTGAATGTGGGCTGTGGACCGGCGGAGGAGCGGGTTCTGCTGACGGGTCTGCACGCCGTGGCCGACATCTACTGTGAGAACTGTAAAACCACCTTGGGATGGAAATATGTACGTACACACACACACACACACACACACACACACACACACACACACACACACACACACACACACACACACACACACACACACACACCTCATTTCAATGCTGTTGGGCATGAGGGTGGATGAGAGACCGGCATGCCGCCTTATTTTGTTCTTAACACTTCTGTTGCCAACCCTGAGTTTCCCGAGTTTGGGCCGTTTTTGAAGATTTTTTTTTAAATGTTTTTTGGACCTCAAAAATGTATTAGGCATGATCGCGATCGCGAAATTGCATGTTTAACCCCCATACCAATCCATTCTTTAAACATGGCAGCCATGTTTGTTTACATCTGAAGAAAACATACCAACAACGTGGTGCATGATCTAGGCATGGGCGTGCACGATCCATGCACTATGAATTACATGGAAGTCTATGGAGACCATGGCATCTTGGACCTTCAAAGAGATTTAATTGATTGCAACTTAAGTGTTAAAGGAGTAGTTCACCCAAAACATGACTCATCCTCTATCATTACATGCCCCATGAAGCACTGTCTCCTACTGAGTCTGCTATTGACCCGCTCATCAAAGTATTGTCTTAGGAATGCCACAAAAACTAAAAAAATCTCCATGAATTCAAGTCTTCACTGGGTGTTTAATAATTAATTGGTGAGATACTCCTTTAAACAACATCAGACAACAACAGAAACCCTTCCATTTGTTTTGACAGCCGTTACTTTTAGATCTGCTACTTTATTATATTTTATTTTTAATCTTTATTAACTCACCCACCGCTATTTTTAAGACCCTTCTGAGGGTCCACACCGCCAGGATTTTGCCTACCTTTAACGTGGGCGCGCGCGCGAATCCATTGCGCGATGGTTCACCGATTGCATTCACAATATGATCCAGGCAGGGTAAGCAACAAAGCACTACAGCCTTCCATCGCTCAAAGCGAAACCGACGGAGCGCCACGCTGGTGTTGCACAACATTAAACCGGATGACATTTCGGCAGACAGGATACAGGCGTCGTTGTCCCGCCCCCCCATTTCCGTTCTGGAACATCCAGATCCGTTTTTTGTGAATAGGGCGGGTCCACAGAGCGCTATGGACGGCGAATCGGCGATCATACTTTTTTGTTTTATAGTTATTAAAGCTAATGATAGCTCGTCATATTCGTCATAAGCAGAGTGGACCCATAACTATAGCTCGTCAAACTCGTCCAATGTAGTGGATGAGTTAACATCGATCACATTATAGACAAGACAAACAACACAACTTACATTACAAACAAAACTACATTAATGTTATATATATTACAATAATAAAACAGTGTGCAGTATATTAAAGGAGGAGGACAGACCCTAGGAACTGGTTCAGTATGTTCATGGTTCAAGCCCAGGCAGGTTGTTGACAAAGTTCATAAATGGATACCATGTGTTGTGGAATCTCCCTGTGGGGCCATTGAGAGTACTCCTAATTTTCTCCACCTTGATATCAAGGTAGATTTGCTACTTTTGCTACTTTTGTGTGATGCTGTAGCATGAATTTTAGTATGAAGGGGCATCAGTGGCTCAGGGGTACATAAAGCGTCATTAGAACACGTAGGTTTCCCAGTTCAATCCCAGGCTCCCCCAGAGTTAGTGTTGAGTCCTTGAGCAAGACTCTGAACCCCTAGTTGCTCCCGGTGAGCAGGCGGATGCATTGCATGGTTTCCTCCCCCATCGGTGTATGAGTGTGGGTGTGAATGGGAGAATGTAATGCACAATCTGTGTAAAGCGCCTTGGATAAAGGCGCTAAATAAATGCACCATTTACCATTTACGGGGGAAAAAAATACAAAAGGTTAGAACATGGAGATGAGAGATTTCTGCCCGACAACAGCGATATCCAACCATGTCTCTTGTCTTCATGTCGTCGTTTTGCAGGAGCACGCCTTCGAGAGCAGTCAGAAGTACAAGGAGGGCAAGTTCATCATCGAACTGGCCCACATGATCAAGGACAACGGCTGGGACTGAACATGTTCCCCCCGGGAGGCGTGGCTTAGGAATAAAGGGCGTGGCTTGCCGATGGACGTCTAAAAGCAGGAACTCACTGTCCAGTCAGCGTTCACACTCCGTTCACGGCCACACGCCAACACCAGCGTGTGCGTGTGCGTCCTTCATTAGCTCACAATCTGTAAGACAAACGGACCGTGAAAAGACAACTTTGAGACGATGCGCAACACGCGTGTACACAACACACACACACACACACACACACACACACACACACACACACACACACACACACACACACACACACACTCACACACACACACACACACTCACTCACAGCTCACACACGTACATGAATATTGTCCCAATGAGACACCGTTTATTTTTTTTCGTGGTGTCACCTTCCCTTCTTTTTTTCTCGTATTCTCCATCCCTCGTCCGGAGTGGCGTCGTTGCCGTCCCAGCTTCCTCGTTCCTTCTCATTCTTTAATCTTAGCCTCCTCGTTGGTGGAGGGTTTCTGAGCCCCCCTTCCCCCCCTTCTCAAGCCCACATCCCATGCTGACGGGCCACAGTCTGGGTATGCCCCCCCCCCCGGCCAGGCTGGATCGCAGCACTCTAGTCTGCGCTCGCGTGGACAGGAGTCAGTGGAGGAAGGGGAGAGGACACCGCTGATGATGTTGTCCTTTGGCATGTCTTTGTCAGCGCACTGAATGGGAATGCGTCACGTCTTTTCAGACCATTGAATGGTGCAGTAGGCGAGATACTGAGCTACAAGTAGGTCGTCACCATTACCCTACCATGTACAGGGTTCCCATGGTCATGACATTCCTGGAAATATTTTGAAATTGGAAAAAAAGAATTCCAGTACTGGAAGAGTTTTTAGGAACCTTGAGTTCATCAAGGGTCCTGGAAAGTCCTGGAAAAAATGGCTATCCATTGTTTTTGGTTATTGATTTTGTTAACTCATTTGCTGCCACCGACTTTGAGGGTTTCCTGACAAATCTTTCTTACCTTTTGACGTCAGTGGGCGAGTGCGTGTCCATCGTGCACAATCCGCATGCATGCACGCCAAGGTCCATTTGTGGCATGCACGCTTTATTTTTGCCTTTGGACATTGCACAATAGGAGTAAGAGACTCGTTATTGCGCTGAATGATTGTTATATAGTCCTGGAAATTAAGTTAAATATTCTGGAAAAGTTTTGGAAATTCATTAGTAAAAATTTGTGGGAACCCTGCCTGTAACTCCGTATCTCAGCAACTGCACCATTCAAAGGTCTGAAAAGACGTGACAAATTCCCATTCAGTGCGTTGATATCGTTCGAATGGGGTGTTCTGTCCAACTATCAGTGACTCCTGCTCTCTCCCCCCGTGGTGGTTTCTCCGGGGACAGCAGACATCCCAAGTCTCCCGGATGTTGCGCGAGTCTCCCGGAAATCAGCGTCTCCTCCCGGACACCCGCGAGTGGCACTAAACCTCCCAGAAATCCCGGCCGCTCCCGCAAATGCTTGCCATATCCGGCTGGATCCGGTCGAAAAAACCGGATCTGCAACCCGCGATGTGTTCTTCATCGTCGAACTGTCAGTCTGGCAAATGCATGATTGTAATTCGCTGTGGGAGATGTGGGCGTCTAAAAGTGACCAACCACTGGTGTGGGTTCTCTTCTCAAGAGTCGAGACTCAAGCGCGAGAATATAATCAGCTCGTAACAGTAAACAGACAGGTTTTTGACAGGTCTTGCTTAATATGAATAAAATAACAGTACATTACAGCTGTCGGTTCTTTTTCGCTGGACATACAACTGGACAAGCTGCGTCAGCCTGTGCGACGCACGGCAGCCTGTGTCTCACTGTGAGAGTGACATAACTTTCTCCCAAATAGGTAAGAAAGACATCATTCTATAAATTAACCCGATTATATTAAGCCTAAATGGTTCCGCCGCCATGCAGAACGGTTTTTAACAGTTTTTAACCATTTTTAACCGTAGAAAAATGAGTAAAATCCGAGAAAAAAAACTATGTTTTTTCGCAGCGCGTACGCGAGAGCGGGTGCACGCGCGCTGTGCGCGCGTGCACAGGAGACATCCCGGAAATGGGGATCGTCAACTTTGGGATGTCTGGGATAGTGGTGGTGATGGGGTTTTTATTACTGTATGTGGGGTTCATCTTTTCCCCAGTTAAAGGAGTAATTCACTCCCAAAATGGGAGGTGTTGGGGGTGAAGTGCTCAGGCCCTTATGGGAATGTAAGTCCATATACAAATATTCGATTGTATCAAAGAATGTGTCATCGCACGCACGCACACACACACGCGCGCACACACACACACACACACACACACACACACACACACACACACACACACACACACACACACACACACACACTCAGCACCTTAAAAAAACGAGCTGAACTTCTGAAATCAGACTGTTTTGACTGTTGGAACTGAAGAAAAAAACCATACGAAAAAAAACAGGCAGAAAATGTTCTTGCTTTTTCTTTTCTTTTTTTTTAAATATTTGCTTAAGATTTTTATTATTTATTCATGTGTTTCAAGTTACTATAAAATGTATGCTTTACTTAATTTATTTGGCCCCATTGTGACAAATGGTAGCAATCTTTATGAGGTAAACACTTTTTGTCATGTTGTCTTTTTATTTATTTTTCTTTGCCTTTTGTCAGTGTGATGTTACTACACAGCGGAAAAAACCCAGAACTCTGAAGGCATACAAATGGCCCCGTGAAGGGGATTTCGCTGTTTACCGCCCCTCGGATGCTTTATAGCAGTAGAACGACGCGAGGAACACTTTTGAAAAGTGAAGCATTTGACGTGGTCGACGATAGAGGGAGGATTGTGGCACATGCTAGCGTGGTTAATGCTAGCAGCGTTCTTCAAGACAGCCTTCGAGAGACATTTGGAGTCGCGGGGAATATCTTGTTAAGGAAGTGAGCCCAGAACAACTGGACTAACCCGGGTCGTGATACTGGACTTATTGTCGTAAATCGGGCTCACTCTCGAGCCGGACATGTGCTGTTCTCTTGAGACTCTACGCTCTCATCGGATGTATTCATGCCAGAATGTCACATTTTGTAAACAGATTTTTTTCTCTCACGTCCTACTCCTCGCTGGTTTGTTTGTTTGTTTGTTTGTTTGTTTGTTTGTTTAATTATTATAATGTTTATTTTTATTACAAAGAAAATCATGTTACTGGAGACAATTATGTTTTTGTTTTTTCTTGAGTCCCTAAAAGCCTTGAACTCAAGAACCAATACAAACATCAAGAATGTGTTTTTTTAACGGTGTAAAAGAAAAAGAAACTGCCACAGAAATGGGGATCAATGTGGAATCTAAAACCAATCAAAAGGGAGTCGAGCGTCCCTCCGCAACCAAAGACTGTCTCAGCAGTGAGCCGTGGACCTACAGTAGTGAACCGTAGACCTACAGTAGTGAACCGTGGACCTACAGTAGTAGAGACATCAGGAAGTGACCCATATGAACCCTAGCGTCCCTATACTGGGGAAACATTTGGTTTAGAGCCAGGGGTCTTCAACAGGGGGCCCGGGACCCTTCAGAGATACCGCAAGAGCCAAATCTTTGCGTGATGATAATTAGTGACTTTATTCTTAATCTTTATTTTTACATTAACCGCTTGAACCCTCGCACCCCAATTCTGAGGAGAGGGGACATTAGACGAAAATAGACAGATCTACAAGCTCACTCTGCGGCGCGCTGTGCAAGCTTGTAGATCGGGTAGAAGGGTGTTTGGCGTACGGGGGGGCGGGGGGGGGGGGGGGGGGGGGGCAGATCAAGTACAGAGCCAAAATGTCACGTTTACAAAGTAATGAGGGCTTAAAGTGGTTAAATGTCTGAAAATACACGTTTAACATGAATCCATTATGTTGTGGGGTGGCTGGGTGGGGTCCCTGCTTCATCCCTCTCTCTCAGCTAAGGGGTCCATGGCCTGAGAAAAATGTTGAAGACCCTGGTGTAGGGGGGGACAGTAGCCTAGTATAGACCCCAGGGAGTGGTCGATGAAGCATTGGGTCTGGCTATAGGAGCCAGTGGAAGGCAGGCCTTTCTCTGTGAGATCCTGATAATAGCTGTATATTCTATACGAAGCATAAAGCATTATATATTGTGATAAAAACCATATTTGCATTGTGTAAATAGCCATATTCCATGTTCTATTTATTTATTCACTCATTCAAAGTTGACGATTGGTTATTATTTTAGTGTATACATGCTTTGCTGTCTTGTCTTGTGCTATAGCGGGACACGCGACAGGTTTAGATTTCCTACTTTTTTACACTTTGACGAAAGAGACGTTTTCAATTTTAGTGTCTTGTAAAAGAAAGAATTATGGCAATATGAGGACTCAATAAAGATTCTCGTCTGATGATCAGTATTGTATACTCTTCTTTTTTTTACCACCGATGTTCTACTTCACTACGTGAATAGCATTATGTAGAAAAACAGTTAGACCACTGACTGAATTCACGTAATTATCCCCAAAATTCTCACATTTCTGATTTCACTAGTCCTGTGCCTGGGGGTGTGCACGTGTGCACAGTATCTAAGGGATTGAATGTAGGAGTCTCAGAAGTAATGTTGGAGTGCCCATTGGGCAGATCTTTATGCCCATATATGGTGTTCCATGTCCAGGCCAGTTTGTGATGTCAGTACTATGACGTCAGAGTATGACGTCAGAGTAGCAAGCAGACAGACAGTTACCATGGCGGCGAAACTGTGTAGTATCAGTGATGTCAGCATGCAGATGGACAGACGGATGGACGGACAGACATTCTCTAAATTAATAGTCAGTAACCAGACTATAGTCCTGGGGAAACTTTATTCTCTGTTTCTAGAGTAACTAAAAGTTTGACCCCTACTCCTCCCACAGTTTTCGCGCCACACACTCGTGCCATATGTCAAATCGACCATATTTTCCCAAATATGGAGATGACTGACATCACAGACCACATGAGACCATATGTCCATATATGGGCATTCCCCCCGAAAACGTTAATATATATATATATATATATATAAGTCCATATATGTATGGATATATATTAAAGGATGACTTAAAAAATATGTCCATATACAGTATGGGCATTCCCAGATGATGCCCTGTTAGGGTTTATAGATGCCCTGTTAGGGTACCTACCCCCTTATACTCATATATGGGGATCCCCAGGCATCTGGATGAATTTAGTTCATTGACACACTAAAAGCAGGCTCTGGTCCCACATAGGTCAAATCAGCCCAGTAATGCACCACAAGATGCAGAAAATTCACTTCCCAAAACTCAAATATGATTTAAACCACAGGGCTCTCTCAATTTCACAAATTGTTCATTCTCTAGTTAGATATCTGTATTGTGAGATTTGTGACAGACTTTGTGAGTTCCTGAGATGTACAGTAATACCTCAAACATTTACACTCATTCATGAGTTGTACTGTATACACGTGGTGTGTGTGCGTTCGTGCGTGCGACTGTGTGTGCATGAACCCTAGCAGTAAGTGTGTATGAACCCTGGGAGTGTGTGTGTGTGTGTGTGTGTGTGTGTGTGTGTGTGTGTGTGTGTGTGTGTGTGCGTGTGCGTGTGTGTGTGTGTGTGTGTGTGTGTGTGTGTGTGTGTGTGTGTGTGTGTCTAAAAACTGCTGGGTCAAAAACAACTCAACTTGGGTTATTTTTGATCCAACTCACGGGTCAAATAGGGACCGATGCCAGGTTTGGTTATTTTAACGCAAGAAATTTGGTTATGAATGTTGACCCATAATTTGGGTCAAATAAATAACCAAATTATTTGTTTAAAATGACCCAAGATTGTAGTCAATTTAACCCAGGTTTTGGGTTGAGTGGGCTAAATGAATACAACCTACAAATGCATGGTCTGGAGAATGACAATGCCAATATTATCTGACATAACATAAAATCAGAAATGTTTCAGGGTTTTTTCACAGATGATTTGTTCAAAGTTTAGTAAAATCAACAGAAAAGTGCATAATTAAATATATATGCAACAATGTTGATAATACTATAATCAGAATAGTTTAGAGAAGATAAACAAAATAATCTCAAAATTACCATGAGTTCTTCTCTTTCAGACCAACTGGGGGAGGGAGCTCAACCCTAAGCTAGCAGCCAAGCACTTACGGTTAGGGTTTAGGCTCAAATACTGACAAATAAAATTCAGACATATGACAGTCAGCTTGCCGAGACAGACACATGGATATGACATATTTAGCATTTTTAGCTCCCAACAGCTTAGAAAATGTCTCTGGAAACCTAGACAAATGCTTTTCCCAGCCTGCTTTGCAAACAGGTTCATGGTGCCTGTCCCCTGATTGGCCCAAAGCTAGACCACTGACCCAAGTATATGGGTTACCACTAACCCCAAAAACGGGTCACCCCCAGATAAATATTACCTAACTCAAACAACCCTGGAATTGGGTCAAAATAATATCCCAATAACTCAAGGAAGGGTTGTGGCTCTGAGAAATGACCCCGAAATTTGACCTAACACAAATGACCCATGATTTGGGTCAAGAAATGACCCATGAGTTTTTAGTGTGTGTGTGTGTGTGTGTGTGTGTGTGTGTGTGTGTGTGTGTGTGTGTGTGTGTGTGTGTGTGCGTGCGTGCGTGTCTTTGTAATGCATGTTGGTTCTCTACATCAGCAGATGGTAGCACATGGGTATCCTAGCAACAGGGCTTCCAGAAACAAACTGAATGGCCTCTGTTAGAGGGGGCGGGGCATCTATCTCTGTCTGTTAACACACCACCAGCAAGACATCACCTGTCAACGCCAGGCGTTGTGAGCATGTAGATCTGCTATTTTCTCAATAGAACCGTGTCACTCCTTCCAATGATGAGGCAGTTGGTTTTGTGTAACTGATGTTTATTCACGCAACACCCTTAAAGTTTAAACACCGTCAAAATAGTTAACAGAAAATAATAATCGGGATATAGCAATAATAATAAACAACTCAAAAAACGCAAAAACAATAAAGGAAAATACATCTAAATTAAATGACCTTTCTGGCTGCAACTGAAACAAAATATAAACACAAATCCATCAATTAAACTAACTAGTCCTTACCCGTTCAAAGATATGAGCTCCGAAATGATGTGCAGTGTCTGGGATATGGGGTGTGCACTGTGCACACAGTATATGAGGGATGGAAAGTAACTTTAACTGGTGCTTGCATGATAATATGTAGGAGCATCAATGTAAGAAATACCCGTTTCATTTAATGGCTATAGAGATACTGTGTACCGATCTGCCAGATTTTCACTCTGTTAAAAACCTTCCCTGGCACTGATAGCAGTGTGATCCTCTATAATTTCCGCAGTTACTAAGGTCCTCTTTCTTTGGGATCTTGATGAGGTAGCCCTCTTTCCAGTCTGCCGGAACCTCTTCTTCCTCCCATATCTTCATGAAGAGTGGGTGGAGCATCTTCACTGTGATTTCCAGATCTGACTTCAGTGCCTCCGCAGGGATGTTGTCTGGTCCTACCGCCTTTCCGTTCCTCAGTTGCTTGATAGCCTTCCTTATTTCTTCTATTGTTGGTGAGTTGCAGGTTATGGGTAGGTCTGTGTCAGCTTGTCTGATGTCTGGTGGGTTCTGTGGTGCTGGCCGGTTTAGAAGTTCTTCAAAATACTCCTTCCACCTGTTCTTCCGTTCCTCATCTCCCGTTATCGTTCTGCCCTCTTTGTCCTTCACAGGTCTTTCTGGTTTGCTGTACTTTCCTGCCAGCTTCTTGGTGATGTTGTACAATTCCCTCAACAAAGTCTGCAATCTGCAAAGTAGCTAGTAACTAAAGTTTTCAAATGTAGTGGAGTAAAAGTATAACATTTGCCTCTGAGATGTAGTGGAGTAGAAGTAAAAGTACTGAAACTGGAAATACTCAAGTAAAGTACAAATACCTCAAAACTGTACTTAAGTACAGCACTTAAGTAAATGTACTTAGTTACTTTACACCACTGGTTTTATCTTACTTTAATCTAACCTGATCTCTGGTTTATCTATTCAGCAGATCAATGAACCTAACAACCCAGAGCTCTGAAAGACCACATGCTCTTGTGTAACAGAGTGAGAGAGAATAGCTTAACTGCTATACATTAGGCAATTGCTCTTTTATGGAACAGGCGGGGGAGGCAGGCCAGGCTGTTTTAATTTAGAAGAGATGAGATTAGAGAGTGTGTGTGTGTGTGTGTATGTGTGTGTGTGTGTGTGTGTGTGTGTGTGTGTGTGTGTGTGTGTGTGTGTGTGTGTGTGTGTGTGTGTGTGTGTGTGTGCAGGGGCGTCACAAGGGGTAGGAAAGTGGGACTGAGTTACTAGGGCCCAAGGTGGTGGAGGGGCCTTAATTATGTTATACTTTAGCTATTGAAAAATAGCAGATATACAAGCTCACAGCGCGGCACCGAGTGCCGCGCTGCGAGCGTGTAGATCTGCTATTTTTGAAAAGTCGTGAAAATGTGTGCAAATCTTTGAATATATGTATTTTTTAAGCGAACATTTGTAACTAAAACTTTGCTTCTGGGGGGGTCCCTGGAACTAAATATTTTGAGATGGGGGTCCATGGCCAAATACATATCATCTTGGAGGTCCTTGACATGAAAAAGTTTGAGCACCACTGACATGGAAACATAGGTTTCTTGCACACATTTTCAAAAAAATTCAAAAATAGCAGATCTACAAGCTCGCAGTGCGGCACTCGGTGCCGCGCTGTGAGCTTGTATATCTGCTATTTTTCAATAGTTAAAGCACAGGGGCCCCACAGTGAATCCTTGTACCCGGGGCCCAGAATTTGGTGCGACACCCCTGCGCGCGTGTGTGTGTGTGTGTGTGTGTGTGTGTGTGTGTGTGTGTGTGTGTGTGTGTGTGTGTGTGTGTGTGTGTGTGTGTGTGTGTGAGTGAGTGAGTGAGTGAGTGAGTGAGTGAGTGAGTGAGTGAGTGAGTGAGTGTGTGTGTGTGTGTGTGTGTGTGTGTGTGTGTGTGTGTGTGTGTGTGTGCGTTTGTCTAGCTATACTTATGGGGACCATACGCATGTTCACACACTCACATGCTGGGGACGTCTGACACAGTGGGGACAAAATCGTAGGTCCCCATAATTATTATCATTCAGGGAGATAGGGGGCAGTGTTGCTGAGTGTCTGGTGCTTTTTTTAAGCAAGTCCCACAATTCGCGTTTTCATGTCATATGACAGGTGTGTTAACCCAGTGGGGACCCCCCCAAAAAAATTATTTTTTTCCTGCAGTTTTTGTGTGAGTGTGTGAGAGAATGGGAGAATGAGAGATTCACACACTACTAGCCAATCACAGGTCCGATATTTGCATACAATGACGTTGGCTTCAAGTCAGTTTTTCAGGCCTGTGGGACCACAGGAAAGTGGTGTCCCCATAATCGATGCAAACCCGCGCAGGTCCCCATAATCGATGTTAACAAACATGTGTGTGTGTGTGTGTGTGTGTGTGTGTGCCACCGCTGCTAAAAATAACAGAGCCCTCAGTGTGCGTTGGTGGAAAGGCTGTGTGTACAAAGGCCAGTTAAAACCCACAGGGGGAACGTTGTCACAAAACATGTCAGGGCTAAAAGTTCATGCTTTACAGCTGAGTGGGATTAATCCTTCTGAATGTGGGACAGGGGTCTTCAACAGGGGGTCCGGGACTGATTGATTGATTCATTCAGTGTTTCTCAACCTTTTTTCTGCATGGGCACACTTTTCATGTCTCAAGAATCCATGGGCAGTGGGCACACCAACATAATACAGAGGTGTAAATATCGTCACTGTCGGGAAGAAACCTTGTATCTCCAAGTTTCAAATTTGTACGTTTCTTCGCAAAGTAAAGCCCTGCTTCATCATACAAGGCTGTCGTACAACAGTAGTGAAAACAGCAGATCTACAAGCACACAATGCCTCGCGTCGCGAGGCGTTGTGTGCTTGTAGAACGGCTGTTTTCACTAGTTTAAATAATTTTTAAAATGATAAATACAATACTGGCTTTCAAGCAGTTTCAAGGGGCACACTTGACCCTTCTCAGGGGCACACCAAAGGTCCCCAGGCACAGTGGTTGAGAAACACTGGATTAATTGATTGATTGAAGACTTTTACTAATCTATTAAGACCTGAGGCTGATTCCAAAAATGTCTTCTACTAATGTATTCTACACAGTTTCCTGAAAAACACACGTTTCCTTGCCAGTGGTTTCCAAACGTTTTCATGTCAAGGACCCCCAAAATGATATACTGTAGGTATTTGGCCGCGGACCCCCATCTCAAAATGTTTTGTTCCAGGGATCCCCAGAAGTAAAGATTTTTCAAAAGGTTAGATTTATATTCAATGAATTACACAAATTGTCAAGATATTTCAAAAATAGCAAATCTACAAGCTTGCAGCTTGTTTATGGGCAGGAAGCGCAAGGGATATTTCAACATTTTGGGTCATTTTATCATCTACTCAGGCCTTTGATGAGCACCTCAGACTGTTTTTAAATTGCTCGATTCAGTATTTAGATATTTTTATTTTTTCCCGGTACAAACCCATTGTAACTTCAAACTCCATTTTAACCATGTTAGATTAATTGAAAACACCTGTCCTTGGCTCTGGAGACTCCTAATAAGTGAGGAAGCCATGTTATATTTTTATCTTTGTGTGAATTGTTACTTTTTTATTTATCTACCGCTTGAACACTGGCATCCCTATATTTTGGAAGGAACATTCGGCGAAAAGTAAGCCATTTACCTGCCATTTACCAAACAACCCTGAAACAGTGGTAAATCAGCCAACAACCCAAGACCCTCGAATGGTAAATTGCTTTTCTACCACTTCTACCACATAAATGAAAGAAAACACAGTTGTAACTTGCAAAATTAATGTTACAACTGCAACACAACAGTGGGCGGGGTCCATGAGCCAACTCAAGGTTGTTGACTGATTTACCACTGTTTTAAGCCAATCAGAATCCAGTATCTGAACATGTGACCACAAAAAGTGGTAGAATAGCAAATCTACAAGGCATTGTGAGCTTGCAGATCGTCTGTTTTGGGCAAAAAGAGTTTGGGTCAAGGAAGATCAAAGAAGGAATGGACACCGACTTCATTTTAGGCTCCATGGCCATCCGCCATGACACTTTGGGTGGCCAAACTTGCAACGGAAGCTCAAAGAATAACATTGCGTCTATGAGCTTCAGCTGGGACAGCTCATGAACAAAAAATAATTCTGAACGATAGAGACCTTCATAAAACACTCAGCTCAGGAATATAAAAGAAGACATGTGACACATTGTTTTGTGCTGTGTTGCTTTTCGGTGAGTACACTGTATAACATTATAGAGGCATCTAAAGAGCACAATTTACGTTTCTGAACTAGATAGTATCGCGAGACCCTCCACCATTCCCTGTCTGGAATCCAAATCTCGCGATAGCTCCGAGACAGAAACGGCCGCCGCCGCTGTTTAGCTGCCTCAATAACATTATGTACCGTGCACATCGAAAAGCAATAGATTGTAAAAATACCTGTGATATGTCTTCTTTTGTATTCCTGGAGCGATTATACAACAAAGGTCTCAATCGTTCAGAATATTTTTTTGTCCATGAGCTGTCCCAGCTGAAGCTCATAGACGCCAATGTTATTCATCCAGCTTACGTTGCACGTTTGGCCACCCAAAGTGTCATGGCGCATGGACCGTGGTGTGGGCTGACTGTTCTTGCTGAGACTTTCTTTGGTTTGGGTGGGGAAGGGACCAAATCCAGTGAAAGCAGACCAAATCCAGTGAAAGGTCAAGTTATTGACCCAGAAGGTATTGACAGTTTAAGTGGTTGAATGTGTGAAATACACATTAACATGAATCCAACATACGCTGGTGGTGATAGTGCTGTCAAACATGTCTCTACGAAACGAAGCTGTGTACCTAATATGAAAACAAAACTTTTAGAGCATATCTGTAGTGATAATATGGCCATACCTAACTGTAGATGCTAAAAAAGTGATAGATTCCTGTGTCTGTGTACAGGGGCGTCAATTGGGTATGGCAGGGGTATGCAGCTGCCATACCCTGGATCCAGGGGGGAAAATAAAAGTTACTTTTAAATATAAATCCATGAATGTCTCTTTGTCTATCTGTGCTGGTTATTATGTTGTTAAATTACAGTAAAATAATTACAAATGCAGAATTTAACAAAATGGTCACTTTAACAAGGTATTATAATTATATTCTCCACACTTTTATTTACTCCCCATCTTGATAAAATGGTAAATTCACAGGTTTCACAGGTCAGCTGCACAGGTGCAATGCATTATTGTTAATTGTGGCACTTTTACTAACACGCCAAGTTTAGCTGCCCTTGAACAACCATTCCAGGCTGCAATGTCCAGCCCAAGAAACCGTAAAAACGGGGGAATTACCGAAAAATAGAATGTACTTCTTAAAATAAATGTATCATGCCTGTTAATAAGGTATGGCAACATGATTGGTGTCTTCGCGTGCAAGACACCAGTCATGTTGCCATATAGCTTTTTCTGAACTGACGCCACTGTCTGTGTATTATAACAAAACAATTACATGCAGCCCTAAGTAATGCCCCTGAATAAAAAACGTTATGCGTGATGACACACATTAATTCTACTTAATAATTCATGAGGTCAGAATTTTCATGAGGTCAACTTCAACAACTCCCTGTGAGCCACCGTTCACCGTGCTGGTTTCGTGGCTGTCTCCCCCCTTCCCCCGCGTCCCGTTCGTCCTCTCCGCACAGCAGAGCGCTGGCCTCAGCCAATCACAAGCCACGGCCGACGTCTCTTCCTATGAACACAAATTGTTTCCGTAGCCGCTGCCTTGTTACAGTCTATGGGAGCGCTGCTACGGAAAAGCTGTGACACTCAGCGCTGCCCGTCCTGTGCCTTCCTGGCCCGTTTCACTAGAAAATGCGTCACCATACGGAAGTATATTAAGTGGAGCACTTCCGTTGCAGTGCGACTTTAAAGATGATTCCAAATCAATGGGGATGCATTTAGGCCTACTACAATACATTTTCTGCGACGAATACAACAAAAATATTATTGAACTCAAGTCTCCATGCCGTGAGTAATCAATAGAAAAAAAGTAATTTGGGGGGTGAACTACTCCTTTAAGTTTTGAGCTTTAGATCTGCTATTATTATCTAATTCTTTATAATGGCGACACTATTTTGGGATGTAAATATAGGCAAACAACTTCAAAAAAAAAAAAAAAAAAAACATTCAGAAATAGCAGATCTACAAGCTCCCACAACAACATCACCCGACACAACACTTTGGCTTAAGTGGATAACATGTCAGATGATTGACCCAGTGGCCAGAGGGTATCTGATACTCTCTACTGCCTCCTGTGGCTCACAGTGTGAGCATGTAAATAGTACTGTACCACTGACATCTGAGTTTACAGCATGTCAGTTCAACTAGTGTAGCGTGACGGTCAGTGCTGTATCAACTACAGTAATGACATGTTGATGTAATTCATTATCATTAAAATCATTGCCAATTATTTGTGGGCCCACTTGTCCCTTATGGTACCAACATCAATACAGCATGGAATTGTGGACAAAACCCTATCCAACAATAACAAAATATTCAATGTTTTGGAAACATTCCTTGGGCTAAAAATGGCCCCAGAACATGATGGTTTAGTGATGAAAAGTGATGAGTCATCACTTTTCATCAGTTTTGTGGGCGTTGTCTGGGGCCAATGAATGTTTTTTGTGCAAAACAAATGCTTGCAATGGATTCAGCATCATGACAAACCCCTAGTTAGACCCCTCACATCCTACTTAAAGCCAATCTTTTTTCTGGGTATTTTCCTCCTGTATAGAAAGTCGATGGGAGCCCAACTTGATTTGGCCACTGTGGGTATTTGCAGTGAGCAGATTATGGTAGATTTTTTATCCTGGCTAGTAGACCTAATTTCCTGTCAGAATCAGTTGAAAAACTAAATAACACAATTTTTTCCAACCTCAGCTTTATTTTTACTGGACTACTAAATCAAATGACAAATGGTGGTCCGAGGCTCAAATAAATAAAGGCCCTCGCTATGAAAAGGATTGAAACCACTGGCGTACGTGATGCATAAATGTGTGTCAGTGGTACAACCATGTCATCAGTGTATGACTGACATGTTGAACTTGGCCTGGGAGCTTTGCCCCAGCCCGGTCAGCCACCAGGGCTTATCGTTTAGGAGGCCCACGGGCCATCTGCTGCCAGCCCAGTGTGTACGTGCACACACACACACACACACACACACACACACACACACACACACACACACACACACACACACACACACGTGCGTGCGAAGACTCGTGCAGACACGTGCTGCGAGATAGACAAGTGTGTCATGTCAGTCAATCCATAGAGGCTTGTTTATAGTCAACTTTTTCTTGAAAAACGGATGCTAAAATAAAAATAATGTTTCGAAAATATTTTATATAAAAATAGGCTTCATATATGTGTTTCTATTCAAAAATGACCACAAAAAGCGTAAAATAATGATAAAATAATCATTTTGACCATTGTCAGACCGACACTTTGTTTACATTCTAGTCTATAGACTAGGATGTAAACAAAGTGCCGGCCCTACAATGAAAAAGTTGACTATAGCTCCTTTAATGTTGCTTTATTCGTTTTAGGTTATTTCCTGGGTGTATCCTTTGCTTGCTTATCCTCGCCAATAGAGGGTATGCGCGTGACATCATCATCATACCAGGAAGTTATGCGGGAAAGCCTACTGAGTGGCAAAAAAAAAAAAAAAAAAAAAAACGACTTTCTGGCCTTGACGGCTCATACATCCAAACAGAAAAGTCCTATCTGATTGCATTGAACAACGTCAAACTCACTTTGCCACTCAATTTGCCATTCACTTTATTCATGCGCATAATATACTTTCACTGGGTTATGGTCCATTTTGGTGGGGGTGGTGAGACACTTTTGAAGTGATAATGATTGTACCTTTACTTTATTGTCTCCACCAGCCGAAGGCTGAGGGAGAGTATGTTTTCCCCTCCGTCCGTCCGTCCGTCCGTCCGTCTTTGAGACCCATTGGTGTAGCAGAGTGTTTCTGTCTGACTCAGTTTGACCCCAATGGAACACAGCCTTAAATTAGCATCATTGGTAACACCTGTGAAGGAAGCAAATATAAGGAAGTGGCGCGCTCTCTTTCCAATATGGCTGCTGGGCATATATTGGCTGTGTTTGGGGGAGGACGGCCAGGCAGAGAGGGGGTGATCTTTGCTGCTGGTGTATATTTCTCAGAAGAGAGTATGTTTGGGGTTGGGGGGGCTTCAGGTCTTAGTAATTAGCCTATACTCTTAGCAGCAGATGGTATGGACGGGCTGGGGAGGGGAGGGGAGGGGAGGGGGACCGGGAGATAATAGCAGACTAGAGTCACAGCTGTGTAGAGCAGGACAGGGCTAATGACATAGTAGACCTCTCATTTATAAAAGGGCTTTCACACACACACACACACACACACACACACACACACACACACACACACACACACACACACACACACACACACACACACACACACACACACACACACACACACACAGACACAGACACACACAGCTTAACCCAACACACACTCAAATCCCCGCCGTCCCCGGTGTCGACTTAACTCTGAAAATGGTACAAATGGAACCCAAGTGGGCCCATGTTTGGACCCACCGTGAGGGGTTTCCATTTTGGTTCCGTTTGGTACTAGTCTAGACATGAGCCGCTTTCCAATCCGAGGGGTTCGCACTTTGAAGTGCGCATTAGGTTAGATCTACAAGCTCACAATGCGTCGCAACGCAACGCATTGTGAGCTTGTAGATACGCTATTTGGCGCGGCCCAGTGACGTCATAGCCCTTCAAATGCGCACTTCAAAGTGCGAACCCCTCGGATTGGAAAGCGGCTATGGTTTCTGAACTGTCCACACGCAGAGCTCACCTGCCTCTGAGACGGTGAGTAGACAGAAATGGTGCCATCAGCGTTGGTGTTATTTGACACAAGGTTGGAAAAAGTGGTCCTTTAATTAAGTCTTTTTTTTTTATATATATCCCAAAATACTCAATCTGGAAAATATTTGAAAACTTCAAAACTGTTATTATAAAGCAATACAAAACCCACTCACAACCGCTTTGAATAGGAGTGCCCAAACCCTACAACCAGGTTAGGTATCATTTACAGCAGTGGTGCTCAACCTGTGGTCTGGGACCCCCACGTGATTTTGGGGGGTCCCCAGATGATTCTCACTCAACACTAAACTACAGGGGCACGGTGGTGCAGTTGTTAGCGCTGTCGCTTCTGTAGCTAAGGTCCTGGGTTCGATTCCCACCGGATATCTGTGCTACCCTACAAAGGCAGAGTGCAGTAACTACGAATTGAAATTTCACAAAAGAATGGGTTTAAAAATGATCAGCCAAATTAGATATTGAAGCAATAAGCCACAAGAGGCGAGTGGTTACCTGGTATTTTACACCGGCTGAGAGGCGTAGGGAGACACGAGGCACAGCCGAGTGTCTCCAACCCTCTCAGCCGGTGTAAAATACAGGTAACCACAAGCCTCGCGTGGCTTATTGCTTTTCTAAAGCGGTTACAATATGGCAACATGAAAAATCATAGACATGTACCAATTAAAACTGTTCTATTTCACTAATAATACACAATAAGGGTAAGAAAGTAGTCCCCTGCTACAAGAAAGTAGTTCCTGGCCAGGCTGCAGAAACAACTGTGGAAAGAAATAACGCACCTGGGTTTGATATAAACTGATTCAAGGTGTGGGTTATAGTCTCATATACCACAGCAACCAGCCAATCAGAATCAAGACATGGAACTAGTTGTTGTTTTAGAAAGGCATATAAGTGATATTACACTGATTATATATCTGTTCTTGAGGTAATTGTTCATCCCCCACTATCATGAAGGCTAATTTGACTTTTGGGGTACAGAAATAAGTCGGTGTGTCCAAAAACGTAGTTACTGCACTCTGTCTTTGTAGGGCAGTGTGGCCCTGGGGGCGTGCTTTCTCCTCTACGTCATCAGTGCCCATACCCTAGGTGGGGTTGGTGAAAGGGCCCTGTGTCCCCTGGGGTAGGTGCCCTCACAAAAACATGCAGATCCAATGATTTACATTAGTACATGACTACCGATCATGGTGTAAGCATCCTTGCACCATCTGCATCGAGTAATCTCCATGCATGAAAACTGTTCCACCCCTTTAAATTGTACATATTTTATTTTGTATTGTATTATATTGATTGATTGTATTGTACTGTTGCTTTGACAATGTAAACGTATGTTTTCTCATGCCAATAAAGCCCTTTGAATTGGATTGAATTGAAATTGAATATGCCAGAGGTTTGGTCAACAAGCAGCTGATTAGCAACTTCACTCAGGCAAGGAGCATTGTTCTCTGAACACTGTTTAGAAGGTGGGGAGGGAAGAAATGCTGTCTGTCCATTGTGATGCGTGTCTGTGTTTACAGCAGTGGTTGAAAGTAACATTCTAGTACTGTACTTAAAGCAGCACTTTGTAACTTTCCTCCTCTACCCCGGATTTGAACCCTGTTTCCTGTTTATGTGCTGTCATTTTCACCATTGAGCTAATAGAGCCTGAATGCTTGCTCAGGGGATACATGGAGTGAATCTTGACCATCAGGTCAAAATGTCAGATCCTGTGTCTAGGTGAGACATGAGCTTTGACACGATCTAAATGTCTCAATGGAAGAGCAGGAGGACAAACATACAACCACCCCAGTTATATAAGTTATGTTGTATTAACATACTTACTAGGGGTGTAACGATACATTTTAATAGCGATTCGATACGTATCACGATACATGGTTTACGATACATGGACGATATTGGTTCATTCATGGCGATACGATACGATTCGATTCTATGATTTAAAATCGATATAGTAACTATTTAGCAAAGAAATTAAATCTGTGTGAAAGGTGTAGATAGTGCAGGTTTTTAAGGGAAACATGTATTATTATGGATATAAATAACACAGTGATTATCTGCCAAATACATGGACATTGTATAATTGACAAACCTGCACCTTGACATGAACCCAGAGATTAAAGACATTTATCGATAGACCAGTGTAGCTATATGGAAAGGAAAAGTTATAAAAACCTCTCCTTTTAATTTTTTCTTCTTATAAATTCTAAATACAATGCACAAGTAGGTAGTATCGATACAATCGATTCTTTGCACTGCCGATTCGATACGATACAAATTCAAACGATACGATTCGATTATATCTGTTTTCATTTCGATATACTTCGATTTTATTTTAAGTTAAAAACGATATTTCGATGCAGTTCTATATAGTTACACCCCTAATACTTACAGATTAGACAAAATTACATTTTACTCATAAAAGAAAAGTAAGGCTTACATAGGGAGGCTTTAAGTACATGTATTTTACTAGAGTATTTCTGTTTTCTGATACTTCTACTCCACTACTTATCAGGTGCATGTGTTATTTGACAGCTTTAGTTACTATGTTGCTTTCCAGATTTAAATTATACAAATCACATTAGTACTTATTAAAGGAGTAGTTCACCCCTAAAATGACTTTTTTTTCCTATTGATTACTCACGCCATGGAGAGTAGAGTTCAATAATATTTTTTGGTTTTTGTCACATTCCTAAGACAAAAAATTGATTCGAGTAAATTTACCCCCATTGATTCCGGATGGGGACCCGTTTCGAAACGGGTCCCCATCCGGAATCAATGGGGGTAAATTTACTGTTATCACATTTTTGTCTTAAGGAATGCGACAAAAAACTAAAAATATTATTGAACTCTAGTCTCCATGGCGTGACTAATCAATAGAAAAAAAAAGTCATTTTGGGGGTGAACTACTCCTATAAGCCCCATTTAATTCTTCAGCTATTCGAAAATAGCCGATCTACAAGCTCACATCAGCAATACCTTTATTTATTTTTACTCAAGTCACATACAGGGCAGGTTTACAGTATCTATCTGCATAATGGCTACAGCATGTGTCCGTCCTGAACACAATAGAGGTGAAAGGAGGCTTGGAAGCGTTCCCACTTCCCAGGGCACAGGGGCGTCACGCCAAATTCTGGGCCCTGGGTACAAGGATTCACTGCGGGGCCCCCCATGAATGTTAACTATTAGTAGAGATGTTACCGATCAATCGGCAATGGATCGGATCGGGCCGATCAAAGCGTGATTGGCGATAATCGGTGGTTTAGATCAAAAGGTAAATTCACCGATCCGATCCGATCGGTGCATCCGATCAACCAGCCGTTCAGTATGCCCACTTGAGGCCATTTTGGGGTATTGATTTCCACAGTGCTGAAGGAATAATTAGTTACTGCTATGATAATAAATACATAGTAATGCTATAAGGCAAATATATAAATGAATTCATGAGTGAATTAATTAATTAGAGTTAAAACATTAACATTTAGAAAATATAAATAATATATAAATAATAACTTGATCGGATCGGTGATTGATCGGTATCGGGTGATCAAACTTTTGTGATCGGTGCTCGGTGATCGGTTCCAAAAAACCTGATCGGACCATCCCTAAAAAATAGCAGATATACAAGCTCACAGCGCGGCACCGAGTGCCGCGCTGCGAGCTTGTATATCTGCTATTTTTGAAAAATCTTGAAATTGTGTGCAAGAAACCTATGTCAAGGACCCCCAAGATGATATGTATTTGGCCACAGACCCCGATATCAAAATATTTAGTTCCAGGGACCCCCAGAAGCAAAATTTGAGTTAGAAATGTTCGCTTAAAAAAGACATATATTCAAAGATTTTTTTCACAACTTTTCAAAAATAGCAGATCTACAAGCTCGCAGCGCGGCACTCGGTGCCGCGCTGTGTGCTTGTATATCTGCTATTTTTCAATAGATAAAGTTATTAGGGCCCCTCCACCTTGGACACTGAGAGCTCCTCAGAGAAATGCACAAGTTCTTGATTTTATTGTTTCATTATAGTTCCAGTTCCAGCCAGGGCTTGAGTGCCATACACAGGTCATCATGTTCCCTGATGGGATTTCCAAAAGCCCGATGTACACTTTGTCGTACAGCGGTGTCATTCACCCAAAATAGCAGATCTACAAGCTGTCTTAGCTGTGTGACCCCTTGTAGGCTTTTAGATCTGCAATTTCTGGCGAGCGACACTGTCGACTACACTTGTAATGTTGGAAGAAATGTTTTAGCTCTATACACTGGAGTCCCTCCTGGATCTATACAAGGCCCTTTAGTATTTTACTTATTTTCCACCAAATGCCTTTGCTGAAAATAGCAGATCTACAGACGCTTGTTGATCTGCTATTTTCTTTTTTTGTTTTGGGTGCCCAAACGGGCTAGTCCCAGTTGTCCAACGTCCCAGTTGGGCGACCAGACTGTAAAGCAAGCGATCTTCATCCCATTCGTGCGTTTATCGTGGGCTTGCCCTGGCCATATAAATATAACGATTGCATTCACCACGGCTTCGTAACTCGCGCGGCGCGGCCCTGGCCCGCTCTTCGCAGGCACTCGCGCCTGCAGCGCTCGGGGGCGAAGAGCAGGACCAAGGTCCGCTGGCCTTCGCGCCGCTTGCAATGTCGTGGACAATAATTACAGTCGGACATTGGACAACTGGGATTTTCCCGCCCAAACTAGTGGGTCCCACACTCTTTTGGGTTGCGACTCGAGCGTAAAGGTTTGGTCACCACTGCTCTGACTAAACTCAGGTCGGTTTCGACCTCAGCTGCAGGAAAGGAACAGTGATTTAGGCTCCTTCGACCCCTGACCTCCAAACTGAATGTAGATGACAGTTAATGAATGTTAAAGGACTCACATCTGCTCCCAAACACACGCTAATGGGGGCTTTATCCTGCACTCCCCTGGCATACACAGACAGGCGTGCACACACTCACACACTCACACAGACACGCACACTCTCTCTCTCTCTCTCTCTCTCTCTCACACACACACACACACATGCGCACGCACGCGCACACACACACGCGCACACACACACGCACGCATGCACGCGCGCACACACACACACACACACACACACACACACACACACACATACACACACACACACACATTCACACAAATTGGTCTACCACACAATTCTGCTTCCTGCATACCAGTTAATGGCAAAAAGAAGACATAAGGTACCAGCGTTTGTAGCTTGGGCATGTTCTGCAAAGAGATTTTCACGTAGAGCAGGGGTCTTCAACGTTTTCAGGCCAAGGACCCCTTAGTTGAGAGAGAGATAAAGCAGGGACCCTCACAGCATTATATAGAATCCATATAGCTTCATCGTTTGACAGCACAATCATCAGTGTATTTTGGATTCATGTCAATTTGTGTTTTCAGATATTTAACCACTTGAACCGTCAATACTTAATAAACATGACCTTTCACTCTGTACTTAGTGTGCTCTTTTCCCCCTCTACACCAAACCACGTTGCTGAAAATAGCCTGCTATTTTTGTCTAAAGTTCTCAGAATATGGACTCTGTGGTTCAAATGGTTAAAACAAAAAAGGAGAAAAAAAAGTTTCTATCACATAAAGATTTGGAGGACCCCCTGTAGTAACTCTGAGGACCCCCTAGGGGTCCCGGAACCCCTGTTGATTTTTAGAACACAGTTCTTATATGATACAATCGATGGGGAAAATAATCCATAGGCGAGGGGATAGCACCCTCTAGTGGCACGACTCTACACCTGATGTAATCACAACTTGCAATACAACTCACTGATGTCATTCCAAGGGTGACAATTGCATCCCACATGTTCTTCTAATGGCTTTGATTGTCACCGTTTAGATTGCTCTGCAAGTGATCCAAGCCAGTTCTGTTTTCCCACATCCCATTTGTCATTTAATGTCACGAAGGCAAGATTACATAATCTTTTTTTTAATACATGTATACAAATAAATGATCAATACAAAAATAATACTCAAAGGTGATGGGGACAGCTGGGTGCTTTTTCCTAGTGTAATTCAAGGGTTCCCAAAATGTTCAGGTCACAACCCCCCAAAAGAATCCTATTTGAGCTGGGGACCCCCCGTCCTCCCCTCATCCTCCCCACCCTGAAAAGCACTAGGAATTGTAGGCTGCTGGCAATACATTTAGTTTGACTCGGTTCCTCACATATATTGCGAAAATAGCCGAACTACAAGCTCACAACACCTCGCACTGTGTTGTGAGCTTGTAGATCATCTATTTTCACAATGTTTGCCTCTTTCTTTTCAATTTGGCCAATCGATATCGAAAATCTCTTAGGTCTTCAATTTTAACTTTAGAAACTGTATGTTGGTTCTTTTACTGTTGAGTGAGAAAACAACATTAAGCTAATCACTCCCAAAATAATAACCCAATTAAAGACCCAATTATTGGCTTAGGAATCCATTGGGTGAGTAATTGACAGAAAGAAAATAAGAAGTTATTTTTGGAGTGGAATATCCCTTTAACCATTATGCCCAAACTTTTGGCATCTTTAAAAATAGTTCCAATTGCCAATCTACAAGCTCTCAACGTCTCGATGTAGAGCGTCTATTTTAAAAGGATTTTCAAAACTGTAAAGCATGGATGGCTAAAAGATTTAGACATAAGGGGTAAGGTGGCACACCATCTATTATTCCCAGTCATTGTGTTGAAATAATTAAATATCATTCACTAGACCAGCAACGGCCTACAAGGGCAGTGTTTGGGCACACTTTTCATGTCCCAAGAATACATGGGCAGGGCACACCAACATAATACGGGGGTGTAAACATCATCACTGTCAGGAAGAAACCTTGTATCTCCAAGTTTCAAATTTGTAAGTTTCTTCACAAAGTAAAGCGCTGCTTCATCATACAAGGCTGTCGCACAACAGTAGTGAAAACAGCAGATCTACAAGCACACAACGCCTCGTTGTGTGCTTGTAGATCGGCTGTTTTCAATAGTTTAAAATCATTTTTAAAATGATAAATACAATACTGGCTTTCAGGCAGTTTCAAGGGGTACACTTGACCCTTCTCAGGGGCACACCAAAGGACAAGGTCCCCAGGCACAGTGGTTGAGAAACACAGTACTAAGGAACGATGAAAGATCCCTGACATTATCAGTATATAGCTGATGTTGTCAGTCTATGGCCATACACATATCGGCGGTCCTGGAAAACAATCATAAAGATTCTAATATTGACTGGTATTCCTCTTTAAAGACGGGTTTGTCTAAATGTCTACAAACGTCCTAGTCTTTAACTCATTTACTACCAATGAGAAGTTATGACGAGCTATTTTAAAAAGCCTGCTGTACCAATGACGAGTCTTGACGGATTTCTTTTTTATTGCATTTAAACCAACATTACACTGCAGTTTATCTGCTCAAAAAGTAGCGATTCTTGTTTTGAACAGGGAAAAAAAAAGATCTGCATTGCCTCCCATGTTCAATTTTGCAGGAAAACGCCCATTTCTCAGGGTCCTGATCCGGCCACTCGTCTTCTGCATTCACACGCTGCGAGCACATTGAAAGGTAAGAAAAGCAAAAAAATAACCGGGATATGACGAGTAGTTTGGTTAAATATTCCGGTAGTGAATGAGTTCAAGAAGAATACCAGTCGATTTTCTTGATTTAGACTCTAAATCAACATCCCCATCATGTCAAGTACATTGTTCTACCGTCACAATGACCTTCTCTGGCAATATCTTCAGAGGGAGAGCAGAAATGGCGTTGATGTACGGAAACAGCGTGTCGGTGAACGTGTGCGCGAAGGTGTGCACGTGCGTGTCAGTGTCCGGGTCGGAGAACGACAGCTTCCCCTCGTCCCAGTCCAGCCGGACTCGGATCCTGCGAGGTTTCTGCTTCACCGAGAGGATGGAGGGCTTGGTCTCCGTGCTGTGCGAGTGTGCTGCCGTGTAGTACTTATCCTCAAACAGGCCGATGCTCCAGCATTTGCCCCCTACGGTCCCCTTCCTCAGGTAGGTCTCCGCCAGCAGCACGCCCAGCTCCCACTGCTCGCCGTCTCCCACCTCCACGTCCCAGCTGTGGGTGCCCGAGTGGAAGCCCTGGGAGCCCAGGACATGCCAGTAGTGGTCGAACCTCTCCGGATTGTCGGGCAGCGGCTGGCGGTCTCCGCCCCACGACACGCTGGTCAGGTCGTCGGAGAGGACCAGCGCCGGGTAGGCGGTGTTGGGGTCGAGGATGACGGGCGCGTACGAGACGATGTCCTTCATCTTGTCCCAGACTCTGAAGGCCAGGTTGCCCAGGTGCTTGGCCACGTCGATCAGCACCCCCGAGACCGGCTGCGGGTCCGGCAGCGTGAACTGGACGTGCGCCATCGTGGCCTCGAAGTTCAGCATGAACAGGATGGGCTCGGCTCTCAGCTGCTCCTCCACGGCTCGGATTTGGCGCGACAGTGCGGACATCTCTCCGTCCAGAGCCTCGATCCTCTCCCTCATCGTCCGACTCTTCCGCTGCTCTTCCTCCCTCAGCGCGGCGACGCAGGCCTCCTCTTCGTCCTCCAGGAAACGATGAAGCTTCTTGAACTGCTCCTTCATCTGCGTCTCCGTGTAGCGAGTCTGGGCCTTGATGTGCGCCGCCGTTTGATCGTAGCTCGCTTTGACTTGATTGAAGGCGTCCAGCTTCTCCAGCAAGAGGTTCAGCGACTTCTGGACGCCCAGCTTGTGATCCAGCGCCACTTCGTCGATGGGGCTGAAACCGTGGCCCGTGTGTCTCTTAGAATCCTTGCACACGACGCACGTGGGCTGCTGACACTGCAGACAGAAGAGCTTGAGTTTCTCGGCGTGCAGACCGCAGAGGACCTCCGTCGACACCCTCCGGTGTCTCTCCTGCACGAAGGCCTCGCACAGGTTCTTCAGAGCCAGGTTGCAGACGGGATCGTTTAAGTTGACCTTCTTACAGACCGGGCACTCCTTTATCACCTTGTTGCTCCACCACTCCTGCAGACAGGCGTCGCAGAAGCTGTGGCTGCACGACAGGAGGACGGGAGCCTTGTAGACGTCACAGCACACGGGACAAGAGATGTCCTCTTCTGAGAACAGAGACAACTGGGAGGACGCCATGATGACGACGGTTTATGGTCTCTGAGAGTTCAGGTACGAAACGATCAACTCGAGAATCAGCCAGTGCTCAGTGGTTGGTGACGCTCCCTCTGTAGAATCTTTACTTCTACTATGAATCCTTATCCTGCCTCCAGGGAATACACGCCACCGTTGTTGGTCTTCTACTTGTTGCACTTCAGTCAGTCAGAAGCACCCATCACGTCATCAAACTGTAATAAATAAATAAATAAAAACAATGCATTAAATATGAGTTCATATTGCACACATAGAAACATGAAAAATGTGGGTGATTATTCAGCCTGTCAAACCAGGAACCCTTGAATAACTGTGCACGCGCGTGCCCATTCATACACCGTACACGTTCATGCAAACCAGGCTTGTCAACTCTCCTGGATTTTGAACCCATCTCCTGGGAGTCTCCTGGATTGGCAAATCTCCTGGATTTCTCCTGGATTTGGTATCAAACTCCCAAAATTCACCAGAACACAGGAAATTACATCTACTATGTAGGCCTACATTTTTTTCTGGGGGAGGACCCCCAGACCCCCCGCTTTAGGGTTGGGGGCAATGCATGCAAGAAAGATCATATACGTGTAATGACTTAAAGATGAGAAGTCATTATTATTCACCTACATTTGGCATTTTAAGGCTGAAATTGTACCAGTGCTAGTAAAGCAATCCTGATAAAAGTATCAAACATGCACAAAATTCAACAGAACACAGGAAAATATATATATCTGTTAAGAGGTTTTGGGGAGAGGACCCCCAGTCCCCGGTAAGGGAGTTCCGCGCACCCCCAAAAAAATTCATCTCCTGGATTCTGACCGTCCAATGTTGACAACCCTGATGCAAACGCATGTATACGCAACATAGGGTGATGAGGGTTCCCAAACTTCTCAGGCCGTGACCCCCCAAAATAATCATTTGAACTGGGGATCCCCCCACCCTGACAAGCACTTGGAATTGTAGGAGTTGAAGCATTACATTTAGTTTGACTCACTTCCACAGATGCATTGCATATTGTGAAAATTGCAGTTCTACAAGCTCATAACGCCTCACGGTTGTGAGCTTGTAGATCGGCTATTTTTATAGTATTGTTTTTTTTTTTTGCCTTTTTGTATTTGTGTTTTGTTGAAAGTCCTTAAAATTGTCACTTTAACATTTAAAATATGCAGTTACAGTACCCTGGCCTGTACACAATGGAAAGGCTACTACTGTATGTTGGTTTGTTTATTGTTGAGTGAGAAAATCATCTGGGAGTGGCGACCCCCTAAAATCACTGGGGGTCACTATCCCCAGTTTGGGAACCGCTGCCATATGTTGTTTACATACATCTAAAACGACTGATTTGCAAACATCAACTACAGCATTTGTTCATGTTTTCAGATTGGTTTATAGGTGTGCATGTTTTATATGAATTCTGGCGAAATCCGGGACAATGTTGTAATGAATGTTGAATCTTGACTCTGGAACTTATTTTTAACTCTTAGCTCGGGACACGCAGCTTGAAGTGGAGACTGGATGATAATACACATTATAGCTACACCAAAACAACGCATAAAGAACACACATACCTGCATACAATTCCGAGCAAACGTGTCACAAACTTATTGTTCAAATGAATCAGGCAAGGCAATGTTCCCTTTAGTTTCAAACCTTTGAACTTTATGTAAATGCAAGAGTAAAACTTTTCACGGAGTTGCAAGTTGCAACAACTAAATATGTCCCCGTACAACGAAGCCGCAAGGAACCTTTTTATGTGGGTACACTAGTTCCTGTGTGAAACATACAGGCATGCATTGCCTGCTTTCCTAAAAACACTGCCTACTTTCCAAAAAAAAAAAAAGGGGGGTAGGCAACTTTAGGCACGGGTGCCAACTGCCAACATTGGCACAGGGGAGGGTGATCACTGTGACACTGGCAAAAAGTGCATGTGAGAGAGAGGATTTCTATTTTAAAATCAAATATATTTTTTGTAGTCAATTAAATGAAGTCATCTAATTTACATAAAATTACAAACTGCACAAAGTGCACTGTGCACATATACCAGGCTTGTCAACTCTCCTGGATTTCCCAGGAGTCTCCTGGATTTTGAACCCCTCTCCTGGGAGTCTCCTGGATTGGCAAATCTCCTGGATTTCTCCTGGATTTTATATCAAACTCCCAAAATTCACCAGAACACAGGAAATGACATCTACTATGTTAAAAATGTTCTGGGGGAGGACCCCCAGACCCCCCGCTTTAGGGGGTGGGGGCAATGCATGCAAGAAAGATCATACAGATATTCACTTAAAGGGACTACACCATGAATTTACATATTTCCAATTTGTATGTATTTTCTTGGTGTCCCACCAGCAACTTCTATCCTCACAAAGTCCTATTTCTGACCATTGTGTCTTTCTCAGTTTATGGGCAGATCTATGTTGGCATGTCTCAGAACGGTCCTGATTGTGAAAGGTCAGATTTGTGATGTCACAAGGCCTGAGAAGGAGGCAGGAGGAGCTGGGAGAGGGTCGGGGAGGGGTGGGCAGGCCTGAGAAGGAGGCAGGAGGAGCTGGGAGAGGGTTGGGGAGGGGTGGGCAGGCCTGCTGAGCAGGAGGTGGGGAGGAGTGTGGGGCCAAAACTGGCTCAATAGCGCAGTCCTCCCACTCAGGACAAGGTGGTACTGCAGCTGAAAATGCTCTGAAAGCCAGGCAGAAATGACAGGGGCTCTGTATTCAGGAGTGGTAATTTAGCCTCAAACCTTTTCAAAAACGTTTTTGGGACACAAACAGTGTTATATAAATTATTTTTAAATGCATGGTGTAGGACCTTTAAGTAATGACTTAAAGATGAGAAATCATTATTAAAGATGTCCTTTTGCTTCAGTCATCAAATCTGTACACCAACATTTGGCATTTTAAGGCTGAAATTGTACCCATGCTAGTAAAGCAAGCCTGATAAAAGTATCAAACATGCCCAAAATTCACCAGAACACAGGAGATTAAATCTACTATGTTAAAACTGTTCTGGGGAAGACCCGCTTTAGGGGTGGGGGCAATGCATGCAAGATCATATAGATATTCACTTAAATAATGACTTACAGATGAGACGTCATTATTAAAGATGTCTTACTTTGTTTCTGTCATCAGATCTGTACACCTACATTTGGCATATTAGGCTGAAATTGTACACATGCTAGTAAAGTAAGCCTGATAAATGTATCAAACATGCACAAAATTCAACAGAACACAGGAAAATATATCTATTAATATGTTTTGGGGAGAGGACCCCCCCCCCCCAGACCCCGGTTCCGCGCACCCCCCAAAAATAAATCTCCTGGATTCTGACAGTCCAATGTTGACAACCCTGCATATACACCAGTCAAACGTAGCTTTTCTCATTCAATGTGTTTCCTTTATTTTCATGACTATTCATACTGTAGATTCTCACTGAAGGCATCAAGACTATAATGGAATTATTTAGAACAAACAAAAAAGTGTGAAATAACTCAAAACATGTTTTATATTTTAGATTCTTCAAAGTAGTCACCCTTTGCTTTGATTACTGCTTTGCCATACTGATGTGTTAGATGCTTATATGAGCCCAATAACCCTGAACAATTCCAAAGGAATATAGGCCTAGGCTCTGTTATTTGCATGTAAAAGTATTAATTCCCCCCCTTGATGGTGTTCAACTCATAGATAGGCCTAAAAATGATCCAGCAGGACCACCACATTATATCCCGCAAAGCCCTGTGATCTAAATTATTTACCTTTGAATGTTAAAAATAACAATTCCCCCAAGAAAGTAACCACGCAAGAAAGGAGCCACACTATAATCCGTTTTCTGTAAGTGTAGGCCACTAAAATCCAATAGTCCATCACCAGTGGTACATCAAATCTTCTGACTGCCAGATATTACATTCAATAAGTAGGCTACAAATACAAAAATAATGAGTTCATGTAATACACGTCACACCGTTTCATAGTCTAGTCTGATGATGAGAAAGTCAGGCTGGCCCAACAATATCACAAGGATAAAGGAATGTTTGGGCTTCTGTGGATGTCCAAGAGTCCATTTGAGCCATCATTATCTCGAGTGTTGTTAAGATTCCTGGTCCCTGCAGTCAGTGAATGACAAACACAGATAACAGATTGCCCTTGACTTTTAACACATACGATGGTGTCTTATAAGTTATACACTACATAGACAGACATTATTTAATATGAATTTAAAATATCCCATCACCCTGGCGTATAGCATTGTACATAGCCTACAATGCCTGATGATGACCTTATAGCTAGGGATCATAGGAGAAGGGATTAAAGGAGTAGTTCACCCCCAAAATGACTTTTTTTCTATTGATTAGTCATGCCATGGAGAGTAGAGTTCAATAATATTTTTAGTTTTTTGTCGCATTCCTAAGACAAAAATGTGATAACAATAAATGTAGCCTACCCCCCCTTCGTTCCGGATGGAACGGGTCCCCATCTGGAATCAATGGGGGTAAATTTACTCAAATCAAATTTTTGTCTTAGGAATGTGACAAAAACAAAAAAATATTATTGAACTCTACTCTCCATCAAGAGTAATCAATAGAAAAAAAGTCATTTTGGGGGTGAACTACTCCTTTAAACCCAGGAGGGTAAAAGTTCAAATATAAAGGCATGGTTGATACTGACACCTAGTGGCGATGTGCAGTACAGCACAACCCATAATCAAATGTTACCAAATCAAGAAATAACTTCATTAAAATCACGTAAGACAGATATTTTTTAAAGACTTCTCTGCCTAAAGGTGACATCTTGGCTCCTACAAGCTGCCAAATATCATGACATACAAATATCACATGTGCTTTTATAAAGAAAGAAATAAAGACAGACAGACAGACAGACAGACAGACAGACAGACAGACAGACAGACAGACAGACAGACAGACAGACAGACAGACAGACAGACCATAGACATAGATATCTGTGAGACAGACAGCCTGTAGACTGACTGACTGACTGACTGAAAGAACTCCAGGCCAACTCCAGAGGCAGGGTCCAGGGAGGTGTAGTGTAGGGGGGGCCGCGGAGGGACCCAGGGCTTCAGCTCACATGCCACACAGGCCCATGCACCAGTTGCTGCACCACAGCAAAACTAAACAAAGCACATAAAAAGTCACAGCAACTATGACATGCCAGCGGAAGTGCTTTGTTACATGCTTTGTTACGACTACAAAAGTCAGCGGCAGGCTGTAGGGGAAGAGGCCAACGTATAGGATGGACCACCATGCCTTCACTTGCAGCCGCAGAACAAACTCCATCCATACTCCATATCATGTCACCTTCAGGCGGCTGTGACTCGTGACTTGTAAATAGACTAAGCCCCCATGCCCCCCCCCCCTTTTCTGCTTTTGTAAATGATGTTACGCTCTTTCAGCTTTTGAAATTGATGTTATCCTAGATAAAGTACTATCTTCTATCCGTCTGTCTTTCAATGTTATATGAGATACATAAAGTGTGGTTTGTGGTGTAAATAAGCCGTAAGGCTTTCTAGGATCTCCTTTTAGTTGACCTTGTACCAGTGATTTGTCTGTCATGAAACTACTTTTTTCTAGTGCAAACTGCTAATAAATTCTTCAATCAATCAAAAACTCCACAGGGAGGAACAAACACACTCCATCCATACTCCACAGGGATGATCATGTTCCAATTCCCATCTATACTAAAACACTATAGCAGTGGTTCTCAACGTGGGTCCAGCGACCGCCAGGGGTCCTTGGGGAGGTTCCAGGTGGTCCGACCTCAGCCAAATTATTGATAGTCAGGAACCAAATGGACCCTGTCAGTAACCTCTGAGAGTGTACAAATGAAAACAGATTTTGGTATAAACACTATCCTTGAATCACCAATTTCCACATTTTATTTGTACACTCTCAGAGTTAGGTGTCAATCTGCAAATATTCTATTGCAGTTTTTGCTCACCCTGTTACTTGCACTATTGTATCTAATTTATGTGAAGTGCCCAGCTTCTCACCAGAACCCGCTCCAGAGGCCAGGGACCACATCATCAGGCCAGTCCTCCAAGACCTTCACATGGCTTCCGGTCAAACACAGATACTGATTTCACCTACCTAATGATCACCTCCTACAAGGACCTCAACAACCTAACCCCAAGCTACCTCTCTGTCCTCTTCCACCACTATTACCAAGTCAGCATCATCACAGACCCTGAGGGAACGGAAGGGTCTGTGATGATGCCGACTTCCTGGTGGTCCCCCCAACTGCCCCAAGACAAAGCGCTGAACTTGGGGGTGACAGGGCCGCCCCCTCCCTCTGGAGCTCACTCCCACAACAAACGTCCAAGCTGCCCCCACCCTCTACTCATTTTAAAACTACCCTCCAAACCTGCCTCTCCTTCAGACTCGCCTTCCTTGCTTAAATTCAATTCCCCTTCTCATTAAGACCTGAGTCCGAGTGGACAATTGCCTTCTAAATCAGTAGTTCTAACACTTTCAAAATGTTTCAAAATTTCAAAAATAGCTGATGTACAGTACAAGCTTGCTGTGTGTTACAAATTATTGTGCTGTGAGCTTGTATATCTGCTATTTTCGAATAGCCAATGCAAAAATCTGAATCATCTGCATGTAGTTGCATTCCAGTAATACATACAGTATAGTAGGGCAAAAGGCCTACCGTGGACACGAACCCCAAGACTTAAAAGTATTCCCGTTTTGGTGCCTGGGTTTCCCTATAGCGCCCACTTTTCCAAAGGCTGGTGCCCACTCTGTTTTGGTGCCCAACCTTCCTTTTTACCAGGTTTGTCTTTCTTTGGTTGCTGCATAGTGTATTATTGTGCACTGCACACACAGAACCATGCATTAGCCCAGCAGGAGAGCTATACCACATGAGAGTGTGAAAACAACATGTTTTGAAACATGTATTATAATACTTCTCCTGGTTTATGAGTAGGGGCAGAGTAATAATAATAGTGGGGGCAGGGGTTGACACTAAGGTCTCGGAGGCACTTGCCGCTTGGGCAAGTACAGCTTATGTTCTACTTGCCCAAAGGTCATGCCCACTTGCCCACAAAGTAAATCATCCATTATAAAATGATAGATAAAATTGTATTTACCGTTCAATTTAAAACTTCTGTTTTATATTTTATGCCAAATACCTACATAGCTATGAATATGAGTATGACAATTGATTATTTTATATTTTCATGTGTAGCAACTGTGAAAACAGCACATTAAAGGTAAATAGTGCTCTTATTTTACATTCCACAGACCAGAAGACTGGTCACGTTCAAGTAGTAGACAGATATCTCGTGCTGTGTTTATAGACGGTTGTGTCCTCTCAAATGAGCACTTGCCGGGTTGGGCAACCTGAAAGCAAACTCCACCTGCCCAAAAGTGTTATTTGGGGTGGGCATCCCTTAGGCTTCCTACAAACAGTAACATCATATATCGTCTAACGTTTGAGAATGAGGGGCGGAGGGTGGGTCCAATTCATTTTCTATGGAAGTCATGTTTCATGTCTCTTCCAAGCCGCTTGTCCAAGAGACAAGTAGATTCAAGCCAAGCGGCTTGGAAGAGACATGAAACCATGTGACTTCCATAGAGAATGAATTGTACCACCCTCCCGAATTCCCTCATTCTCAAACGATACGGAGACGATTTATCACGCTTTAGTATGAACGCAGCCTCAGTGTCAAAGCCTGGTGGTAGGGGTGCAACAGTTAATCAAACTAATCAATGTCTCGTTGGCCTAGATTATAAAGAAATAATAATACATCAGATATAGCGCTTCTCATTGTAACCATAGTCGCTTTACAAAAACAAAACAATAAACCTTTGAGAAAACAATAGTTGAAAGGCAAAACATTTGCAACAATAAGCTAAGACAGGGAGATTTGAATTGAGTTTAGGCGGGGAAAACTATTATACTTTTTGAAAAATCTTGAAAAGTGTGAATTATAATAATTGATGATTAGTGATTTAATAACACATTATTTAATAACTGATCCCTATTTTGGGCAGGCCATATAGGCATTATTTCAGGGATCGTGTAGGATGGGATTTATTATTTACAGTATTTGGGAACTGCTTCACTTTAGGGGAAATTGGAAAAAAAATGTTTTTATAATTTAGTATGATAATCATTATAGATTAATCAGATTAATCTAGTTATAATCTTAGTAGCCTATCAATTTGGATTATTACAGAAAATGTAATGTCTCCTTTGAGGTCTACAGCAAGTCAGCAACATTGTATGAAACAGACAGACAGGCAGACAGACAGACAGACAGACAGACAGACAGACAGACAGACAGACAGACAGACAGACAGACAGACAGACAGACAGACAACAACAACAACAACAACAAACTGGGGATAATTATGTCATCAAACATATAATTTTCCAAATGTCTGTCTGTCTGTCTGAGTGAGTGTCTGTCTGTCTGTCTGTCTGTCTGTGTGAGTGAGTGTCTGTCACAGCGTTTCTCCTCAGTGGCTGGAGCAATTGATCTGAAATCGCATCACCATTAGCATATCAACACACCTAACATAACTGTGAAGCCCGTTTGTCACTTTCACAAATCATATGCTGTATATTAGCATTTTATGGTGTATCTATATCTATTCTGCATCTAGCTTGAGGCAATCTGAGTTCCCAGAGGTAATTTCTTCCGCCACTAGGTGGCGAAAACTAAGCTTGAGGCATATCTATTCTGCATCTAGCATGAGGCAACATGTTTAACCAGCTCTGTGTGTGTGTGTGTGTGTGTGTGTGTGTGTGTGTGTGTGTGTGTGTGTGTGTGTGTGTGCCCAGGCGGGTGGGCGGGCGGGGGGTCGTTTGTCTTGCCCTGTTACAGATTTTGTCCAAAAATCATGCAGATCGGTACTGAGTAAGATCTGCACATGGCTTAACGACAACAAATTATCAATTCACCTGGGAAAAACCGAGTCCATCATCCTCTTTGGATCAAATCATAACCTCAAAAAGGTAGATGACTTCACAATCAAAGTGGGTGACAAGGTCATAACACGAAAAAACGAAATCTCTTACTTAGGATGTATCCTTGAAGCTAATCTTTCCAGCGAAAAGATGACTTCAAAAGTAATAAAAAAAATCAACCAACGAACTCGTTTCCTACAGAGGATCACCCCAATGGTCAACTTCAACACACTGAAGACCATAGCTGGTGCAATAATCCAGCCCCTCTTTGACTACGGAGTCCACGTATGGTATCGTGACGCCCCACAAGCCCTTAAAACTAAACTCCAAACAGCCCAAAATAAACTAATTAGGGTCCTGCTTAACCTTCCCTATCAGACTCACCTCACCGCTACTCACCAGTTAAGAGTGGGGTGGCTCAGAGTAGATGACAGAGTACAGCAACTTGCAATGGGCCTGGTGTACAAGATACACTACACCACTATGATACCCAAGTACCTGTCAAAATACTTTATAAACGTTAAGGATGTCCATAATTACAACACCAGAGGCAGTGCCACAGATGGTCACCAGCACTTTCGCCTATAACATATTCGCCTACACGCATTTGGTCCTTTCACCTGGCATTTTCACCTTGGAGGAGAGTCTTTTCACCTACCTGTCTGAGCCATTTCACCTACCCTCAATTCTGCTGTCAGACTGTCCATGTTTGCAAATTATCTCTTTGTCATTTAAATATTATAGTGACTGTGACAGTGGTGTCAAGTGAATCTAACAGTTTACTTGACATTTATTATTTACATCACATTTTATTCCTAAAAAATGGCAAAATAGTTTTTTATGCCTGTTGACAGGCAAGGTTGATTCTATAGGCCTACTTAGGTGTAGCATATCTTATATATGTAGTGGGTTGAGCATTTTATTATGTCATGTGACTCCCTAATTAACCAATATTCAGGACAGCTGAGACACCTGGCTGTATAAAGGGGAGCCACACCCGGCTATCAGTGTGGCTGGCTGGCTTGTTGTGTTTGCCTGGTGGCGTGTTGGGTTGTAGGTGCAAGATGTCTTTGAAGGTATGCAGTGTGCAAGTTCTTCACCTGTGTTTTTGTAAATGTAAAGTTATCAGCAAAATCTGAGTGTTTCTTAATCTTACAGGCATCCGACAGTGGGAATCCCGCCATGGGATAGGCTGATTTCCCCCATCTGTATTCTTCACAGCTTCACATCATTGTATGTGGATCTGCTGGTTTCTTATAGCTCCAAGCTCCTGTTTCAGTTGTATGCAGCCCGTGGACCAGTTGGGAGCGCTGATTGCGTGGCCTCCCACGCCATAGCCTCATATGCTCGCATGTGGTGCTTTTCAGTTCCAGTTGGTTCAGTGCAGTGCGGCTTCATGGGATAGAGTGCTGGGCTGGGCTTTTCTCAATCTGAGGTAAAGGGCTGCCTATGATTGTAGTATTGTTTTATGGTTTCAATTTGTATTGTTATTAATCTTGTTTTTCCTTTAAATAGGAGGAACTCTGTTTTGCCTCTGCTGTTTTTGTCCTCTTTATTGTTTTGTTTTGTTAGATTCATGTTTTGTTTTGTAAACCAGCTGATTATTTTAGTTAAATCACATAACAGATACATTTTGGCTCCGGCCATGCCAGTGGGTCAGTAGTCTGACAGGGGGTGCAGGTCACAGGAGGTGTATAGGCTGTATCTGGGGTTGTGCTTAGCTATAGTGCATGATAATTAACTGCTGCATGCTTTATTATACAGTTTTTATTATGAGTGTTTGACCGTGTGTTTCTCTTGCAGTGAAGTGTGTGTGCTCTGCCATGTGTGCGCCCTTTGGTGGCGGTTTAGACTTTCCCCCTCACTCCTTCACCCCTTGCCTCCCTCCTGTATGCAGGACGCATACAGCCACTCTGTTCGATATTGATAATTTTGTAATCATTTTAAATAAGTTTCTTGCAGTAAATAATATATTATAATGACCTTCCATTTATATATGCTCATATTTTATTCTGCCTTTAACTATGAATAAAACAAGTGTTCTCTTTTTAAACTGGAATCGCACGTCTCTGCTCCCATTCATTATTATCAAACCTGTTGTTGGGTATTGATGTACATTGTGCAATTTAAGGTATTCTCTGGGTGAAATTCCCAGAGTGGCGTTGTCTGGTTGCCTGTTTCCGGGCCTAAGTGCCCTGGTCACATTTGGCGTTGTCGGCAGGATAATTGTAAAGTAGAGACGTGTAATTCTAGTTAGTTTTCTCAACTGGTTTGCACTTTGTTTTTTGTTTTGTTGTAAATGTTCGAGTTCTTGAATTAAGTAACCATTGTTATTTTGTTGAGGACAAAAACAGCAGTTGGCCCTGGATTCCACTCAAGGCACTGTGGACATCTGCCTGTGCATCTCGTGGATGGGCAGGACGGTAGGACCTGCAAGACTGACTGCTCCAGGTGGAAAAGGGAACACTGGTGCAAGAGCCTGTTGCATCTGAACAGAACTCTCTACCTCAGACTTTACTGACCTGGCTCTGAATCAACGGACTTGGTTTTATCGTCGGGACATCGATAGAAAGTAGGGGGTAGATTGTAGTGGGTTGAGCATTTTATTATGTCATGTGACTCCCTAATTAACCAATATTCAGGACAGCTGAGACACCTGGCTGTATAAAGGGGAGCCACACCCGGCTATCAGTGTGGCTGGCTGGCTTGTTGTGTTTGCCTGGTGGCGTGTTGGGTTGTAGGTGCAAGATGTCTTTGAAGGTATGCAGTGTGCAAGTTCTTCACCTGTGTTTTTGTAAATGTAAAGTTATCAGCAAAATCTGAGTGTTTCTTAATCTTACAGGCATCCGACAGTGGGAATCCCGCCATGGGATAGGCTGATTTCCCCCATCTGTATTCTTCACAGCTTCACATCATTGTATGTGGATCTGCTGGTTTCTTATAGCTCCAAGCTCCTGTTTCAGTTGTATGCAGCCCGTGGACCAGTTGGGAGCGCTGATTGCGTGGCCTCCCACGCCATAGCCTCATATGCTCGCATGTGGTGCTTTTCAGTTCCAGTTGGTTCAGTGCAGTGCGGCTTCATGGGATAGAGTGCTGGGCTGGGCTTTTCTCAATCTGAGGTAAAGGGCTGCCTATGATTGTAGTATTGTTTTATGGTTTCAATTTGTATTGTTATTAATCTTGTTTTTCCTTTAAATAGGAGGAACTCTGTTTTGCCTCTGCTGTTTTTGTCCTCTTTATTGTTTTGTTTTGTTAGATTCATGTTTTGTTTTGTAAACCAGCTGATTATTTTAGTTAAATCACATAACAGATACATTTTGGCTCCGGCCATGCCAGTGGGTCAGTAGTCCGACAGGGGGTGCAGGTCACAGGAGGTGTATAGGCTGTATCTGGGGTTGTGCTTAGCTATAGTGCATGATAATTAACTGCTGCATGCTTTATTATACAGTTTTTATTATGAGTGTTTGACCGTGTGTTTCTCTTGCAGTGAAGTGTGTGTGCTCTGCCATGTGTGCGCCCTTTGGTGGCGGTTTAGACTTTCCCCCTCACTCCTTCACCCCTTGCCTCCCTCCTGTATGCAGGACGCATACAGCCACTCTGTTCGATATTGATAATTTTGTAATCATTTTAAATAAGTTTCTTGCAGTAAATAATCTATAAATGCGACAAATCTCTGTCTGTTTGTTTGTAATCCGCGTATCTCAAGAACCGTTCGTCCCACCGGCTTCAGATTCGGCACGCGCGTTCCCCGCTGCGGCGCGGAGTGCAGTGCCGGGCCTCGGCCCGACTCGGCTTGCGGTTTTCCTGAAGCGGCGCGAAACGTTCGGAATCTCCTTACGCGGAGCTGATTGTTAACATCAGGCTGTTCCTGAGGAAATCGGCACAATCGCTGACTCATTGTGACATCACTTCATAAAAGGCTCTGACATCACGTACGCCAGGAGTCAACAAAAAGTCTATCTATAAATGCGAGAAGTCTCTGTCTGTCTGTCTGTGTGTCTGTAATCCGCGTATCTCGAGAACCGTTCGTCCCACCGGCTTCAGATTCGGCACGCGCGTTCCCCGCCGCGGCACGGAGTGCAGTGCCGGGTCTCGACCCGACCCGACGCGCGGTTTTCCCGAACCGGCGCGAAACGTTCGGAATCTCCTTATGCGGAAATCGGCGCAAAATCGGCGTAAGCGCTGACTCATTGTGACATCACTGCAGTGCCGGGCGCAAGCGCTGAGTCATTGTGACATCACTGCAGGCAGATACAGGGGCCTAGCCTCGACCCGACAGATATCTCCGTATATAGGCATAAAAGGGACACAGACAGATATATGGGCATAAAAGGGACACAGACTGAGATCTCCATATATGGGCATATGGGCAGATACAGAGATCTCCATATATGGGCAATACAGGGGCCTTGCCTCGACCCGACAGATATCTCCGTATATGGGCATAAAAGGGACACAGACAGATATCTCCATATATGGACATAAATGGACAGAGGCAAACAGATGGTCAAAGATCTCCATATATGGGCATAAAATGGACGCAGACAGACAGATACAGACTGAGATCTCCATATATGGGCATATGGGCAGATACAGAGATCTCCATATATGGGCAATACAGGGGCCTTGCCTCGACCCGACAGATATCTCCGTATATGGGCATAAAAGGGACACAGACAGATATCTCCATATATGGACATAAATGGACAGAGGCAAACAGATGGTCAAAGATCTCCATATATGGGCATAAAATGGACGCAGACAGACAGATACAGATATCTCCATATATGGGCATAAATGGACACAGGCAAACAGATGTTCAAAACGGGTCCTATGACAACAGGTATAATGAGGTTTGCATTAAAGGGGGAACCGGCACTGTGTCTGCAACACAGTTGGAGGCACAGACAGATACTCCATATATGGGCATAAAATGGACGCAGATAGACAGATATCTCCATATATGGGCATAAAATGGACCCAGAACTATAACTGCAGTGATCTCCACATATGGACATAAAATGGACGCCGACAGACAGACAGACAGATACAGATATCTCCATATATGGGCATAAATGGACACAGGCAGACAGATGGTCAAAACGGATCCTATGAAAACAGGTATAATGGGGTTTGCATGGGCGGGGCATTCATTCCCTATTTACATTGTTCCGAGTTGGCCAGGTCGCCGTTCGGGCGGCCCAGCTTCTAGTATATTATAATGACCTTCCATTTATATATGCTGCCTTTAACTATGAATAAAACAAGTGTTCTCTTTTTAAACTGGAATCGCACGTCTCTGCTCCCATTCATTATTATCAAACCTGTTGTTGGGTATTGATGTACATTGTGCAATTTAAGGTATTCTCTGGGTGAAATTCCCAGAGTGGCGTTGTCTGGTTGCCTGTTTCCGGGCCTAAGTGCCCTGGTCACATATAGACCTACATATATATATTTTGTATAGCCTAATGTTAAAACAATATAGGCCTACAATACTGTTCATTTTACAATACTGTTCAATACTGCACCAAAGAATGTATAGTATCGGGACATGGATTAATTAATTATTTGGGCGCACCTGATTCCAATAGCTCTGTATTTATGTGATTACTATGGAGTGCATAGGATAGCCGTGTGTAGGTTTGACATGTAACACCACTGTCACAGTCACTATAGGCCTAATATTTAAATGACAAAGAGATAATATGAAAACATGGACAGTCTGAGGGTAGGCGAAATGGCTCAGACAGGTAGGTGAAAAGACTCTCCTCCACGGCAAAAGTGCCCCGCGAAAAGACCTGGCGAAAATGTTATAGGCGATTATGCCTGACACCCCACAGGTCACGTTCAACCCAGAGTCAACTCAAAGAAAGGGTCGAACTCGTTCTTCTGCTATACCACAAAAATGTGGAATGCCTTACCGAAGGCCATAAAGGAGTGTGGATCACTAGCATCCTTTAAAATTGCCCTGAAAAACCACTTACAGGCAGCAGCCGTTCGCAACTGGTAAAAAACCTAGCCCAACCCTACCCTCCCTGCCCCTTCCTTGTATATACTTGTATATTCTTTGTATATACTTACTGTTTGTTTAGATTTACTGTATATTCCTTGTATATACTTACTGTTTGTTTAGATTTACTGTTTTCTTTTCTTTTTTTCCCCCTTTTTCTTTACATATCTACTGCATAGTACTGTGTTCTATTTGTCTGTCATTCAATGTTATATGAGATACTTAAATGGTTTCCTGTTGAAATAAGCTTAGTCTTTTCATGGATCTCCTTTTAGTAGACCTTGTACCAGTGAACTGTACCGTCATGAATCTGTACATTTTCCTATGCAAACTTCTAATAAAGCCTTCAATCAATCAATCAATCAATCAATCAAACAAACAAACAAACAAACAAACAAACAAACAAACAAACAGTATCTCTGTAGCCATTAAACGAAACGGGTATTTCTTACATTGATGCCTCTACATATTATCATGCAAGCACCAGTTAAAGTTACTTTCCATCCCTCATATACTGTGTGCACAGTGCACATCCCATAACCCACACACTGCACATCATTTCGGAGCTCATATCTTTGAACGGGTAAGGGCTAGTTTATATGGATTAGGTCAAATGTACAGCATTATATTATAGCAACAACAGTTTCTATTTGACAGTTTGAAATTGTTGACATCCTGGCGTCACCGGGATTTTCACCGATAATCGCCTGCTTTCTTTGTACTACTCAGAGCTCTGATCCGGTCTAGAACCCGCCTACCATATCCGGCCATTTTACACGAACACACCACGCACAAACAAACAACCGTTTCCGTATCCGCTCCAGACCGGATCCGCAAACCGCAAAACCCGAATCGAGTCGACGTTGAAGCAGAGTGCCAGAAGAAGAAGAGCGAAGCAGCAGGAATGCATCATGGGATACTAGAGTCCTCCGGCTTGGCGGCGCGGTGCCGCCATGTCTCCTAGAGAGAAACACTTGCTATTTGTTCTCTCTGTGTCGGCGGCCGTTCTGCTCTCGCTCACCGTGCTTCTCTACTGCGTCCCCGCTCTCCTTCTAGTCTCGCTAACCCTCGGAGTCTGCGGCATTGCGTGTTATTATTGCAACGGACAGTCGCTGTACGCAAGGCTAGGCCCCGTCGATCCGCGGCGTGGACTGACCGCGGTGGCCGCGCTCCGGCGCTGGTTGACCGGCAGGGCCGCGAACGGAGCCCCGGCGGCGGCAGCTCCTCTGGCGGGGAGGACCTCCAGGAGCCACCGCGGCGGCAACAAAGCAGCAGCGGCGGCAGCCCACCACGTTGTTGTCCGGGACTCGGGCGCATATCCCGGCTTTGGCCTCCCTCCACAGACCGCCGGTGTTGGACTGGGTGTTTACAGGAGAGCAGGAGGGGACTCGTCGCTGTTCAGCCCCCGGGACATCCTCATGGGCTCCTACATCAGCAGACCCGAGGGGCCGCCGCCGCCGCCTGTCGTGGCCGGCATGAGAGGCTCCTCCGGCGGCTCCGGAGCCGTGGTTTACCCCCGGGACCAGCTCCGAGAGAGGCTGAGCCGGCCCAACCATGCGGTGCACACCCCCAACAGGAGACTGTCCTTCTCCGGGTGAGTGGAGGAACGCTTTTCAAGTCATAGCTTGGTAGTACTTGATCATGTTGTTGGTCATGAACACGGTCAAGTATTGAGTCAAAGAAGTGGAATCAACCTTAACGGGTCAATTTGGTTCCATTCCCTGCCTGGCTTGACCCAAATTTGAGAATCACTCACAAGCTCTCAAACCTTATAATTACAACGACCCCTAATAAGTCTTGACAGTTACAGACCTGTATTGAGTCAAAGTGGGGTCAAGGGAATGGAATCAAATGGGCCCGTTAGGGTCCTTAACGGGTCCCTGGACCCCACTTTGAGAATCACTGACATGAGTGGCTCTCAAACGTTATGATTTCAACAGTTGACAGTTACATACATGTAAGGGTCTATTTAGACCTCCTCAACCTGACCCCACTCTGACAACCACTTATTAGACAATACACAGGGATGGCTCATTAAGACTGTGCAAACTGTCTGGGAATGGTAACAATTTATATTTAATTGTATGATAATAGCATTTAATCATAAGTGAAATCATAGACATGTACATCCTGCAAGCCGACTGGGTGGTGGGGGATGCATTTATTTATTTATTCTGCATATTATATCCTATGCTTTGTACTGGTGGTGATGAATGTCTATATTAACAGGAGGTGCTCCAATGTTTCATTAAGAAACAAAGTCTAGCCCGCCATATTTCAAAATGCATGAGGCTTATACTTTATAGACCTCATTATCAGTGGAATTGCGTTATGTGAACAGCTTGGGTCATTTCCTGTCAGACCGTCTACAGATCCTCCCACGCACTGCAACAGGAAATCCACCTGGACCCATTTAACAACATGTTGATGTTGTGAAGTGTGATCTAAGGTAGAAGGGTGAAACTGAAACTGATGTAGTAGAACTATGGCAAACGGTGGTAGCTGTGTTTAATATGAGTATATTCTACAATTAATAACAACAAGTAAGAAGTACAACAAATGAACACTTCTACAACTAATACGTCTTGGGGCACCTGATCATAGACATCATCATGAAGCAAGAGATTTCACTTATGTTTGTCACTTCATCTATGATTATCTGCTATATAAATACACACATCATATAATTATGTATTAAGTGTTAATAGACATGTTTATTCAGTTTAAACAGGTCATAATCATGAAACATCTTTACTTTATGTTACTTGAGATTTTATTAATCTTGGCTTGCTCTTTTGTTTACTACTTTTGCTCTTTACCTTTGCCTCTCCTGTGTTTAAAACTTGTTTCCCCTGCATTATCTTTGCAGGGGGGATGCATAAGGGTTACTTTATACCATGCTAATTATTATGTTTGAATATTTTATTGTTAAATAAGTATGTATGTATGATTTATGTGTATTGTGTAGTAGGCTGTGTATGTAGTTTTCATTTTAATATTTTTCTAGATAGGCAGCCAAAACAGTCTACAAGCTTTTCGGTTATTTGAAGCATTTGTTGTGGTCAAACTAGCAAAGAGATGGAGGCACACAAACTGATTGAACCCGACTGAACCAAATGAACCCTTCAGGTTTCATTTGGTTCCATTTTGTACACTGTCAGAGTTAAGGGGGAGACCATGAAATGTGAAAGTTTGAGAACCCCTGCTTTAATCCATGTGTATATTGTTTGTTTCTTCTCCTCCCAGGGAGCAGGTGGGCACGGCCAGCAGGTTCACCATCACCCCTCAGCGCCACTACCCCCTGCAGCAGACAGGCATGTCCTCAGTGGGCCTGCTGCCCCCGGCCCAGTGGGACAGCTTCAGGAAGAAGAACGTCCTCAGCCCGCGCAACTCCTCCCTGCTGGCCAGTCCTGTCACGGTCAAGATCGCCAGGCCAGACCACCACAGCTCCTACAGATCCCCATTGTAAGTTAATTTGATTATTTACAGACCACCACATAGGGGTGGGCGATATGGAAAAATACAATATCACGATATCTTTCCAAGCTGCATCACGATACACGATTTTATCACGATTCTTTTTCATGTTGGTTTTTATGGTTATTTTTCAAGTTACTTGACAAAAACTAGACTCTCTGGGTTCCTTTTGGGAGGTCTAAATTGAACTTTACAAGTATGTAACTCTGACAGTATACAAATGTCAGAGTTAAGGGGAGACCTCGACATTTTAAAGTTTGAGAACTACTGATTTAGACCAAAATGCAGGTTTAAATTGAATTCTGCAATTCCTCAATTGTATCACGATATATACGATATCTCTGAAAAGGCATATCGTGGACACATTGTATCGTCTAAACGATAATTATCATCATACAGCCCACCCCTACCACCACAGTTCCTACAGATCCCCACTGTACGTTAATTTCATTTTTCCCAGAAGTTATTCAAACTATTCATCTCGCATGGCTTAAAAGATCTCAGTTGCCATGACTGATTTCGGTCATTTGAGGTCCTGTAAAAAGCATGTCCTCTATGGAAGCATGTCGCGCACCGGAAACGGTGATCTACGAGCTCACAGTGTGTCTTGCTGCGACACGTTGTGAGCTTGTAGATCTATGCTATTTTCAGCATGCAACCAAGTGTAAAATCAGCCATTAACAATGCCATCAAGGCCTGCCAAAATACATTTTTGTCTCTGTAGATTTAGTTGACTAAAATCATATGATATTCAGTAGACTAAAACTAAAATGTTCATTTGACTAAAATGACTAAAACTAGAACTGCACTCTGTTGAGGTGCCAACTTGTGATGCCTGTGGTGAGCGTGCCATGAGGTGCGCTCACCACTGGTGGTGATGCCAGTGATATCACCACGGGCAATACCAGGAATACTGGTCCCTCACTGGCTGTTAATGATGAATGTGCCAGAAATGCTGGTCCCTGATTGGACCACAGTCTTAAACACACACAGCTGCCTACCTACATACCTACCTGCTTACATACGCTGCCGAACACAGTACTTTTGCGCTCTGCTGGCGCAAGTAACTAAGTGAAATGTTATTCAAAAGACTGACTAAACAAAATTAAAAAGAATTAGCTGTCCAAATGAACGGTTGAATGGTGGTTTAAGTTGTGGATGTTTGTTTTCTCTTTAGTTTGGAGCATGTGGGCTCCCCCAGAGGGCTGTGCTCTCCGGGCCCCCCGGCCCCCGCGGACCCCTGCTCCAGGGAGACTGTCCTCAAGGTGCTCAAAGAGAGCCGCAAGAGGGAGGTGGTCGACGAGGACAGGACTCTTACAGATGAGCAGAAGAGCAAAAGAAGGTGTGTAGGAGCAGCAACACATACAGCAGCTCCCATTCTGTCAAAGCACTTTGCACAAATGGTTAGGACAGTGATTCTCAACCTTTTTCACACCAAGGTGCTGTTTTGATGTGTTGCCATAGGAAAGATAACGGGCAAATGTTGATCAAAATAACAATTATTGTGACCGTCAGGTCGCAGTTACTATCAAAACCTCCACCGGCTGTCAGTCTGTTGGTCTGTCTCATTTCTCACGTGGCCCTCTTCTAGCGCCATCATGAGGCCGATTCTTGCAAAACACATTTTTGGACACTGCTACAGATTTTGCCCTAAAATCACGCAAAGTGGTACACAGTATCTCTAAAGTCATGTCATCAACATGGATCTGTCCCATTTACCATATTCCCTCCTGATTGGCTACCATGGCCTTCTAAAGTTTGTGTATGCAATTTAGGGAGTCTTACTGCTAATTCTCTAAGTGTGTAGACTTTACTGTAAATGAAGTAATGCAGATTTAACTGTCTGTAATGTAACTCTTGAGAGCGTAAAATGAAACCAAATGGACCCTTTAGGTCAAGAGTAAAATGGATTAAGAGGATCCATTTGGTTACCAAATATCCATCATTTAGCTGGGGACCACCTGTAACACCTTCAAGGACCAGACCACTGGAGGTCCCCGGACCACTGGTTGAAAACCACTGGGCCCAATTAATCGATCATCATATCAGTAAATAGTAACAGTAAATGAATCCTGAGATTATTATTTTTGTATTCCTATTTTGTAATATTTGCGTGTGAAGAGCATGTTGGAAAAATGTTAAGTAAAAGATAAATTACTACATTGAAATAATTTGAACTAATATGTGCATCAGTAGGGCTAATATATCAGGAAATGACAATACATCCATAACCCAGAATCACAGTTGAAGTATAACTGGTGTAAGGTCAAACTCTAATGGAAACCTGTATTGCAATATCAGTTTCTATCGAATTGACCATGAAATTAGAGGGATATCGGGCAACATTTCAATATTGTGCATCCCTGGTGACATGGTACAGTACAGGCCAGTGACCTGTCCTGTGCTGTGCTGTGTCCACCAGGTCCCTGTGAGACCAAGTGAAAGATTGAGCTTGCGTCTTTAAACCATCTTAATCTCCTTTCCACAGACGCAACGACAGTGGAGGAAGTGCACATTCTGCCTTTGAGCCCCTTCTGCCCAACGGAGTGCAATCCCAGCTTGTACCCAAGTGAGTTTAATGCCTGTTTAAACCATTTAACTATCACAGATTGGGAGTTGGGATATCGTATTTTTGTGTCTGTTAGTATTTGTTAAAAAATACCATGATTAGGGCTGTCACGATTATGACATTTTACTTGACGATTGATTATTTGGCACTCAAATAATTGCGATTAACGATTTAATTGTGTTTTTGTCGTTGACAATTACATTTCTGTTTGGCTTGTAGGCTTTGAAGTTGCACATGGTAGATATGACACATAACCTAAATCTACAAAGAAATTACAGACATATTTGACAACTTATGCTTTAAATAGAACATTGATAGTGGAAATAGCCGATCTACAAGCTCACAACGCATCGCATCTGTGAGCTTGTAGATCTTCTATTTCCACTATTTTTGACTTTCTTTTAAATATATGAACATTTTTCAACATGGAAACGATTATGACGATAATGAAAAATAATCACGATTATGTAAAAAAAAAAAACACGATTGGACGATTATGTAATATTTGTGACAGTCCTAACCATGATATCTGATTTTGTCTTTATCGCCCAGCTTTGGTCCTTAACATGTATGTGCCCTCGAACTACTGTTTTCTCATGAGCGTGTGTGGTGCTTATAGCAGCCTGATAGCCCTGTGACTGTTAACCTTCCTCACTGAAGCCTCTTATCACAACATCTGCTTGGCAGCTGTCTTGCTTTTAAGTCTCTGACTAATTAAGATGCGATCTCCGCCCAAGACAAAACATGAAAGAAATGCATTCCATCTCCGGTTTACTTCCCGTATCTGCATGAAGTAGGGCCGCTTTGCAGGTTAGAGTATTATTTCCAATGGGAGGGTGAACGTGAACACAGCTTCTGAACCATTCTTTAGACCAGGGGTTCCCAAACCTTTTTTGGCTCAGGGCACCCCTGGCCCTGTAAATATTTTTTTCATCCGAGGCACCCCTACATTATATTCATCATTTTCACTCCCAGCACCTTCTATTTATAGCATATTTTAGCGATTATGTTGCGAGGAAAACATTGAGATAATAGCCATTTTGGTTAGAACTGACAGAAAATAACTTTGTACTTAGAGTATAAAATGATACTGAATATATTTTTTAAGCGTCCATATGAATTCTAAATATTATCAAATTACCTCGCGGCACCCCTGGACTGCTGTCGGCGGCACCCCAGGGTGCCCCGTCACCCACTTTGAAAACCCCTGGTTTAGACCCATGGTCACTGAACTAACACAAGCCACATAATATTCCATAAGATTTTAAAATGGCTTTTTTCAGAGAGAGACAAATCAGAAGAAAATCGACTTTTCTTACCGACCACACTCTCACAGGGTCTAGCACCAGTAAACAAAGGACATTCACAAGATCTGCCATCTGCGCTTAGGGAACCATTTGTAGGATTTGTGTACCATTCTTGCTCGAGTGGCTCCAATTGCGGTGGTCTAGTCTTTCTAAATCAGTGGTTCCCAAACGTTTTGGCTCAAGACCTAGTTTGCATGGGACCCCAACTAGTGAAAGTAGCACATCTATTAACTTCTTAAACCTTTTTTAATATATTCATGGCAATTATTAGATTTTTTCTTTTTTTCTTTTCTTTATGAAATACTTTTGGAAAATGTTGTTTTTAATTGATGAAAAGTTGTGATTTTCTTAGTTTGAACTTTTTTAAATCTTTTGACATAATAAACACACACACACACACACACACACACACACACACACACACACACACACACACACACACACACACACTATTGTTTAAATGTAGGAAAGACATTCACCCGCGACCTATGAAAATGCATCCGCGACCCAGTGTTGGCCGGGTCCCGAACCCACTCACTGTTTTGGGGAAACGTTGTTCTAAACCAGCCGTCTCTGTCTCCATCCCTGCAGGCCGGGAACCCTGAAGCGAGGCCTGAACTTCGTGGCTGCGGAGGACGGCGTCATGAAGCGCTCCCGGACCTCCTCCGTCAGCTCAATGAGCGGAGGCCACGTCCTCCACACCACCTCCTCCCCCCGCAACGCCATCCAGAGCTCCTACAGCTCCTCGCAGGGCTTCGCCCAGGTAGGGCTGTCACAATTATTACATAATCGTCTAATCGTGATTATTTGACATTATCGCAATTATTTTGTCATAATCGTCATAATCGTGAATGTTGAAAAATGTCCGAAATAGTGGAAATAGCAGATCTACAAGCTCACAACGGATGCGACGCGTTGTGAGCTTGTAGATTGGCTATTTCCACTATCAAAGTTATTTTTTAAGTAGTAAGTTGTCAAATATGTCAGTAATGTCTTTGTATATTTAGGTTATGTGTCATATCTACCATGTACAACTTCAAAAGCCATACAGAAATGTAATTATCAACGACAAAAACACAATTAAATCGTTAATCGCCAATTATTTGAGTGACAATTAATCGTCATGTTGTAAAATGTCATATCGTGACAGCCCTACGCCCAGGTACTGGAAACACCAGTCATATGATCCAGTGTACCAGTGATGTTTTTGACATCAAATTTTGATTTAGTTTTAGTCTTTTGAATAAAATGTCATTTAGTTGTAGACATAATTTAGTCACCTGAAACGTTTTTAGTTTTAGTCTAGTTTTAGTTGACTGAATATCCTAAGATTTTAGGCGACTAAATCTACAGTTGATTTAGTCAAATAAAATGTATTTTGGCAGGCCTTGATGGCATCGTACTGAGTGATCAGCTATTTTCAGCACGCAACACTGGAGAGCAACCAAACATAAAATCACTCTATTCCCTACTAGTCCCTCCCTAACATTTTAGTCTAGTTTTTATTTTGTTGACGAAATTGTCAATATATTTAGTCTTAGTTTTAGTCATCACAGCTTAGTTTTTATTTCGTTTTTTTTAGTCGACAAACATTCTTTGTCATAGTTTTAGTCGACGAAATCAACACTGTCATGTTCTTTATCGTCAGTTCACACTGAAATGTGTCTTGCGACACAGCAGCCATGTATGCGAAACATGTATACACTACGGATGAGACGATATGAAACTTTCATACCACGATTATTGTGACCAAAGAAATTGCGATTTAAGATAATCAAAATTACAAACAACATTATCCTGCGGCGGAACATTGCCAACAATTGCAGATCTACAAGCTCACAACGCGTCGCAACGTGGCGAGTTGTGAGCTTGTAGATCGGCTATTTCTTTTTGGGCAAATAAAAGGTGAATTGATCCCAGTGGATGACGGAGGTCGATTTCACGATCAAGTTAATCTCCACGATGCAATTATCTTGAGTGTTTCTATATGGATTATCGTCCCATCCCTAATATAGACACACATTTGACATACAAAGGAACAAAACAGGATTACATGCATAAGTACATGCAGACAAGAGCAATGTCCACCGCCTAGCCTACCACTGGCCAAAGTGGTTGATTGATTTCATTAGATTGTTGGTAAAAGACAAAAATAAGTCACAATATAACTTAAACCTAGGATAACACATTACAAAATGTTATCTCAAATCTTTGAGTGTCAAGGACCCCCAAATTGTTGTGTATTTGGCAACGGACACCCCATCTGAAAATGTTTTGTCCCAGGGACTCCCAGCAATCCAACAATCAAAATGTTTGGAAACATTTTCTATATTTTCTCATTTTTACAAAAATGGCACATATTATACAAGCTTGCAGTGAGGCACGGAGTGAGGTGAAGATTTGAACCTTGTCGTGGTTAAATCTGTACCGTCAACCTAAAACTGAAGCTCTGACCAGTGTTGACCACGAATACAAAACTAATCTAACTTTGTTTTGTCTTTAGTGGAAGAGGCCATCGACGCACGCCTCCCCTCTCTCCAGCCCTGTGTCGTCTCGCTCTCAAACCCCAGAGAGAGCCTCTGTAAAGCCCAGGTAAGAGTTCTGCTTCTGACCAGCTGTTTTTGCCATGGGACAAGTTCCTTGTAGATTTTGGTGGTTGCGTTTTTTGGGGGCTTGTTTCTTAACATTTGCTGCCAGCATTTTTGTATTTATTTATCCTATAAGTTCTGCCATGGACGGAGATCTCTGTCTATCTGTCTATCTTTATTTAATAAGCGTATTAATATCACCGTTGTCTCCCCGTTGATCGATCCTCTGTTGCTAGGAGACAAAATAACCCGAAACAAATCATCAGTTCCCCATCCGGTCCCATTCTTATTCCCCAAAAGAAGTACGCTTTCCTCCGGTTTCCACAGCGCCACGAGGTCCCATCCATATGCATTGTAGTGGAGCCCGGGGCGGAGCTACAACAACACGGAAGCAAGGCCACTGTATTGCTCACATTCAGTACTAGTATAGAGTGCTCCGCAAAAAATCGGAGCACATGCACAGCAGTGTGCACGCTCGCGATCGCCCTCGAAAAACATGGTAATACACTGAAAACGCTGGCACAAAAGTGTATACTTCAATGGGGAAAAAAAACAGATCTCCGTCTATGGCACAAAATGTGTGGCTGCTTATTTGGGATTGCTTCCTAAATGTTGTTTAAACCAGTGGTTCTCAAACATTTGTCATATCTTAGACCCCCCGGCTTGTAGATTGGATATTTTCAAATAGTCAATCTAGGTTTAAAGTGCTTGTGTGGCCTGTAGTTGCGTCTTTTTGGGCTTGTTTTCCATCTCACTTTCATCACACTTTCTCTCTTGTTTTTGGCAACACTGCTAACAAGTCGAAGTGCTGAAACACTGTGTTTTTTTCTCCAGGGAGGAAGAGGCCCAGTCTCCCAGCTCTGCGTCCTCAGTGAAGTCTGTCAAGGTGGCCACAGACACTGAACCCACCATATGTGAGTCTTTATGTACAGTTCACACTGATATAACGTATCCAGTAAAAGTGTTAATATAACACTGAGAGAGTGTTTAAGCCCTCTTACGGACGTTCTGTTGACGTGGGTGTCCTGTCCTCTCCGTTAATTGGTTCTGAATGAGGCCACATCCAGACGGAGACGTGTTTTATCTGAATACGTGAATAAATCTGGAGACGCAGCATCGCAGCCCTTGCGTCTCCGTGTGCACGGCACGCAATTTGGATTCACACCACAGCTCCAGGCGGAGCCGCTCGTTTCGTTCCACCAGCGTCGGCAGGTAGGGTTAGGTTTGAGCATAGTTTTACTGAGGTTAGGTTTAGGTGGTCGGACCACCCGGCACCTCCGCACGGTGCAAAATAAGCGCTCTCTAGCTCCGGTTCAGCTAGAACCGAGCTATGGTGTGAATCCAAATAAAGTGTGCACAACCAATTACTCATATTTCCTGACATGATAAGTTGATAACACACTAGCCCAACCTCTCCCTTAAGTAGTTTACCCCCAAAATGACTTTTCTATTAATTACTCACACCATGGAGACTTGAGTTCAATAATATCTTTTCATATTTGTCTCATTCCTATTCCTAAGACAAAAAATGCATTTGAGTAAATTACATTTTTGGACATTGATTCCATCCGCAATCAATGGGAGTACATTTTATTGTAATCAAATTATTGTCTTATTGAATGCAACAAAAAACAAAAAATATTATTGAGCTCAAGTCTCTATGGGCGTGAGTAATCAATAGGGAAAAACTAATTTTGGGGGTGAACTACTCATGTAACCCACATGTGCAAAATTCGACTGTCTCTGCCAATGTGAACCTAGCCCTCTGATAAAGAATGTAATGGAGGAATTGGTTTATTGTAATGCAGCGGCAGCGGCCGTTCCTGGAACATATTCCCAAAAGGAAACCTTTATATCGTCACTGTCGGGCCAAAACCTTGTATCTCCAAGTTTTCAAATTTGTATGTTTTTCCACGAAGTAAAGCCCTGCTTCATCAGACAAGGCTGTCGCTCAAAAGTAGTGAAAACAGCAGATCTACAAGCACACAACGCCTCCCACCGCGAGGCGTTGTGTGCTTGTAGATCGGCTGTTTTCACTAGTTTAAATCATTTTAAAAATGATAAATACAGAACGAACAGTTTTGGACATACAAGGTTTTCACCCGACAACACGATATGTATTAAATGACCATGTTGCCATTCCAGCCAGAGTGGCCCCTGTCCCCAAGGTCCCAGTGGCCTTGTCGTCCAGCTCCACCAGCAGCGGAGGGAAACGGAAGAGAAAGATCCAGCTGGTGGCCAGCCATGGTGGGGAGCAGATCTCTCTGGTGAGACCAGCAGTGCATTGTCAAGCGCAGTTCAAATTAAATAAATGGATGAATCATGACCCCTTTTTTCCCCCTTTTTTTTTTAGCCTTACCCTTTATGCCAAACTGCTTTAGCATACTATTTTGAAGAAAAAAAAACAACACATTTTTAAATTGTGAAAATAACTGATCTACCTTGACACATTGTGAGTTTGGAGATAGGCAATTTCTAAATAGTAAAGCATGCCAAAATAGTTAGAGCCAGGGGTCTTCAACGTTTTCAGGCCAAGGACCCCTTAGTTGAGAGAGATGAAGCAGGGACCCCCACAACCTGTTCATAGATTCTATATAGTTTAATCGTTTGACAGCACAATCATTAGTCTATTTTGGAATGATTTCAATTTGTGTTTTCTGATATTTAACCACTTGAACCGTCAATACTTAATGAACTTGACCTTTCACTCTGTACTTGGTCTGCTCTTTTTCCCCTCTACACCAAACCTCTTTACCAAAAATAGCCGATCTACAAGCTCACAATGCCTCGCGCTGCGAGGCGTTGTGAGCTTGTAGATCTGCTATTTTTGACTAAAGTTCTCCGAATATGGTCGGTGGGGTTCAAGTGGTTAATATATGAAAGGAATTTCTATCACACAAAAATTTGGAGGACCCCCTGTAGTAAATCTGAGGACCCCCTAGGGGTCCCCGGACCCCCTGTTGAAGACCCCTGGTTTAGGCATATAAGGTTTAGGCAGAAATAAATTGTCAGTCCATAGTTATTTGCCTTTCTTTTTTCTGTTTCCTTTAATCCCTGGGAGCTCAGTGAATCATATGGGAAGTCCCCCAGCAGTCTAGAGTCTATAGCAGCATAAATAAGGTCTAGTCTACCACAAGCCTGAGCCTGTGTTTCCTAACCGTAAGCTTTATCAAAAAGCATTAAGTATAACGCCTGTCTGCCTCCCTTACCAAAACTAGGAGAGGAGCTTGATGTGACACGGTGTGAGCTTGTACATCAGCCATTTTCTTTTTCGTTTTGAAGAAGAAAAAAAAATAAAAAAAAAATACTTAACCTCCCCTCACCCAATAATGTATTTTTGATTATTTTATTAGTTGATTGTTTTTTTTTCTTTTTTGTTTTTTTAAGATTAAATCGATTAGTTTGATTCATGATTGGATCCCTACTAATGAGCACCAGCTATATTTTCAGCCACATGATAATGATAATGTCTGAGTTGCACTGATCGTAGAAGGTGATTTTCCCTTGCAGCCTCCTCCCCCAGAGCTGGGATACACCATCACTGTCAAAGACCTGGACCAGGAGAAGAGCGCCGCCCTCAAAAAGATCCAGAAAGTCCTGGAAGAAGTCGGTGAGTGTCCAAAACATTTAACTGAAAAACCGCGATGAGGAATTCATTTCCTCTCCAAGAGTTGTTGGCAATCACTTAAACCCATTATATATGGGATGCGATCTACAAGCTTGTAGATCTGCTATTATAGCCAAATTTCCGTCTACCATAACATGTCCAGAATAGGGACTCTTTTAAGGTCCATGCGGTTAAAAAGAGTGAAATAAATACAATATCCTCAGGTATGATCATAATCAAAGGTCATTGAAAAGAAGTGAGTCTTAAGAATAGTCTTTAATAACTCTTTTACTGCCTATTAAGGATTTTTATAGTCTGTCCACTGCCATCAAAGTACCTTACCTTTGTGATTTTATTGAAAAAATAACCATCCATTATTTCCAATAGCGGTCTTGTGGAAGGCGGGCGTATCTCTTAGAGTTGCGGGAAGAAAACCAGGAACGTAGATCCAGGGCTGAAAAAACAACGGAACCAGATGAACGCTCGCCATGGCGGCATGAGAAAAATGACGAGTGCTTGTCAAGCAGTAAAACAGTTAACTTCTTCAGTGCCATATTTAAAGTGGGACCTCTTATATTGCCGGTTCGCCAACAAAGGGTTAAAAAAATAGTGTGCACGCTGGTGCACACATTCGTGCATGCTTTTCACAGCTTTCAAACAAAAAAATCCGCTTGGAAATCCGTTCAGGCATTCAGGAGAAGGCAGGCCTTATGTTTTCTTCAAATGTAAACAAACATGGCTGCCATGTTTGAAAGATGGGGTTGGTATGGGGGTTAAACATGCAATTTCGCGATCGCGATCATGGCTAGTACACTGTTGGAGGTCCAAAAATCTTTTTTTTTCAAGACATTTTTTCAATTTTTTCAATTTTTTTTTTTTTAAAGACGTCCAGAAGACGTCTGGCAGAGAGGTCCATAGTTAAAAATACGTTTTTATTATAGAAAACGTCTTTTTTGGCAGGGTATGAGTTAAAAGGCTCAATAGACTGGGAGCTTCTAATGGTAAAGGGCAGGCTATGCCTAGAGGCTGCAGCAGCAGAGGCACCGCCTCCTCTTCCTGGGTTTGTTTTCAAAGCATCGACCCTGTTCATGTTGCGTCTGTGCAGCTCACTGTTGATTTCGTCGACTAAAACTATGACGAAAAATGTTTGTCGACTGCATTTTTTCACCGACGAAAACAAAATAAAAACAAAATAAAAACTAAGCTGTGATGACTAAAACTAAGACTAAATACTGTATATTGACAATTTCGTCAGCAAAATAGAGACTAGACTAAAACATTAGGGAGGGACTAGTGGAGAAGAGAGTAATTTTATGTTTGGTTGCTCTCAGGTGTTGCGTGCTGAAAATAGCAGATCTACAAGCTCACAACGCGTCGCGCTGCGCAGCGTTGTGAGCTTGTAGATCTGCTATTTTCAGCACACATATTTTCAGCACACAACCAAGTGTGAAATCAGTCATTACTATGCCATCAAGGCCTGCCAAAATGCATTTCAGTTGACTAAATCAACTGTAGATTTAGTCGCCTAAAATCTTATGATATTTAGTCGACTAAAAGTAGACTAAAACTAATACTTTTCAGGTGACTAAATTATGACTATAACTAAATGACATTTAATTCAAAAGACTGACTAAAACTAAACCAAAATTTGCTGTCAAAAACAACACTGGTGCAGCTCCAGAACCAAAGAAGCCCGATCCTCCCGCGGCAGAGACGGCTCCTTCCTCCCAGGCTCCCTCCTCCTCCTCGGTGGACTCTGGCCCCACCCTGGCCAGCCTCCTGGCGGCCCCTCTTCCCACCACCACCACCACCTCCTCCTCCTCCTCTGCCCCGAGCAGCAGCAGCAGTGTGGCGGCAGCAGCAGCACCCATCCCCGTCATCAACCTGGACCCCAGCCCAGCCTCCACCACCACCACCGCCGCCAGCAGCCTGGGCAGCATGAGCACGGGGGCCCCCACCTTCACCACCTCCACCCCGGCTCGCTCCTCCCCGTGCCCCGCAGCCGCCCCGGCCCCTGGCCTCCCCAGCTCCCTGCTGGAGATCCTGAAGATGCAGAGCGTCCCTCCGGCCAGCTCCACGGCCACCACGCTGCTCAGCGCCACCACAGCAGGTAGGTTCAGATTAGGGCTGTCACAATTATTACATAATCGTCTAATCGTGATTTTTTTTTGACATAATCGTGATTATTTGACATAATCGTCATAATCGTTTCCATGTTGAAAAATGTTCATATATTTTTAAGAAAGTCAAAAATAGTGGAAATAGCAGATCTACAAGCTCGTGTGCTTGTAGATCGTCTATTTCCACTATCGATGTTATTTTTTAAGTATAAAGTTGTCAAATATGTCAGTAATTTCTTTGTATATTTAGGCTATGTGTCATATCTACCATGTGCAACTTATAAGCCTAAAAGCCAAACAGAAATGTAATTGTCAATGACAAAAACACAATTAAATCGTTAATCGCAATTATTTGAGTGACAAATAATCGTCATGTAAAATGTCATAATCGTGACAGCCCTAGTTCAGATCAAGGGCCACAACTATCCATCCATGGGCCATACGAGATGTCGCTGTCGGAAAGTTGGCAAAGGTTATCATGCATTTTTGAAAAGCTCTATATGTGTAGATTATAATTTGGTATGATAACCCTTTCTGAGACACAGCTAAATTGGTGTTATCAGCCGCTAGAGTTGGTGTCCCATCTGGAAAAGTTTGGGAAATTAATTGGTAAAGATGTGTGGGAACCCTGGATATAAAACAATTGCAAAGGCACTGAATGTTCCTAAAAGTAGGGTTTTGACCATAGTTCTAAGTTAAAGGAACAGTGGCTATAATAATAAACCTAATTTTCAGAGGGGGTTGAATAATTTCGAACACAACGGTATCATGTGGGACAGAAGCAGTGATGATCACTGCTCATTCCTGTATGGTCATGTCCTTTAGGTTAGGGCTGGGCGATATGGTGATAGTTATCGTGGAGACGATACAATGTCTCCACGATATGCCTTTCAGAGATATCGTATATATCGTGATACAATTGAGGGAGCCTTGTAAAAAATCCTGTTTAATCATTAATACAGAGATTCATTGCAGAATTCAATTTAAACCTGCATTTTGGTCTAAATCAGTTGTTCTCAAACTTTAAAATGTCAAGGTCTCCACTTAACTCTGACAGTATACAAATGAAACCAAATGTACCCGTAAGGGTCCATTTGGTTTCATTTGTATACTGTCAGAGTTACATACTTGTAAAGTTCAATTTAGACCTCCCAAAAGGAACCCAGAGAGTCTAGTTTTTGTCAAGTAACTTGAAAAATAACCATCAAAACCAACGTGAAAAAGAAACGTGATAAAATCGTGTATTGTGATAAAAGCTTGGGAAAATATGGTGATATTGTATTTTTCCACATTGCCCACCCCTACTTTAGGTCCGGTGTTCACCACCACCACGGAGCCCAACGGCTCCGTCCTGAGGCCTGCCTCCACCCTGGCTCAGCCTCCTCCACCTTACTCCACCTCCTCCACACTGTCAGGCCTCAGCCAGCCCTCCAGCAGCGCGAGCTCGGCCTTCAGCCAGGTGCTGGGGGGCCAGAGCACCCAGAGCACCCACACCACCATGGCAGCACCCAGCACCCTGTTTGGTCTGAGCAGCAGCAGCAGCACAGCCACCTCCTCAGTCTCCAGCTCATCGGTAGGGCCCTGTCTCAATTCACCCTGGGTGTCGCTCTCCATTCCAACATGTCGCCACTCCGAAAATTGACTGTCGGAGTGGCGACACTTCCATAGAGGTTAAGTTTAGGGTAAGGGTTAGAGATGGGGTTAGTGTCGGAATGGAGACATGTCGGAGTGGCGGTGTGTGACCATTCACCCTAGGCCTGGACGATTTTGAGAAAAAATCGAATTGCGATTGCGATTTGTTTAGTGATATTTTTTATAGTAGGGTAAGTGATAGTTTTTTAAGGTTGAAGCACTATTTTCTTATAAATTATTTGAACCAAAGAAAATCACTTGGCCTGCCATAAGCCTCAGTTGAATATTGTGTAATACATTTAAAAAGCATTGGAATATTAATAACTAGGCAAATTGGCAATCATGCAATGGTTCAGTTATATTTCCAAAATGTTCCCTTTTATTTTGCTTATTGGCGATATAAAACTTTTTTATTCAGAAAAATCTCAGTAATGCTATAGTCTGCCTCTTATTATTGTCAAGGAAAAATTAACCTTATATCGTTGTCTTGCTTTCATTATGCTCAAGGCAAAAAAATGCACCTATGACACCATGTTTCACACTGTGCTGCAAAGTAACTAAGTACATTTAAGAGCATTTCTGAGAGCAACCAAACGTAAAATGACTCTCTTCTCCGCCAGAACCCCTCCCTAACGTTTTTGTCTAGTTTTTATGTTGTTGACGAAATTGTCAATATATTTAGTCTTAGTTTTAGTCATCACAGAAATTTCATTTTTATTTCGTTTTCGTCATAGTTTTAGTCGACAAAATCAGCACTGGTTCCAATGTTCATTACCAAAAACACACAACTAAACTGTTAATCGCAATTATCTGTTTGACAATGAATGCTCATCTCATCCCTGTTGTAACGGTGACAGCTCTTCACGTCGGCTGCCATGGTTCCCGGCAGCGCCTCTGCGTCCAGCATCTCCACCTCCAACCCTCTGCTGGCCTCGGGCTTCAAGCCCATCTTCGGAGCCTCCACCACCGGCCCGGCCTCCATCTCCTCCTCGGCCTCCGACAGCCAGCCGGCCGTCCCCACCTTCAAGCCTCTGTTTGGCAGCGCCGGCTTCGGACAGCAGCCTGCGGCCACCGCGGCCCCCGCTGCCGTCTCCGTCAGCAGCACCACCTCCATGTTCGGCAGCAACGCCCCGACCTCCATGTTCGGCGGTTTAGCCACCAGTACCTCCTCCAGCAGCACCACCGCCGAGTCGGCCGTCGTCAAGCCTCTGTTTGGAAGCTGGGGCGCTGCCTCCACCACGAGCGCCTCTGCCCCCTCCTCCTCCGTCACCACCGGGACCTTTGGGGTTCAGTTTGGCGCCGCCACCACGGCGGCCCCCGCCGCCCAGACCTCGTCCACGAGCAGCGCGTTCGCCTTCGGCGCCGCTCCCGCCACCACCGCCGCCAGCACCATCCAACCCGCTGCTCCCGCTGCCTCCGCCAGCGCCCAGAACCCCTTCTCCTTCGGCCAGGCGGCAGCACCACCACCCAACACCACCTCCTCCATGTCCTTCAGCCAGAACCCCACCCCCACCACCACCATGTTCGGTGGCTTCGCCATGCCCAGCGCGGCCTCCGCCACCACGGCGGCAGGCGCAACGCAGCAGCCCACCTTCAGCTTTGGAAAGCCGCCGTCGTTTGAAGCGGCCGCCACCACGGCCCCGCCGCCAGCCTACCCCGGTGCCACCCTGACCACGGCGGCGGTTAAACCTTTCAGCTTCGGAGGAGGCAACAACTCGGCGGCGGCCCCCCCAGCGGCCGCCCCGGCTCAGTCTCCCTTCACGTTCGGCTCGGCCGCCGGTCCCGCCCCCACCACGGCCTCCACCTTCGGCTCGGCCGCCGGTCCCGCCCCCACCACGGCCTCCACCTTCGGGACTCCGTCGGCTAAGCCGGCGTTCGGGTCCAGCGGCGGCGGGGGCTTTTCGTTCGGCGGCGCCACCGCGGCGGCTCCGTCGCCCGCTCCCCCGAGCTTCGGAGGGGCCACTCAGACACAGACTGTGCAGGCGTCCGCCTTTGGTTTTGGCGGCCCCGCCGCGGTGCAACAGCAAACCCCCGCCGGCCCCGCTGCTAATCCGGCCTCTGGGTTCAACTTTGGCGGCGCCATGACGGGCACGCAGTTCCAAACGCCCGTCTCTAATAACCAGCCACCGCAGATGAACGTGTCCGGCTTCAACTTTGGAGCTGCTGCTAGCGGTAATTCAACGTTTGGTGAGTAATGAAATGTAGAAAGTTACTTAGCCACTTCAACCCTTTGCCAGTGGTTCTCTGGGCATCTCAATTTGAGAATCACTGCCCTATTAGTCGGGGGATATCTTTAAGTCCTGGAATAAATTCCTTACCAAAACATTTCTTCACCAATGTGTTTGTAAAGGTGTCTAGTAACATATCCCACAAAGACTGAAATTCAGTTTCCCTAGGAGAATCCATGACAGCTGCTGAAAGTTGGGATCCCATTAAATTAATTATACAGGATAAAACACACCAAAATAAATATGCTTTAAGTAGTATGTGAGGGGTCAAACTAGGAGTTTTTCATGATTCTGAATCCATTGCAAGCATTTGTTTCGCATTAAAAACATTCCTAGGATTCTCCTAGGGAAACTGAATTTCAGTCTTTGTGGGATGTGTTATTAGACCCCTTTACAAACACATTGGTGAAGACATTTTTTTGTAAGGAATGTATTCCAGGATATGACACTATTTCTGAAGATATCCCCCGACTATATGCTCTTCATTGACCAGGGTCGACCAGGGGTCTACTCTTGGGGGCCCCCTCTTGTTTATCCCTCTAGTCCAGTGGTTCTCAACCTTTTCAGGCTGGGACCCCCAAAATTATCATATTTTTAACTGGGGACCCCCCCCCCCCCCCCCACCCCTACCCTGACGAGCACTAAGAGTTGAGGCATTACATTTTGTATAACACGGTTCTATTGTGAAAATAGCAGATCTACATGCTCACAACCCCTCACGTTGCGAGGCGTTGTGAGCATGTAGATCTGCTATTTTCAAAATGTCTGCCTCTAATATTTGACAATTTGGCCAATGTTTAATTTGTCAGGTATTAAAACAATCCTTAAATTGTCACCTTATAAATGAGCAGATACCCTCTACGTTTAAACTTTATGGTGCTTAGTTTGTTCACTGTTGAGTGAGAAAACAACATTGGACATTAAGTTCATCATCTGGGGACCCCCCAGTGTGTTCCGACCCACAGATTGAGAACCACTGGTCTAGTTCACTGTTTCCCAAACAGTGGGTCGGGACCCATTTGTGGGTCACCGACAAATATATATAATATATATAAATCTTTATATATATTTATTTTCTATAAAAAAAAAATAGAAAAAAATAAATAAAAGAATCTCAGGTTCTTTTCAAATTTTACAAAATCTAAGAAATTCCATCAATTCTAAAACAAATGTCCCTAACCCTTGTAGATCTTCTATTTTCACTAGTTTGGCTCTCGAGTTAAAAGGATTGTGAACCACTGCTCTAGTCTACGCACCAAATCTCTTTGGAAAGAATAGCTGATCTGCAAGCGCCTCCTGGTGTTGTGAGCTTGTAGGTTGGCTATGTTTGCTAAATATTCAGCTATTTGCAGAATGTTCACCTGGGCTGTTAAGACATGTCCAGAACAGCGATTCTAGGGTTCATGTGGGTTAACTGTTGAAACATCTTACATATAGAATTAGAAACCGCTTATCTCCATGTTTTCACTTGTTGTGTTTTCTTTCGTAAATGAATTCCCTGTTTGATCTGCTACATCGTTTTGATGTGTTTGAGTGATGCTGTAGTTTTGAAAAAACTGAGATCTCCGTCTATAGCACGAAACATGCAACATGTCTTCTATGGAAGCATGTTGCACAGTGAAAATCGGTTATTTTAAAATTAGAGCATTTGAAGTTGTCAAACTAGCATTAGCCTCATCCATAAAATCTTAATTGTGTCAGATGTTTCATATAAAATCAAAGATTAAAGCCAGGGGTCTTCAACGTTTTCAGACCAAGGACCCCTTAGTTGAGAGAGATGAAGCAGGGACCCCCACAAGCTGTTAATACGTAGATTCCATATAGTTTCATTGTTTGACGGCACAATCATCAGTGTATTTTGGATTCATGTCAATTTGTGTTATTAGATATTTAACCACTTGAACCATCAATACTTTAAAAACTTGACCTTTCCCTCTGTACTTAGTCTGCTCTTTTTCCCCTCTACACCAAAGCTCTTTTCCAAAAATAGCCGATCTGCGAGGCGTTGTGAGCTTGTAGATCTGCTATTTTTGGCTAAAGTTAGTTGAATATGGATGCTAAGGTTCAAGTGGTTAATATAAAAAAGGAGAAAAAAAGTTTCTATCACACACAAGATTTGGAGGACCCCCTGTAGTAACTCTGAGGACCCCCTGTTGAAGACCCCTGGGTTAAAGCCTCAATGCAGTGTGTGGAACAGCAGGAGCAGTATCACTAAAACATCATCATTTTACATATTGTGTTAATTGTTTATGAAGTTAGTGTGGAACCTAGTGTGGCTCCTATCACAGCGTTTCACAAATCACACAGTAGTGTGACTTTTTCAGTCATGAGATTTGAATCCATGAACGTTTACATTTTGCCTTCAGGGACATCTACCCCCACCTTTGGACAGAGTGCTCCCGCTCCCATCCCCTTTGGCAGCCCAGCCACTCCCGTGCAAGGCTTCAACTCTGTCGCACCTTCTCCCTTTGGTAAGAGAGAGTACACACACACACACACACACACAAAAAAGGAATAACAACATCCAATCTACAAGGTATAGACCTTGTAGATTGGCTGTTTTTGCACAAGACTGGCATACGACGAAGTATAAAATAGGGCTTAAAACTACACTATGTAACTTTTCTTCTTACTTTTCTCTTACTTTTCCCTCTACCCCGGATTTGAACCTGGTTTCCTGTGCAAGTGCTGACATTTTCACCATTGAGCTAATAGAGCCTGCCTGCTTGCTCAGGGGATAATCTTGACCATCAGGTCGAAATTCATGTCAGAACTTTTGTCTAAGGGAGACATGACCTAAATCAGTGTCTCTCAACCACAGTGCCTGGGGGACCTTTGGTGTGCCCCTGAGAAGGGTCAAGTGTGCCCCTTGAAACTGCTTGAAAGCCAGTATTGTATTTATCATTTTAAAAATGATTTAAACTATTACAGTTTACAGTTTACAGTTTAGGCATTTAGCAGACGCTTTTAATCCAAAGCGACTTACAATAAGCAGATACAACATCGCAATAATAAACAAGATAATAGGTCAGTACATTTACAGCAATATAACAATGTAAATGGATATCTATCTAGAGAAAAACACAATATAATCAAGTTCTAAAGAAACCTAACAAACAAATGTTAACTAGCTTCATGTATGGTCATTGATTTTACTGTAGTGCGAAGGGTTTAGGTGGAGTCTGAAAAGGTGAGTTTTCAGTCCACGGCGAAAGGTAGCGAGTGAGTCCGTTGTTCTAAGTGCGACAGGGAGTTTATTCCACAACTTGGGAGCCAAGAGGGCAAACTGTCTCGGACGAGTGGATTTTTGCCCTGGAGTTTTTAGCGAGGGTTCGGTCAGCATCCCTGTGTTGGCTGATCTAAGTGAACGAGTGGGGGTGTAGGGGTTGATCAGCTTTTGGAGGTATGGAGGAGCCATACCTTCAATAAACTATTGAAAACAGCCGATCTACAAGCACACAGGTGCGAGGCGTTGTGTGCTTGTAGATCTGCTGTTTTCACTACTGTTGTGCGACAGCCTTGTATGATGAAGCAGGGCTTTACTTTGCGAAAAACTTACAAATTTGAAACTTGGAGATACAAGGTTTCTTCCCGACAGTGACGATATTTACACCTCTGTATTATGTTGGTGTGCCCATGGATTCTTGGGACAGGAAAAGTGTGCCCATGCAGAAAAAAGGTTGAGAAACACTGATCTAAATGACTCATACATCAATCATATACCCTGCCACCTAACAATTCACACTTTTCACAATCAATAACTGTTTTTCCCCAGGAGGGGGCGTCTTTGTGTTAAAAATGAGGACTTGGAAGAATTCCCCAATACAGATTGGACAACATGACATTTTATTCTTTAAAAAAGTCACATAGTGCTGCTTTAAGTTAACTTGCTTTCTCTATATCAGGGGTCTTCAAAGTTTTCAGACCAAGGACCCCTTAGTTGAGAGAGAGATGATGCGGGGACCCCCACAAGCTGTTCATAGATTCCATATAGTTTCATTGTTTGACAGCATGATCATCAGTGTACTTTGGATTCATGTCACTTTGTGTTTTCAGATATTTAACAACTTGAACCGTCAATACTTAAAAACTTGACCTTTCACTCTGTACTTAGTCTGCTCTTTTCCCCCCTCTACACCAAACCTCTTTGCCGAAAATAGCCAATCTACAAGCTCACAAGTTGTGAGCTTGAAGATCTGCTATTTTTGGCTAAGGTTCTCAGAATTCGGACGTTACGGTTAAGTGGTTAATACGAAAAAGGAGAAAAAAAGTTCGACAGTTTTGGGGCCAGGAGAGCAAATTGTCTAGGACGGCTGCATTTTTGCCCTGGGGTTCATAGCGAGGGTTCTGTCAGCATCCCTGAAACGTGTTGGTCGGGCGTTCCTCTCACACTGATGATGACACATCATTGTTTTTCTGCTTTCATTCTCACAGGCGCGCCGACTCCTTCTTTCTCCATCGGCGCCAGCTCCAAGCCCTCCGGCGCCCGCCAAAGGCTGCAGGCCCGCAGACAGCACCCCAGAAAGAAGTAACTGGCTTGCTATAACCCAGTGGTTCTCAAAACTCTTTTTTTTTTATTTAAAGGATCCCCCATAACTAAAGGAACAGAATGGACCCTTGCGGTGGGTCCATTGGGTTCCATTAGTTTGCTCTCAGAGTTACAGAACTGCAGGGTTCATTTGGAACCCTCTGGAGGAACCCTGGCGATGCCCCCTGACCCCACTTTGAGAACCACTGCAACAACCCAAGACTCTGTGCGTGCGTGTGTGTCGGGGAGGACGTATATTTTTCTGTCGCTACTGTTGCTGCTATGGCTAAATACGACTAGCATAGCTGCCTGTTCTAAACCCCACACCTCACCCTTAAAAGACCACACTCTCCGTGCGTGCGTGCTTGTGTGTGTGTGAGTGAGCGTGTGTTTTTCCCGGGCCGTGCTCACCCTCGTGTTTGCCGGGGGGGAATTTAAACCCTTTTTATGCCCCGAGTTCTGTTGCTGCTTGGCTGACTTTACGACGACCCAGGAGGGAACCGGACGGCTCATGGAAGTGGATCTGAAACGCAAAATGTATATTCTACTTGAAAAAGAAGCGAGGCCGTTTAAAAAGAAAATTAAACGGCATCGATTCTACGCAAACGACGCATAATACAACTTAATCCCCCTCCCCCTCTTCACTGTCTTTGGTGTCTCCCATGTTTTTGTCCCAAGATGAGTCAGACTCATGCTTTTTTTTTTTTTTTTTTTTATGTGACATGCTAACCGTGTGAAGTGTAAGTGTATGTTAGTAAATGTATCAGGTCAAGAGCATATTCTTTAACCATGTCAAACAGTATAGGGCTTTAATGCACCATTTTATTTAATGTTCCCAATGTGAATACATACACAAAGCTCTTCGAAGACTATTATATTTTAATTGCGTTTTCTTTTTTTTTGGATGATGTAAAGAATTTGCTCTCGTCTTTGCGAATGAATGACCATAGCATGTCTGAATACCGAGACCCTTTGTGGGGCTTTTTGTTTTCATTGAATACATTATTATATGCATTCCCCTTACATTTGAAGTACTTTTTTTAGCAGACAACGTGTGTTTGTTTCGTTTGCCTAGCGTCCTCGATCGTGGTGATTTGCCAATGTTTGAAACCAAAGCCAGTTGTTAAGAAAACGACTCCCCTTGTGACATAACCAGACAGTGACTTTAGGAGGAGCCTAATTAATGTCAACTGTAAAGCCGCATGTTCACTTGTACAAGACGAGAACAAGTGGTTCAAGTGTTTGTTTTATTTATTTATTTTTTCACATTGGGAGCCCCATTTGTTTGGTCCCAGTATAGACCATTTTCACATGGCGGTCATTCTGGCAGTTTGCATTGAAGAAACGGGGTGGCATTTCATTAACTTAACTTAATTGAAAAATGACCACCGTGTGAATATGGTCCATTGCGTGATTAAAATGTCAAAACATCTTGTTACGCTGTGTTGGCTCCGACAGTCAAATCCTCAGTGTTCCTTTAACCCTTTGAGCGTACAAATGGAGCTTTTCTGACTCATTTATTAACTCTTAGTGTACAAATGGAACCTTTTGCGGCCATTTGCTTCCATTTGTAGTCTCGGTTAAATGTTAAATGAGCACTGAAGACTTATACTGTGTAATCCACTGGTTGAGACTTAACTACTTGACTACCTCTCTTTTTCAACACCGATTTCCTTATTCAGTGTAGCTGTGGCGCAAATGAGGCGACAACAACCCCTTTAGATGTCAAAACAATAAAGAACCTAGTGTAATATGTGAATGACTTAATTCCTACTAAGATGAGTTTGATGATCATTTAGGTGACACCTCTTTTCCTCTGAAATGCTCTCGAGATGTACAATGGCACAGGAACTGTTACGTTGCAGAACATACTGATTTAATGTCACGTAAACGTAATGTTTAGTCATGAATACTCAAATACCTCCCAGAGGGTGCTTTGTATCTTAAATCATTAAGTTAAGATTCCACTTTCAGTTTAAGGCCATAGAAAAATATACCATATTCCTTTCATAAACCACAGTTTATTTAAAGACCTCCTTCTCCCAATACGTGGCATTCTTTCCCAACAGTCAGAAAGGCCATACACCCTGTTTTTTCTGCATACGAGCTTGTCGAGCTATACTCTGGTAAACATGTGTGACACTTGTCAGCATTTGAAAATCCAACAGCGGTTGTTTTCCTTTTGAATCAAAAGTACAGACTGGAGCCTTTTTCTGGAATGATCACATTCGCTTTCCCCCTCCCAGCAATGACTTTCACTTACTTTAGATCTTTAATGTAATGTTTTTCTTTTTTTAATTGTTACTACTGTAGATTTGCCTTATTGGGTCGCACCTGGAGGAAATGAATGTGAATGGCAGCATATTTGGTAGTGTTGTTAGGCATTGGTCTTAACGTGGGGATCAACTGCAGTCGAGGATGGGAGTCTATTTTATATTTTTGTATGGCTTTTTATGAAGGGCTGCTTGCTTCTCGCAACTGGCACCAAGATCCTTTTATTCCCCCCACGAAACAGATTTCTTTCCCCTCTGAAAACCATGCAAAAAAAGGAGCCGTTTTATTAGGTTGATACTTTGTTTCAAAGGTCTTGGTGAATTAAATAGTTTACATATAAGCCTAATGGATACTTATAGCAACGAGGCAAAGTTTTCTCACATGATAAAAAAACTACATATTTTTCAACTTAAAAAAGCGACAACTCGGAAAAATGCACCGGCCGTTCTTGTCGAGCGCCGGTTGCGCAAATTAGGCTTTTGAATGATTCCCATTGGATCGGGTCTCTTTTTCTTCTTCTTTTTTTTTTTAGTATTGATGAATGTATTTGTCGAAAGTGAATTTAAAAACTGTTTCCACAAAAGCTCACGTTCATTCATGCTGGACTGAAACTCAGGACTGAAGGGAACTGAAGGGGGGGGTAAATAAATGTACGTTTAATATTAATGTGTGATCTTTGACCAACCAGGGAAGGTGAGCAGAGATGCCCTGGGGGGTGGAGGTTAATGTTGCACTCCTAAACACCTGACTTACACCTGCTTGTGCGCGGGTGCCGGGCACCCAAACTTCTTTCGGTGCTCGGCACTAAGGACGGGACGATATGAAAATGTCATATCACGATTATTGTGACAAAATAAATCACGATTTACGATATTATCGCGATAATCCATTATCCTGGGTTGGAACATTTGCCAAAAAATAGCAGATCTACGAGCTTGTAGATCGGCTATTTTTTGGCAAAGACATTTGATAGTGAAAGAGAGATTATAGCAAGTATGTATATTATAAGTACATTTTACCAATTATGGAGGGTTTAAGTGGTACCAGATATGAAGCTCAGCAAAACAGGTGAATTGATCCCAGTGCATGATGGAGGAAAATATCACGATAAATTAAATCTTCACGATACGATTATCGTGGGTGTTTTTTTATCGCGATAAACGATAATATCGCGTATCGTCCCATCTTTAACTCGGCACCCGCGCACAACCAAGTACAACTCAGGCTTTAGACTAGAAGCATATATTATGAGGTCGATTATTTGTTTTTCCAAGTCCTAATTTTTAACACGAAGACGCCCCCCTCCCGGACAAACCAGGATCCATTCTGAAATGTGTGAATTTGTACATGGGTGGGTGGGTGTATGGGGGGGCTTAACCAGTGGCTAACCGATGCTTAAAACAAAGAACAAGAAAATGTATATATTTTTGTATATCAAGCAGGTTTCTATTAGAGTTCCTTCAAGCGCTTGGCTCAGTGAGGCTCTTGGTCTAACATGTATGTTAGTTAAAGACCAAACTTTTTTTTTTTAATTTTTTGTTTGTGCTAATTCATTACATTTTTCCCCAACCATATTGTTGTCGTGGAAATAAAACGGTCAAAGTTTTCCCCTGTCAGGCGTTTATTTTAAATGTCTTTTTTACATGGTCTGGTATGTGAATGGTTGTGTTTTCAAAGCTCTTTGGCTGGAACATGGTCTCATGTGGGTTTCACAGAACATGGGATATCAACCATATAATAGTTAAACAGTTAATTTTATTTCCACACTGTTTGTGGTGGTGACTGTTCACATTTATTTAATTAACCGCTCTCATCCTGCTTTCCCAATTTTGAGCATGTCATTATAGGTGATAAATAAGCAATTCGAAACATTTGGAAAAGGTAAATAAGTGTTGATGTTCCTTTATTTTTTAAATTATTTTGTAAAATCACTGGCAATACTTAAAGATTGATTTTTGCACTACCATCGGCTTTCCGACATTCCAGTCAACCCTGTGACCCACTGAACCCATGAAACTTGACTTTTTTTCTTTTCTTTTTTCTCGTTTAGTTTAAATTATAATTTGTGTTTTTCCGCAGCCCATTTTAAAATATTTGTTATACAGTATTGAGAAGCACAAATAATCTGTGTCAACGACTTATAATAGCGAGGGTTCTGTTAGCAAAAGGAGGAACCTTTTTTTATTTTCACGGCGTACGTCAAATGGACTCCTCTTTTCCTATACGTGTCAAGCAGATCTACCATTATTTCACCTTGAAAAGTGTGAGGAACAATGATTGTGTGATGGATATGTGTGTGCTATTTAAGTCTCGCTCCAGACATGAAAACGGCCCTTAAAATATTTCACTTTTTTTGTACAAGGGAACCAAACAAAGGCTGTGGTTTCGGAGTGATCAGGAGTGATTGGAGAATGACTGCACAGTCAAATCCTCTCTGGTAATGTTATCTCTGAGCTGGTACAAATGTAACCAAACGGGCCCGTAAAAGAGTCCAATTGGTCACGCGTGTGCACTCTTTGAGTTCCAAATGGATAAAATAACAGTGGGGATTTTACTGCGTATAAGACGTGCCTACGGATTTGGGACTTTAATTGTCTGTGACGGTGTGCGTGAGTGTGCAGATGTTGTGTGAACGTCGCTGCGCTGGGCAGGGCAGTGTAATATAGCCTCTACTCATGATGTCTTGAATTGTGCTGGTTTTAAATAAAAATGTGACAAAGTTGACACTGGTGAATTACTTTCCGTTGAATGGACGATATAACAGAAAAACGCACAAGCCTCTTTTGTCCTTTTCCTCTCTTTTATCTCCTGTCCTTTTTGTTGCCTTTGAAATAGATGGTGGATGATGGTAGATGAGTAAGCCTGGCTACGCGAGGTTAGTAAGATGGAGGTCTTAAGCCTAATTTATGTTTAGTTGGTCTTCAGCCTGATTTAGTTGGGGTGCATTTACCTGATGGAATTACAGACATTAATTGGTATAGTAATAAAACAGTAAAATGCATTTAATAGCCAGTTATTGTACTATAGTTTATAACGCATTGTCTACCCAATGGCTATGACCAAATGGCTTTGTTTGTGGTTAACTGCTGCTAATTAACACTGTTATCTTGCCCAAAGAGACATAACAGCACTTAATAAATCAGATGTATAACCTTCAATATGATCTGTAGTAAATTGTATTGAATACATTTGATAGTACTTTTGGGGTCACTGGGGATAGATTTCAGACTATCATATTTTATCCAGTCTAGTTTCTCCCAAATCTATTATTTTGGCTTTTATGTCGTAACAGTTTAACTTCTACTCTTGAACTTGTTTGTTGTCATTTAATGAGATGCTGTGTGAAAAGTTTGATATTGTAGCCTGAGAGTGGCGCTAGAGGATAGCTCATACTATCCTTGCTGATGAGAGTCATGGCAATCTGCCATTAGATTTTGGGCTATCATTCATGCATCATCAGACATTGTGTCCTAATGGTGGCACTAATGGAAAGGTCATTGGGCAGTGGTGGAAAGTGACAAAGTACATAAGGTACATCAGGCATTTTTTTTTCTCTCAAACTTTTGTAACCAATTTTTCACCCAGAGCCAATTGCCTAAGCTGTAATCCTGGGCTCTGCTCTCCCTCTGCCAACCTGGGGAGAGCCCCGAACTGAGCTCATGCTTCCTTCAGTGCATGAGGAGTGCATAGGCCACTTCTTATCACCTGACAGAAGCACATGCCAAGTGCTTCTAGAAAAGAAAATCAGCATATCCATAAAGCTTATTGACATAGTGCTGTAAAATCTCCTGGTAGATGGCTTTGTTGACTCAGGACTTAAAACACAGTGGACCTTGATTTTCAAATGAAATGCAGAATCCAAGTTGCTTGATGGTGTCATGGGTGCCATTTCATCTGCTGGTGTTGGTCCGTGTCAACACAGCCATCTATCTGGAGATTTTAGAGCACTTTGTGCTTCCATTATGTTGGTAAGCTTAATGAGATGTTGATTTTCCTTTTCCAGAAGAACTTGGCACCTGCCCACAATGCCAAAACTACTAGTCACTGGTGTACTGACCATGGCATTACTGTGCATGACTGACCAGTGACCAGCCAACTGGCCTGACCTGGACCCCATGGTTGATCTGTGTTGTATCGTCAAGAGGAAGACGAGAGACCAGACCCAACCATACAGATGAGTTTAAGGTCTCTATCAAAGCAATACGGGGCTTCCCATAATACCTCAGCAGTACCGCAGGCTGACCACCTTCATGCCACGCCCCATCAAAAGTATTCCAGACCAAGTATTGAGTGCATAAATTAACATAGTTTTCAAAAAGGTTGACTGACATTTGTGTTTTATAAATCCTTCTTTTGAGCGGTCTTTTGAATATTTCACTGAAAGTTTCATTTTTTGAATTGTATTACACAAGAAAATGAACTTTTACACAATATGGACCTGTACATCTCAGCATATATCGTCTCTGTCGGGTGGAAAACAAAGTTGCAGATCTCAAATCGCGTCGCTTTGAGACTTCGAGCTTGCAGAACTGCTGCTTTTGATGCTTTTGGGTGACTGCAGTGTAGGATGATCAAGTCGGGCATTGACTTACGGAAAAACACAAAAAGTAAAGATTTAAGAGGTTTCTGCCCGATAACTGCGATATGTAACATCGCCTTAATCACCTGGGCATAGAGCATCGCAGCGGAAGTGGTTAACTGGGGTCACTTAAAAATCGCCCATTCATTTTCCCCATAGACTTTTACAAAAATATTTATAACAATTATGTTAAGCCTCGAACAAAGCCATCCAGGATGGCAGTGAATCATGAACATGAGACCTTTGTTTCTATGAAAAGAACGTTTTGAAAATCGTTAAATAAAGGGTATTTATTAAATGTAGTAAATTTGTAATCAAATAATGTAATATTAAAATATGTTTTCACATAGGATCAAAGGTTTTTGGTCATGATTCACTGCCATCCTGGATGGCTTTGTTCGAGGCTTAACATAATTGTTATAAATATTTTTGTTAAAGTCTATGGGGAAAATGAATGGGCGATTTTTAAGTGACCCCAGTAAACCACTTCCGCTGCGATGCTCTATAGTGACTAGCCATCGTAATCACCTGGGCATAGTGACTATAGCCATCGTAATCACCTGGGCATAGTGACAATAGCCATCGTAATCACCTGGGCATAGTGACTGTAGCCATCGTAATCACCTGGGCATAGTGACTGTAGCCATCTTAATCACCTGGGCATAGGGACTGTAGCCATCTAAATCACCTGGGCATAGTGACCATAGCCATCTTAATCACCTGGGCATAGTGACTATAGCCATCTTAATCACCTGGGCATAGTGACTCTAGCCCTCTTAATCACCTGGGCATAGTGACTATAGCCATCTTAATCACCTGGGCATAGTGACTATAGCCATCTTAATCACCTGGGCATAGTGACTATAGCCATCTTAATCACCTGGGCATAGTGACTATAGCCATCTTAATCACCTGGGCATAGTGACTATAGCCATCTTAATCACCTGGGCATAGTGACTATAGCCATCTTAATCACCTGAGCATAGTGACTCTAGCCATCTTAATCACCTGGGCATAGTGACTCTAGCCATCTTAATCACCTGGGCATAGTGACTCTAGCCATCTTAATCACCTGGGCATAGTGACTCTAGCCATCTTAATCACCTGGGCATAGTGACTATAGCCATCTTAATCACCTGGGCATAGTGACTATAGCCATCTTAATCACCTGGGCATAGTGACTATAGCCATCTTAATCACCTGGGCATAGTGACTCTAGCCATCTTAATCACCTGGGCATAGTGACTCTAGCCATCTTAATCACCTGGGCATAGTGACTCTAGCCATCTTAATCACCTGGGCATAGTGACTCTAGCCATCTTAATCACCTGGGCATAGTGACTATAGCCATCTTAATCACCTGGGCATAGTGACTATAGCCATCTTAATCACCTGGGCATAGTGACTCTAGCCATCTTAATCACCTGGGCATAGTGACTCTAGCCATCTTAATCACCTGGGCATAGTGACTCTAGCCATCTTAATCACCTGGGCATAGTGACTCTAGCCATCTTAATCACCTGGGCATAGTGACTATAGCCATCTTAATCACCTGGGCATAGTGACTATAGCCATCGACACCTCATATCAAGGACGTGCAGAGAATGTTAAGAGAGGCAGGGGCTGAAATTCCTAAAAGGTAATTTTTGGTGAAAATATCGAAAATAACTGACCCCTACATGGGGAGCTCCAAGCTCAGGTTGGCTATTTTCGGTGCTTGATACCACACTGAACTAGTCAAGTCAATAATGGAGATGTGACGTACAGCATGGATTTATACAAAGAGAGGGCAATTCTTTCAACATAAGAGGCTGCATGCATTCAAGTTCAGGAGAGTTTGGACAAGACAATTCTCTTGAATGTTGCCTTCAGGTATGGCATGGAAAGAGGGGCATTTGCATTTCTTTCACTAGGCTATAGTAAAAACTACATTCATGGTCTGGGCACTTTTTACAGACAGATAAAAGGGCAGGGGATCAAACTCCCTTTGATGTCTATGTGTGCACATGCCTACCTCATATTGTGGTATTTCTTCTTCAGTAAAGAATCTGAGTATAGGCTACTTCTTCCACCAGTGTCATTGGCTCACCTAAATCAGTAGGGACCAAGACCAACCATCCCCCCATCGATGATGCACTACAGTGAATTACCCACTCAGCAAGTTGCATGGTAATCCTCCCATTAGATTAGGCCATACTTGTGTGGAAGTGGAAATTGTGTGGAAAGGTCATTGGGTCACCAAATGTAGCCATCATCTAGGGAGTTGGTGTTTGTGTGTGACACATGCACGCACACACACGCTTGCTTTTCAAATTTTCAAATTCACCTTTACTACATGGGGAGGGTGCAAAAAAAATACTTTTTTTTTAGGAAAAAGCACATTAAAATAAATTCTCTCTAAGAACAAAAGCAATAATCCTGTTTCTATACTGTCTCAGACTGAGTCAGTTCAAAATCTGTTTAATCACTTTACAGCAGCTAATCTGAATATAGCCGACCTACAGTACAAGCTCACAATGGGCGATGCTTCTGAGCATCTACCTTGTAGATCTCCTATTTAGATATTGATAATTGATCGGGGGGTCTGATCAATTATCAATATCTAAACCGTTTGACATGAATTTTGATTGATTGAAGAATTTTATTGGAAGGTTGCAGGAAAAAGTACAGTTTCATGACAGTAGCCATATAAATCACTGGTACACGGTCAACTAAAAAGAGATCCTAGTATTAAAGCTTTTCGGCTTATTTACACAGGAACCACTTTATGTATCTCATATAACATTGAAAGACAGACGGATTAGAACACAGTAGACTACTTTGCATAGGATATCAATAACAAAAGGGGAAAAAACATTCTAAAAGAAGAAAACAGGAAATTAAAAGAAAAGAAAGATGAAAAGGGCAGGTAAGTATGGACTTAGTCTATTTTTACACATAAATGTGGTTCCAGATATAGGCTCGTTTGAATATCAAAAAATAGCCTATAAAAACCTGTCAGTCACCCCCGTCCGCCCACTCTGCCCCATCTCCATCTCTCCCCCAGTTCAGAAAAAGCTAAGGTATGGCAACATGACTGGTGTCTTGCACGCGCGCGAAGGCGCTCGTGCAAGACAGTGGCGTCAGTTCAGAAAAAGCTATGTTGCCATAGGCCTACCTTAGCAACAGGCATATACGTTTATTTTAAGAAGTACGTTTTATTGTTTCTATGGTTTCTTGGGCTGGGTAGGGCAGCCTGGAACGGTTCAAGTGCATTGCACCTGTGCAGCTGACCTGCGGAACCTGGGAATATACAATGTTCTCAAATTGGGGAGAAAAAAAGTGTGGAGCATATCATTATAATTTATAATACCTTATTATTTTGCAATTGTAGTTATTTTACTCTATTTAACAACATAATAACCAGCACAGATAGACAAAGAGACATTCATGGATTTATATTTAAAAGTAACTTATTTCCCCCCCCCTGGACCCAGGGTATGGCAGCTGCATACCCCTGCCATACCCAATTGACACCCCTGTCCCCATGCGCGTTCACGAGCCGGCGCACACACGCAGAGTGGTGGAGAACAAGTCCGTCTCCAGCAGCTTGCCGCCCCAACACAGACCAGCCTCTCCCCCTCTCTCTCTCTCTCTCTCTCTCTCTCTCGCTCTGCCTCTACCTCTCTCTGCCAAAGTGTCAGTCAGTACAGTCACAGCAGCGCAGCCTCTCTCTCTCTCTCCCTCTCTCTCTCTCTAGTCTTCTGGTAACCGGCGGGGCTTTCTCTCTCTCTCCTCTATCACTTCCCTTCTCTTCTCTTCGTCTTGTCCCGGGCAATGAGAAGCGATGGCCGGCTCTTTGGCAGAGGAGAAAACCTTCCGGAGGTTCCTGGAGCTCTTCCTGCGGGAGATGAGGCCGCCGCTGCAGGAGAACGACCCGCTGCCCATGCGCCCTCTGTCGGACCTGGTGTCGGACGACGAGGTGGAAGGGGAGTGCCTGGACCTGTGCCTGCAGCACCTGTACAAATAGTTGAGTTGTTCACCATTCTTCTCTCGCTTTTTATGTTCATTTACACCTTTTTTGTTTTGTTTTATTTTGCACGTTTGTGGTCACGAATACGATTTCTGAAATTGTGTTAAAGTGAGGCATTTCAGAAAATTGTTAAGTTATTGAATGAGCGAGGGTTTTTTATATTTGTATTGAATTGAATTGAATTGAACGGGGTTCTCTGTTTGCAGCCCGGCTGATGAGTCATAGCAGAGTAATTAGTCTTTATTTAAACCAGCTGCGTCGCTCGAGCTACAAGCCCACCGACTCGTACAGTTCACGTTGAGAGCTTGTAGTTCGGCTGTCTTGTCGGCAAACGACAGCCGAACTACAAGCTCACTCTCACTTGACTCCAGAGGCGTCAATTGGGTATGGCAAGCTATGGCAGCTGTCATAATTGGCTACAGGGGGAAATAATAAAATGTACTTTTCATTGTGCCTGCGTTGCTGAGGTATGGCAACATGACTGGTGTCTTAAGACACCAGTCATGTTGCCATACCTTAGCTTTTTCTGAACTGACGCCACTGCTTGACTCGAGAGCGTGTAGTTCGGGCGGCTCTTATAGTCAAGCGACTCCCGCTGTTTAAGCTCTGAAATGAACAAATATGCTAATTAAAAAAACAAGACAGCTTGTTCACACTTTGCTTAATCACATACTAATAGTATATACTCGTTCATTAAAGTCGGTTTGACGAGCCTTTTCTTATTATTAGTTATAGTGAGATGAGATACAAAATACATCTCCCAGTTGTTGCCCAATCCTTTATTTCATTTAAAACATTAAACCAGCGTTTGAACGCGTTGTTTTAACTGTAAGGTTTTTGCAGTGTTTTGTGTGCAGGCCCCTGTCAGTGTGTGAGGAGGAGAGGTGAATCCCCTCGGTTTGTTTTTGCGTAGCTCGGGACGTCATTGATAGCTGGCGTCGCCATCACTCCGCTCTGGTCCTCATCCCATTATCCCATAGCCTGGAGGGAGGGCGGACGGGTCGCCTCGCGCTGTGATTGGATGATAGCCGGGTTGGTTGTCACGGAAACCTCAGCAGACGTGCAGCCAGAGAGCTGGCATCACTTTAATTTAACTTTTAATCTCTTGTTTTGAGAGTTTTAGACCTCTTGTTTCCGTTTCCTCTCGTAATATATTTATATTATCTATGTGTTCTTATCATTTGCTGACAGTTGTACCGGCCCAGGTCTAATTGATTGATTGATTGATTGAAGTAATAGCTATTTATTAGAAGTTTTGCATAGGAAAAGGTACAGTTTCATGACAGTACAGTTCACTGATACAAGGTCAACTAAAAGGAACCACTGCTTTTTCTTTCTTTTCTCCCCCCCACCCCCCATCTCTATTGGGTCTATGAATAAGAACCACTGCTGGTCTATGAATAAGCTTGAAAACGTTGTTCCGCGTCAGCGGGGGCCCGGCAACCAACTGTCCAATCACATCAGGGCCGTCCCTCCGGGCTATGGGCTGTCTCAGCGCATCTTCACGGCGGGCTAAAAATAGCTGCAGACACCGGTCACGCTATGAGCCTCAAATCGAAGCCAGATCGTTGCGTTCTAATAGCTTCTATTAACACTACACTAATAGGGCTTGTATGGTTGATAGTGATACATAGCCTACAACATCCCCACACACACACAGGCTCATAATAGCTAGTATATTATGTTATAATCTGCATTTTGAAAGCACATCATGCACTACTACTAACTAGATCAGTGATTCTGAGCCTTTTAAAGGTCAAGGTTTCAGGAGGATTCTATAGGCTATGTTTTTTCACATGAATCAAAATGCAAGATGTGTACTTGCTGGTGGAGAAGACCAAGCGAAGAGAGGGAGGAAGAGATTGAGGTTAAGAAGTAGAGAATGAAGCCCTATAACTTGAGCAGGGCAGACAAACTCTTCCCTGAGCCGTAATGCTCTCTTTGGCCTGATTTCGGGGGCCGAAATAGACGCAGGAAGTGTGCTGGGAATGACAGTGTTGGAAGTAGTCATCTGGGGCACAATGGCAAGGAGAGAACCTGTCTTGACTGTTTCCATCTTGATGTGACCTGGATTAAATGTACAATGTTTAATGGCAAAGTAACCTTCCTATCAACGCCTGGTACATACAATTAATGCTTCAAAAGGTTAGTGTAGTGGATTCTTGTAAGAGGAAAGTGGAGTAATTTCATGCATCCCTACTTAAATGAGTATTGGGAGTAGTGGCGAACTATTTCTGTAGAAGAGTCAGTTTAGTGTCTTTGTCATACGACAGGGCATAAATTAGAGCAGCGATTCCCAACCTGTGGCTCGGGGGCCCATTGGTGGGTCATGAGGATAATGCAATCCCCTTGCCTGCCATGGCCTCACTAATATCACCATGTAGATATTGGTCTGGAATCTCTGAGGTTTTCAAGGGGCGGATAAAGAAAAAAAGAAGCCTCTGGCGATAAAGACGCCCCATATTTGCATAGTGGACCCTGATTGGGCCCTCACTACTTAAGAGGGAGTGAAATCCAATCACAACTGAGCGGTGCCAGACCAAATCTGCAGAGGATTATTATAATAATTTTTTGCAATGGCAGATTCTCACAGGCTGGTAATCCAGCACTTGCAGCGTCGCAGGTTCGAGTCCCGATCCTGACCACATTTTCTACCAGTCACCCCCCCAATCTCTCCCCCCGTCAGCCTACTGTAAACCTATCAATAAAGGAAGAAAAAGACCCCAAAAAAGAAAGTGTGGGTACATAAAAATGCAGCAAACAAATACAAAACATCATAACTCCTAAATTAAATTAGGAACATACTTCCTTAACATCAATTTGTGTATTGAGTACCGAAGTCTGACGTCCCAACCACAACCCCTGGGCCATAAAAAATCCCTTGATATAAGAGATGTGTTCCAAAAATGTAATAAAACAAGTCTGGGCATTCTGCCAGTATCGTTTATTTTGATACAGTCTGTAATCTGTAGGCGTGCTTGTATTTTCAGTTTATTTGGATAAATTAGTAATTTTCTGGCTTCTGTTTATGCTTGGGCAAAATGCCTGGTCATTTTATTTTTTTGTCATTTTAAAACACCGTTCTTATATTAAGTGATTTAAAGAAATGCAGTTGGATCTATGAATGGGTACATTATTTGATGAAAGAGAACACAGAGCCGGCACACTGGAACCAGCTTCTGCAGTATTTTATTTGACCACTAAGGTGATGTTTTGAGCCTGGTTAGTCTGTATTTATTTGACTTTTCTGACACGCTGTGTCAGTGTGTAGATTGCTTGCCTATTTTGGAACAGGGCTTAATTGTTTACATAATACACATTGAATGTCCTGAAACAGAAACACATTCTAATGAATGTCCTCAAACGAAATTGAGTAAAAGGTCAAACATGACATTCGGTTGTCTAGGACTGTCCAAAATTGATGTGACACATTGAATGAACTTGTAGATTTGCTATTTTCAAATGACCGAAGTGTATACTATATACTGTATATAGTTGAAGTGGTTAATGTATGTTTTGTAATAATAATCAAAATTTAAAAAGTAACTAAAGTTTTCAAATAATTTTAGCAGAGTAAAAGTATAACATTTGTCTCTGAGATGTAGTGGAGTAGAAGTAAAACGTATGGGAAATTGGAAATACTCCAGTAAAGTAAAAACTGTATTTAATTACAGTACGTAAGTATGTGTACTTAGTTACATTACACCACTACATCTACGCCAGAAGAAACCAAAGTTGGCGGCTTGGCTCATGACCCGTGCCCCACCGACTTCCATGGAGCTAACTTTAAATGGACTATTAGGCTGAGTATTTATTGTGAAAATGTGTGTCAGTGATGCTCTAACATTGCGTGTGATGACTAACTCAAAGTGTAATTCAGAATTTTTGTGAAACCCAGCTGTTTTCTCATGACCTTGGGTATTTTATAGTCTCTTCACCTCTCTCTCTCTCTCTCTCTCTCTCTCTCTCTCTCTCTCTCTCTCTCTCTCTCTCTCTCTCTGAGGCCGGGGGTTCTAAATGGACCCTTACAGGTCTGTAGTACACTCTCAGAGTTCTTTGAAATTGAAATATGTTTGAGAACCATATTATGCCATACATCAAAAGCTGAACATTTCTTCGCTGGAAGGCATTTACATTTTACAGTTGTCTCACTTCCCTCTTGTCTTCTCCCGAAGCTCTTTGAGGTTTGAACGTGGATGAAAGGTTGGGTTGTAAATGAAACAATTCATTAGTATCATTGGCGTACCAACAACAGCTGTTATCAGCAGGTGTTGAGGGCACTGCCGCATTGGCACATCATTATCATTTTGTCAGATCAGCTCCACGCAAAGCAGCCCTTTTGTCTCCTCACAATTTGTATTTTATTCAAATGTACACGTGGAGGGCTGTGGACAATGGTGGCACCTGCGCAAATAACTCAGAGAGTCTACAAATGCAACCAAAATGGACTATTTTACTCTCTATTGCAGTTGAGTAGCATTGCGTGGATGTGCAAAAAAATCTGAGATCATTCCCTGTTTAAGTTTACACTGATGCAAGCACACGATCTCCTACTCTGCTTGTTTCTCTGAATATAAATACGAATAGAAGTCAAATGCACACAAAAGGTTGTACACAAAAGTAAGCGAGGCGTTAGCCATAGGGATGCACTGATATCTTATCGGTATCGGGTCCCGATATGACTGAATTAAGTCATATTGGGAGATCAGATATCGGACACGACGTCACCGATCCAAGTCACAGATGAAAAATAATAATAAAAAAGTCTCTGGCTTATAAATATGCAACAATTGTTAGCCCATAACCAAACATTTTAGCATATACTGTATTGGTGCAGCATTATTGAGGAAGTCGCATGGAAATTATAAACCTTTCACAAGCGAGACCTTAAACAGGCCCAAAGAATTATAAAAGCAATATAAAACAACAGATAAAAGCAACAATAGATGAACACCTTTATTGCTCCCCTGATGGAAATCAGTTGTCATGGCAGTAGTGCAGTTGGAGACCAAACAGCACAGATGCAGATACAATCTAAATAAATAGTAAAGTAAACATAAGAGTGTACAGGTAGGCTACTGACATACAGGGATCAGGAATAGTGTACCAAAAACCAACAGGAGATTCAGTGCATGGCTCAAGACGGGAGGTGCAAGCTGTTCCTCAGCGGTGGGGTATGGGGACAACCAGGGGTCCAAGATGGACCCACACCGGTCTGTAACTCTGAGAATGTACGAATTGGAACCAAATGGACCCACGATGGTCTGTAACTATGAGAATGTACAAATTAGAACCAAATGGACCCTTACTGGGTCTGTAACTCTGAGAATGTACGAATTAGAACCAAATGGACCCTTACTGGTCTGTAACTCTGAGAATGTACTAATGGAACCAAATGAACCTGTACAAAACAACAACTGGGGGTTCCTTTAAATTAGAATGGTAGAGAATTACTGCTCGCTGCACGGACCACACACACACACACACACACACACACACACACACACACACACACACACACACACACACACACACACACACACACACACACACACACACACACACAGCAGCAGCAGCCTCCTCTTTACATCAGCCAGTGTGGGAGACTTCCGCCGGGCCGGGCTCCCTCCCTCCCGGTGGCATTTCCTGTGTGTGTGTGTGTTTGTGTGCGTGTGCGTGTCGCCGGCCGGTGCGCACGCTGTGCAGCCAACGTCAGCGCAGCCTCCTGTCATGCAGCCCCGCTGATTAGTTTGTCTCTGGGCTGAACATCTAATAATAGACTCCACGAGGAGGCAAGAGATCGCTTTCCTAGCCCCTGTTGTGCGCGCGTGCGTGTGCGCGCGTGCGTGTGCGCGCGTGCGCGATCGACGTTTGCCTTTTAAATGATGACAGATGAGGAGAATAAGATTGCGATTTCCCCCATGCTGGAGGCGGTGCGGAGAGGGGAGGGGGTTTGGGGGGGGATGTACATTTTAAACCAGAGAGAAACGTGTTGTGTGTGTGTGTGTGTGTGTGTGTGTGTGTGTGTGTGTGAGTCAACATTCCTGGAGGGGGGTGGGTGGTGGGCCATGGGAGGGGTGGGGGGGGCTCAGTGGCAAAACGAGGCATCAGCCCACGCATCCATCCATCCGCTCTCGGGAGAGAAGACGGTGTTCCTTTTTTAAAAGATCATTTTGAAGTCATTTCTAACCTCTTACACTGTTCTATTCTTAGTAAAAACGGACCTGAGTTGGTGCACTCTCCCCCCATGTTCTGTACACAGAATGTCTTGGCTGAACATGGCCCATGTACAAGCTATATTATAAATATTCTATGATCTGCTATTTTAGGTGGATGTTCCTCCCAGGACAGCCATGCCAGGGCTCAAGTGGTTAAAGACCGCTAAGTTTACAAGTCATAGATTTGTTACCCAAATAAGGCCTTCCTGAATCCTGACCCAACCCCACGTTGTTGTAATGTCAAAACGAGCGGGGGTGTAGAAACATTACCTCCAAGAGCACGCTTATGTGCACTATTTCATATTTTTTGCCTTCTTGTAGATCTGCTATTTAGGCATCACTCAAAGGAGCATAAAATGGGGTTCAACCACTTAAACCCGCAAACTTCTTTGCCTTTTTTTTATTATTATTTTGAAAAACATTTTTAAATAGTTCAAATAGCTGATCTGCAAATTGTCAATATATTTAGTATTAGTTTTAGTCATCACAGCTTAGTTTTTATTTAGTTATTATTTAGTTTTCGTCAGTGAAAAAAACACAGTCGACAAAAAAGAAATCGTCATAGTTTTAGTCGATGAAATCAACACTGCTGGGTCTTCTGGTGAAAATAAGAGCATTATAATGGCGTGTAAAACTGAAAACCTAGAATTTTCCACAGACAAAACCAAGTCTTGCCACGGACACATGTATCCGTGTACGGACATGTTGATGACCCCTGCGTGGAGCAAAGGTCACTAGCCAGGGTCGAACCTGAGGCGTTGCAAAGTGCTTGTAGCAACGCGTCAGCTCCCAGAGACAGACAGGGTTTGGTGGGAAGCTATGCCGCACAGCAACTGGTTCCTGACTATTTAGCTCAAGACCCAAAAGAGAAATTAGACGTTTGCCCGGGACCCAAACTAGTGAAAATAGCATGTCTACAAACTTTTAATACATTTATTTATTTATTGGAAATTAATAGATTCAATTGTATTATTATAATTATTTGTAATGAAATACCTTTGAAACATTTTGGAATCTTTTTTAATCGATGATTTTGTTTTTTGTTTTTAATCTTTTTAAATATATATTGTTTTAATGTAGGAAAGGGGGGGGGGGGCGTGCGTGCGTGCGTGCGTGCGTGCGTGCAGTATGTGGGTGCGGTTCCCCCAGGCCGCCTGTAAAACCAATCAAGATATGACCAGGATTGAATGCCCCCCCCCCCCCCCCCCCCCCCCGCTGGGAGAACTGATAGACAGTAATTGAGAGAGAAGAGGCTCTCCTCAAACCCCATTAACAGCCACGTCCTCCACAGCTGTAAACAAGCACAATTCAGCTTCCTCTGACGCGCACACACACACACACACACACACACACACACACACACACACACACGGACATACGCACGCACACACGGACATACACACGCACACACACACACACTATCATTATCAACCAGTACACCGATTGATGAGTATTGAGATATTTTTACTTGATTAAAAATTGCATTTTACCACAATAGAGACATCCTCTGTTACAAGTAAAGGGCCTGTGTTAAAAAATATATATAACATGAGTGAAAGTAGAAAAGTATTGGCATCAAAATGATACCTAAGTAACAAGTATAAGTACTCAAGTACTACTATTTTCCCAGGAATCTGTCAAAACATTTGAAATATATACTGTGCATCTCAAATGTTTACCTATTTTCAAGATTTATTTTGAAAATAGCCAATGTACTGTATATATACGAGGGTTACCCCCTAAAAGACCCCTGGGGGTCCCCGGACCCCACTTTGAGACTCAGTGGTGTGGTGGCAGGGAGGGAGGGAGGGAGGGTGACGGGGGATTTGCATGCTGACACGTGTCTCTCAACCTCATCAGACAGACGGAGCAGGAAACTCAACCAAACATGGATTAACCACAGCAGGAAGGAGTGTGGTTTAAAAATAATCCCAAGTTGGGGAAGTGATCGGCCAACCACTAACCACTAGTAGGCCTGTCACAATTATTACATCTAATTACGTCTAATCACAATACTTTGACAGAATCGCAATTATTTTGTCATAATCGTTACGTGTTGAAAATAGTGGAAATAGCAGATATACAAGCGTCACAACGCGTTGTATCTTGTAGATCGGCTATTTCCTCTATCAATCTTCTATTTTAAGTTGTCAAATATGTCAGTAATTTATTTGTATATTTAGGTTGTGTGTCATATCTGCCATGATGTGCAACTTCAAAGACTACAAGCCAAACAGAAATGTTATTGTCAATGACAAAAACACAATTAAATCGTTAATCGCAACTATTTGAGTGACAATTAATCTACAAGCTCACAATGTATCGCGCTGTGATGCGTTGTGAGCTTGTACTGTAGATCTGCTATTTTTCAGAGCGCAACACCCAAGCGCAACCAAACATAAAAAGGACTTTAGTTCTACTGGAGCTCTTCTCCACTAGTCCCTGCCTAACATTTTAGTCTAGTTATTATTTGTTCTCTTCATGCAATTACAATATGCTGTGACATGTATTCTGTTTGTTCCAAGCCCTGCATCTATAAGAGGGGAGACAGACTAGTGAAAACATTGAAAGACCACTATGCTTACCACAAGAGTTGCCATAGAAACCAGTGATGCCTCATTGGTCTATTAATGGCACAGATGGAATGGGTTTGAATGTCCAGAATCTTTGTCTAAATATACTTTATTCTTTGGGGGGGGGGGGTATCAGCAAACTCATTACCTTTTGATCATTTTAAATATCATATTTGTGAGAGGATCCTACGTTTGAGACTATAGCATGTACAGTAGGGTAGCGCAGTCGGTAGAGCGCTCACCTTTGGACCACAAGGTCAAGGATTCGATCCCGGACGGGCACTTCCAAATCCGTGTACGAGTAGCGTGGCTTGATCTACAAGCAGTGCTTGTAGATCGGCCGTTTTCACTAGTTTAAATCATTTTTAAAATGATAAATACAATACTGGCTTTCAAGCCGTTTCAAGGGGCACACTTGACCCTTCTCAGGGGCACACCAAAGGTCCCCAGGCACAGTGGTTGAGAAACACTGGTCTAGGACATTTTAACAGGGATAGACCCCCTGCGTTCTCGGCTGATACAAACGACAGGCCCCTCCGTCCTACTTACTAACTTACTTACATACAGTGTTAATTTAACTCTGGGAGTGTACAAATGGAACCAAATGAACCCTTATGTGTCCTTAGGTTCCAAACCAAGAGCTGTACATCCTGGGTTTTACTGTGTACATATGGCTACACTATAAATAGAACTACTGTATATAGTAAGTGGTGTAAATATACCAAGCTTACACGGTGTTGATGATTCATTATTCATGACAAAGGCTAGTCGGACATGGTTTATTGAAAGGCAGTGCAGCTGTCAAAGTGCACACCCACGCCGTCGTCATTGGATATGGTCGCTGTCGGGCAGAAACCTTGTATCTCCGTATTTCACAGTTTCATGTTGTCTTTGGCAGATTAACGCCCTACTTGGTCATCCGAGAATGTCGCACTAAAGAAGTGAAAATAGACGATTTGTAAGTTCACAACGAGGTGCATTGCAGCGTGTTGTGACGTTGTAGATCGTCTGTTTTGCGGTGCTATTTTCGAATGTTTAAAAGTGAGCGCTGCTTTTAACCCACTCCACACCAATGATTCACAAAGTTCTCCTTCCAACATGCAACTCCTTGCAACCATTATAGAGGGTATGCGTGTGACATCATCATCATACCAGGAAGTTATGCGGGAACGCCTAGTAAGTGGCAAAAAACTACTTTCTGGCCTTGACAGCCCATACATCAAAACAGAAGAGTCCTATCTGATTGCATTAAACGACGTTAAACTCACTTTGCCACTCACTTTGCCACTTTTTCACTATGCCTCCGTATACCCTCTATTATTTAAAGTTGACTTATAAACTGTTAAGTTGCAAGGAGCTGCGACTAGTTGCATTGGTGCGCTTTGGTCTTTAGCCTGCTCAACAGCACCACTTGAAGTCTAGGTCACCCAGTGGTATTGCAGCTGTTGAGGCCGTACTCATACATACGGACAGACAGACAGACATACACACTCGGTTAAGTGTTGGAGCGATAGGCACCGCTCAATAATAACAAAACAAAAGGAACGGTTTCGGACATACAGGGTTTTCGACCCGACATCGACGGATGTAGTAAATGTTGAACCTAGCGCCCGGGGGTGTTTTAATCAGGTGATTTATTGCACTTTATGTCATAGCATAGGGTTTGGAGAGAGGGAACATAAAATGTAATATGCCAGCCACTCCATTACTGGATCACTGTGTCTGCTTAGCTTCAGGACCATGGACAGCTGCTGCCAAAGGAGACGGCCAGCGGCACTCAATCCAAAGAGTGAGCTCTTTGGTTATTTAGTGTTATTAACCCATTTGTGAGCTTGTAGATCTGCTATTTTTGAAAAATCATGATCTTTGAATATATCTACTTAAAAGCGAACATTTGTAACTCAAATATTTACTTCTGGGTGGTCCCTGGAACAACATATTTTGAGATGGGGGTCCGTGGCCAAATACCTGTAATTTTGGGGGTCCTTGACATGAAAAGGTTTGAGAACAGCATGATTTAGGGGAAGGATTTAGAAGTCGAGTCAAAGATCGGGTCAAAGATATTCAAAGACTTGCACTCATTTTCACGATTTTTCAAAAATAGCAGATCTACCAGCTCGCAGCGCGGCACTCGGTGCCGCGCTGTGAGCTTGTATATCTGCTATTTTTCTAAAGTTAAAGCATAAAATAATGGTTAAAGTGGTTCAAATCTAACGCGACTCGGGCGCATTCCAGGTATTTGAGAGTTAACGTAGAGTTAATTCAGTGTTTCTCAAACTTTTACATTTCAAGGTTTCCCCTTAAAGGGATATTCCACTTTCAACAGGGAAACACCTTATAGGGTGTGCCAAATGTAGTTCTAAGAGCGGCCATTTCTTGGGACAACACAGCCTTACACAGGTGTTCTGATTAGACTATAGCATTAGTTCTATGCAATCAAACAATTGAAACACCTGTGTTTTGTCACAAGAAATGGCCGCTAAGGACTACAATGACGTAGCCGCTGGCACACACTATAGGCTTTTCTCCACACACACACACACACACACACACCCATTGAAACTTCAAACTCCATTTTAACCATGATAGATTCATTAAAAACACCCATTATTTTTTTCTGGTGACTCATTATACCATCCTATTACCTGAGCAGGCCATTTTTCAATAACCTTTTTCATTTATTTTTAATAATTATTTGGGAAAATGGAAAAAATGAAATACAAAAAATAATTATTAAAAATAAATGAAAAAGGTTATCGAAAAAACACGGCCTGCTCACGTATGAGGAGGGTAATCAGTCATCAGAAAAAAATAATGTTTGTTTTTAATGAATCTATCATGGTTAAAATGAAGTTTGAAGTTACAATGGGTGTGTGTGGGGAGAGGCCCTGGGCCTGGAGGGCCTGGTAACATTTACATCAAATATCTAAATATTGAATCAAGCAAATTAAAAACTGTTCAGGGTGTTCATAAAAGCCTGATTAGACGATAAAATGACAAAAGGTTTTTTGAAAGTGGAATATCCCTCTAAGTCCAAGGTGCAGTTGGCTCTCAGAAGCAGACATGTGGCTCCCTCAGTGGGCAGACGTGGCCTAGTATAGTCTAGCCCTCAGGGTCAAGGACACAGCTCACCTACCTTTCATACAGTCCAGACCTCCCAAAGGCCTTCGACGCAGTGTTTCTCAGCCCTGTTCCTCTCAAGCCAAGGACCCTCTGATATGAATTAGGCCACGCGGGCCCCCCAAAGTACACTTTCCCAAACTGGTACCAGGGGCGTCACAAGGGGGGGAAAAGTGGTACTGAGTTACTAGGGGCCCAAGGTGGAGGGGCCTTAATTATTTTATACTTTAGCTATTGAAAAATAGCAGATATTTTGAGTGCCGCGCTGCGAGCTTGTAGATCTGCTATTTTTGAAAAAGTCGAGAAAATGTGTGCAAATTTTGCTTCTTGGGGGTCCCTGGAACTAAATATAAATATTTTGAGATGGGAGTCCATGGCCAAATACATGTCCTTCACATGAAAAAGTTTGAGCACCACTGACAAAGAAACATAGGTTTTTCAAAAAACCGTAGAAAGATTTAGAAGACATTTTATACAATCGGGTCAAAAATATTTATGAAATCGGGTCAAAGACTCGCACAAATTTTCACGATTTGTATATCTGCTATTTTTCAATAGTTAAAGCACAAAATAATGCATAATAATGCGTTCCCAGTCTAAATGGGTTAAACCCCCTCCCCCTATGAAGAACATTCATGGGGGGCCCGCAGTGAATCTTTGTACCCAGGGCCCAGGATTTGGTGCGACACCCCTGACTGGTACGAATGCTGTGCAGCACACTTGGTCTTTCAACAAGACAAATGTCCACATGTCTTCCCCCCCCCTTCTCTGCTCCCTCCATTGGCTCCCAGGAGAGTACAAAACACTGATGTTGGCCTCGGCAGTTGGCACAGGAAAGTTTGAGAACTACTGTGTCATAGGGCTGTGGCTCTCAATTATTTTGGGGTGTCCCCAGATGATTAACTTAATGTTAACATTGTTTTCTCACTCAACATTAAACAGACCAATATACAGTATACGTGTATACAGGTATCTGCAGATTTCTAAACTGACAAATTAAGGACTTTTAAGACCTTTTTAAACATGGTTATTTGGAGGTCGCTGCCTGAAAAGGTTGCCAACCCCTGTCATAGGGGACAGGCAGATGTAGAAAGGACCCAATGAGTGGATGCGATGGTTGCTGCATGTGGTGAACAAGCTAAAACACCTTGGAGTGGTCTTACATAAGAGACCACCGCCCCCGGACCATATAGGAAACACTTTGCTGCAAACAGCTCTGTGGTGCTGTAAAGTAACTAAGTACATTTACTCCAGTACTGTACTTACTTAGGTACAATTCAGTAATTTAGTAACCGGATCATTTTCTATACTTTTACTTCTACTCCGCTACATCAAATATTGTACTTTTTACTCCATTACAATTATTTGACAGCCTTAGTTGCTGGTTACTTTGAAGATTTAGATTATTATCACAATACTCGGGTAAAAAGAAAGTACTTTTTCCACTACATTGCTGCAAAGATCTCATTGCTGCCATTTAACAATACCTTCGTACTCTCATATGCCCCTGTCTCCATAGACTTCCATGTAATTCATAGTGCACGGATCATGCACACCCATGCCTAGATAATGCACCACGTGTGTCCACATTGCTCACAGCTTTCAAACAAAAAAATCCGAATGGAAATCCGTTCAGGCATTCATGAGATAGCAGCCATTATGTTTTCCTAAAATGTAAACAAAGATGGCTGCCATGTTTGAAAGATGGGGTTGCTATGGGGGTTAAACATGCAATTTCGCGATTGCTATCATGCCTACTACATTTTTTGGGGTCAAAACATTTTTTTTGATTTTTTTTTTCTTTTTCTTTTCAAAAACGGGAAATTTCCGGGTTCTACGGGCATGGCAGGGCGGTACAACGGGATTTTTCCGGAATTTTCGGCCATAGCAGCATATGAGTTAAGGAAGGACTATGAGCGATATTATCGTTTATCGTGATAAAAAAACACTCACGATAATCGTATCGTGGAGATTTATCGTGAAATTAGCCCTATTCACGACCCGCCCACTCAGCATCCCCCGGGTGCTGAAGTCCCGTTTTGAAGGGGTAAATCCTACTAGAGCCTATAGAGTTAGCACAGAAATCGCAAATTTAATGCAATTTCCGAATAGTAAAGTATAAAATACGGCTAGCATGATCAAGAACACAAAATAGTAAACGGCACAAAGCATTATAATTTACTTTACCGTTAGAAATAACGATTTGCTGGCTTTAAGTCCAGTATAGTTTCCCCTTCTAAATTGAAGTCAGCACCCGGGGAAAACTGAGAAACGGAAGTAGGTGGGCGGGCCGTGAATAGGGCTAATCGTCCTCTGTCATGCACTGGGATCAATTCACCTTTTATTTGACCTATTATTGGTAAAAGGTACTTAATAATATACTGTACGTACTTGATACAGACTTTTTGTCATTCTCTATCAAATGTCTTTGGCAAAGAATAGCCGACCTATTATATCCACATGACAATGGACTTTGATCATCGCAACAATATCATAAATCACGATTTCTTTTGTCACAATAATCGTTACATGAAATGTTCATATCGTCCCATCCCTATTGTCGCAGTGTTTATAAAATGAGCGCTGGCTCTCTCTCCGGGGACCCTCTGGGCTAGTGGGCGGCTGTCTGTCTGTCTGTCTGTCTGTCCGCTCCCTCCCAGGCTGTCTGTCTGTCCGCTCCCTCCCAGTCTTTTCATTTCAGTAAAAGAGGTCCTTGACCTCGTCTCTTCCTGTGCTTTGCCAGCCGGCTAATTTGATCGAATGCTATAATTGATTGGCTCGCCTCCCTCCATCCATCCCGCCAGTGGCGTCAGTTCAGGAAAAAGCTAAGGTATGGCAACATGACTGGTGTCTTGCCTTCGCGCGAGTGCAAGACACCAGTCATGTTGCCTTACCTATAGCAACAGGCATGATACATTTATTTTAAGAAGTACATTTTATGTTTTCCCCCCGTTTCTACGGTTTCTTGGGCTGGATATGGCAGCCTGGAACGGTTGTTCAAGTGCAGCTAAACTTGTTAGTAAACAATTAACAATAATGCATTGCACATGTGCAGCTGACCTGCGGAACCTGGGAATATACGATTTTGTCAAGATGGGGAGAATAAAAGTGTGTAGAATATAATTATAATTCCTTGTTAAAGTGACCATTTTAAATGTTGCATTCGTAGTTACCGGTATTTTAATGTAATTTAACAACATAATAACCAGCACAGATAGACAAAGAGACATTCATGGATTTATATTTAAAAGTAACTTTTATTTCCCCCCCTGGACCCAGGGTATGGCAGCTGCATACCCAATTGACACCCCTGCATCCCGCCATCCCTCCCTCCCTCCTTTTTACTCATTCCCAAAAAAGTTATTTCTTTTCATGAATTAATAACAAAATGCAAATATATTTTCAGTAATTTCATGAAGAAATCAAAGAAAAATCTACAAAATTCTATAAATTAGAACACAAATGTTAAAGAAGTAGTGAAAACAGCCGATCTACAAGCACATGATCGATCTGCTGTTTTCACAAGTTTGGGTCCTGGGCAAACGTTGTCTTTTGGGTCTCGAAATAAAAAGTTTGGGAACCACTGCTCTACCATATAGTAGGGATGGGACGATATGAAAATGTCATATCACGATTATTGTGACAAAAGAAATCGTGATTTACGATATTATCGCGATAATCAAAATCCATTATCCTGTGGCGGAACATTTGCCCAAAAATTGCAGATATACAAGCTTGTAGATCGGCAATTGTTTTGGCAAAGACATTTGATAGAAGACTGTATCAAGTACGTATATTATAAGTACCTTTTACCAATTACAGAGGTTTAACTGGTAATGGATATGCAGCTCCGCAAATAAAAGGTAAATTGATCCCAGTGCAGTGTACGGAGGACGATATCACGATAAATTAAATCTCCACGATACGATTATCGTGAGTGTTTTTTTTTATCACGATAAACGATAATATCGCTTATCGTCCCATCTCTACCATATAGATTGGAAAAGATTACATTTATTCTTCAAAAAAAAAGGTTACACAGTGCGACTTTAACTCGGATACTCTTTTCGAACGAGACCAATCATCAAAAATAGGTAATAAAATAAGTGGGTTTAAATGCAATGACATTGCCTCTTTCATTCCCATTGTGGCACGCGGCACAATGGAAGACGCATCTCATCCACTTCATCATGGTTGAAGTGAGGTTCGGCAGCCTCCTCTGTACAAAACATGCAGTCAAAAGGCTTTGTATGGAAACAGCGTAGAGTGGATAAATAGACCGCCTCTCTCTCTCTCTCTCTCCCCAGGGGCGTCACAAGGGGGGGGGAGTGGGACTGAGTTACTAGGGCCCAAGGTGGAGGGGCCTTCATTATTGTATGCTTTAACTATTGAAAAATAGCAGATATACAAGCTCGTAGCGCGGCACCGAGTGCCACGCTGCGAGCTTGTTGATCTGCTATTTTTGAAAAGTTGTGTAAAATGTGTGCAAATCTTTGAATACATACACGTCAAACATTTGTACGTCAAATTTTGCTTCTGTGGGGGTCCCTGGAACTAAATATTTTGAGATGGGGGTCTGTGGCCAAATACATATCCTCTTGGGGGTCATTCACATGAAAAGGTTTGAGCACCAGTGACAGAAACACAACGTTTAAAAAAAAAAGAAGGATTTGAAATATTCACGATTTTTCAAAAATAGCAGATCTACAAGCTCGCAGCGCGGCACTCGGTGCCGCGCTGTGAGCTTGTATATCTGCTATTTTTCAATAGTTAAAGCACAAAATAACGCATAATAATAAGGCGTTCCTAGTCTAAATGGGCTAAACCCCCTCATCCCCCTATGAAGAACATTCATGGGGGGGCCCGAAGTGAATCCTTGTACCCAGGGCCCAGGATTTGGTGCGACACCCCTGTCTCTCTCCCAGACATTGTGAGGCTGTTGTTTGTTGGCATACTGTTCAGAGTGCTTTGTGTCCGGGGTTGCTGTCAGAGTCTATTACAGCGCTCCTGTATTGTCTGTTCGCAGCGCGCCTCCATTAGAGACTGATCCATGCCAGAGTTATGGGGGTCTGTCTGACTCTGATCCCAATTTTCTAAGAGCAGTGGTTTCTCAAAACCTCCGAATTGATGTGTTTGGCCATCTGAAAATGTTACATCATGTTCCCCCAGAAGAAAAGATCTGTATTAACAAAAGTCTAATTTTGATATTAATGGTTGCCAGGGATGTAATTAATTAATTCGGTAGAGCTTCTGCTTCTGCTTTTTCAGTGTTTTTATCTGATTTATGCTCCAAGACTACCTGGCTGCATACACTAGGGTCCTGTTGAGGTCCACGGGAGACAGGAACCTCAACAAGTGGCAGGAAGTGACCTCACACCTCTTTCTTGCTCTACCCCATGGAGGTTAAGTTTAGGGTTAGGGGTAGAGTTGGGTTGTCTAAAAGATAACATGTACACATAGCGACAATGCGGCTCAAAGGGACTGTAGTGCCTTGGACTGCAAGGCAGAGACGTCACGTGACCTCCACAAGCGGCATGAAGTCACTTGCGCACTGTGAGGTCACTTCCTGCCACTTGTTGAGGTTCCTGTCTCCCGTGGACCTCAACAGGACCCTAGTGTCTGCAGCCAGGTGCTGCTCGATTTTTGAGGCTCTATGAACACAGCGCTGGTCCCGGAATAATCCGATTACATTTAGGAAACGTTACATCCTGACTTAAGTCAGTAAAAGTACTCGACGGTCGGATTTGAAATCCCGACTTTAGTCTGGATAGGCACTCTGTGTGTAAAAGAAACCCCCTCATAAATAGCACAAGGCAAGCTCGAGGGGGTTCTATAGTCCTAGACCAGTGATTCTCAACCTGTGGGCATTGCAAGGGGCCCACAAAAGATGTATAGATGATCATGTAACATTAATCATTCATGAAAATAATATACTTTTACTGCTCCTAGTATCGACGATGGTCGATCTCTTGTATAGTATTGTATGTCTGCATGTGTCTTGATGAATTGAATACACAGGACCACAATGTTATCCTGTACCTCTCTACCTTTTGCAATCTGCATTTTCTTTAACATTCTTGAACATTCACCAAAAGTCAAACAATGGCCTCTATAGATTTAATAATGAGATGACATTTCATAAAATAAATATTCACTAAATTGCCAATCCGTGATGTCGGTGTCACTTCCTGGTGGCCAAGCCGTCGTATTGTCATTTAACAGCAGACTAATAATCAGAACAGGGCGTCCACTTAAATCCCTCATGTACTGTCTCAGAACAAAACGACCTCCTTTCTGCACTGAACTAGTTTCACAACCTGAAACAATGAGATACACTTCTGCTCTACCGTCTTGAGATGATGCTAACATCAGGTACATTCACTCCTGGATGTGTGGACACCATCACAGTTAAAGACAGTGCAACAGATTAATAAAACAACAACAATAACATTGTGGAATGTGGAAAAGGTAGTAGTAGTAGTAGTAGTGGACAAGTATATCGTCGTTGTCGGGCAGAAACCTCGTATCTCCCAAGTTTCAAATTTGTAAGTTCTTTCGTAAACTAAGTAAAGCCCTGATTCACCATACAAGGCGGTCGCACAAAAGTAGTGAAAACAGCCGATCTACAAGCACACAACGCCTCGCGCTGCGAGTTGTTATAAAATCAAACCTCGGTTCGAAGTGGAGTGGTGAATCTGAGCAGCGTGCGTGCGTACGTGCGTGCGTGCGTGCGTGCGTGTATGTGTGTGTGTGTGTGTTGAGTGTGCCTGGCCTGCACAAAACAGCGCCCCTCCTTTAACTAGTGTGTTGTGTGTGGCCACTCAAGGTATTGCCAGGCTACGGACACCCACCCAGCCACCCACGGACATACCCACGGACATACCTGTCTATTGGGAGTGCTTTCACCACTCCAAAAACGTCACTTTAGAAATGTGCAGATAGCCTGTATACACGGTATATAACGGTATGCCCTATAGTAGCATTGGATGTGGGTCTATCCCAGGCTGGGAAATTACTTGCTGGAAGTAATCCCTTAATCAGGGTCTCTCTGGGATTACCATTGAGGACAGCCCACCCGGCCCACCACAATGGATGCCACTAATTCAGGCTGCAGAGTCTAGTTTTTATCAGCTCGTGGATAGTGATGGGATGATAAGCGATATTATCGTTTAATGTGATAAAAAAAAACACTCTCGATAATCGTATTGTGGAGTTTTAATTTCATGTGAAATCGTCCTCCGTCATGCATCAGGTTCAATTCACCTTTTATTTGCCGAGCTGCATATTATCCGGTACCATTGAAACCCTCTATAATTGGTCAAATTATAGAGGGTTTGTACTAAGTCTTTTTTTCACTCTCTACCAAATCTGTTGTGAGCTTGTAGATCTGCTATTTTTTGGCAAATGTTCCGCCTTAGAATAATGGATTTTGATTATCGCGATAACATCGTAAATCGTGATTTATTTTGTCACAATAATCGTGACATGAAATGTTCATATCGTCCCATCCCGAGTCATAGAATACGGCCTGTTCAACATCTCCTCCTCCAGACCAACCTTCCCTTGTTTGCATCGTTCTCACAATAGCCAATGAGAAGGGCCATTTCCCCTCATTTGCATCGCTCCCGTCACGCTTCCAGGCTATGGGATGGATAATGGAGGGGGGGTGTGGATGCCTAGGCTATGGGGTAATACTGAAAGCCGAATCACGGTCCATCATTTCTCTATAAATAGCCCTGTCATTCATTTTGATAATAATCAAAAGAATACCGCACAATTTGTGCATCCCATATTGCGGGAAGCAGCCTTTAGTTTCCAAAGATGGGACGAGCGGGTGTGTGTGTGTGTGTGTGTGTGTGTGTGTGTGTGTGTGTGTGTGTGTGTGTGTGTGTGTGTGTGTGTGTGTGTGTGTGTGTGTGTGTGTGTGTGTGTGTGTGTGTGTGTGTGTGTGTGTGTGTGTGTGTGTGTGTGTGTGTGTGTGTGTGTGTGTGTGTGTGTGTGTGGCATTATTAGTCTTTGTTATGCTAAAGAAAACAACAAGTACGACCTGATATTGACTTATGTCATTTCTAGTTTCGTTCCTGTCTCTCCATATTCTAACCTTTCTGTGTTTTTTTTCCTGTAAATGAACTTGATCATACTAAAGCGTCACACAAAAGCATCAAAAGTAGCAGATTCACAAGCTTGAGCTTGTAGATCTGCTACTTTTGAATCCTGAACATTTCTGGTTTTGGGTCTTATGTGGTTTCTACGCGACAGAGATGATATTATAGTGTTGTTTTTGTTTGGTTTTAAAAAGAAATGCTTGTTGGGCCGTGCATGGCTATCGTTCACGGATTCAACTTTATTGTTATATCACAGTTGTAAAAGTGTAGGTATAATTATTGTTCTCTTCTGGGTATCCCTTTCTGATGGGGGGGTCTGCGGCCAAATGCATACCATTTTGGGGTCCTTGGCATGAAAAGGTTTTAGAACTGCTCATTTAGAAGGTATTTGGAGGGTGGCCCTCAGGTTTTAATGTGTGAAATGTGGTTAGAATGTTTCTTTTATCATCAAGACATATAAAGCCCTCCTCCTCGGGCTGTGTAGCAGCATGACCACAAAGTGGGACATGCATGGCTGCCATTTAGGCCATGTCCACGCTAATGCAGATACATCTTAACCACTTCCACCACCGTGTCCCCATTCTGGAGCATGTCGTAATGCGCACAACGTTTGAAAGTTGCAGATCTGCTATTTGGATTTGAAAAAAGAAACAGATCAATAGACCCCTCCTTGGGGGACACCGGTGAAAGAAGGATAAGCGTTTTTCTCCACTTTGGCGGAACGTTTTTGACTACTGAAAAGCCATTTTTGGCTAAAACGGATTGTTTACGAAACGTTCTCCGAAGTCAAATGCATTTTGAAAGCGTTGGTGTTGTGTCGTAACGCGGTGTTGACTGGGGAAAACATTGCTTTTCTAAGAAGGTTGATCTAAGATTGTCTTGTTGTGCCAAACATCCAAAATGGTGTCAATGGCTACAAATTCGTTTTTTCTGGTTTTGATTGTTGCTTTTGAATGCCTCTGTCCCTGAGATATGGGCAGTGAATATCTACTGTATCCCTGAGATATGGGCAGTGAATATCTCTGTATCCCTGAGATATGGGCAGTGAATATCTACTGTATCCTTGAGATATGGGCAGTGAATATCTACTGTATCCCTGAGATATGGGCAGTGAATATCTACTGTATCCCTGAGATATGGGCAGTGAATATCTACTGTATCCCTGAGATATGGGCAGTGAATATCTACTGTATCCTTGAGATATGGGCAGTGAATATCTCTGTATCCCTGAGATATTGGCAGTGAATATCTCTGTATCCCTGAGATATGGGCAGTGAATATCTACTGTATCCGTTAGATATGGGCAGTGAATATCTCTGTATCCCTGAGATATGGGCAGTGAATATCTACTGTATCCGTTAGATATGGGCAGTGAATATCTCTGTATCCCTGAGATATGGGCAGTGAATATCTACTGTATCCGTTAGATATGGGCAGTGAATATCTCTGTATCCCTGAGATATGGGCAGTGAATATCTACTGTATCCTTGAGATATGGGCAGTGACTATCTCTGTATCCCTGAGATATGGGCAGTGAATATCTACTGTATCCTTGAGATATGGGCAGTGAATATCTCTGTATCCCTGAGATATGGGCAGTGACTATCTCTGTATCCCTGAGATATGGACAGTGAATATCTACTGTATCCCTGAGATATGGGCAGTGAATATCTACTGTATCCTTGAGATATGGGCAGTGAATATCTCTGTATCCCTGAGATATGGGCAGTGAATATCTACTGTATCCTTGAGATATGGACAGTGAATATCTCTGTATCCCTGAGATATGGACAGTGAATATCTACTGTATCCCTGAGATATGGACAGTGAATATCTACTGTATCTCTGAGATATGGACAGTGAATATCTACTGTATCTCTGAGATATGGACAGTGAATATCTACTGTATCTCTGAGATATGGACAGTGAATATCTACTGTATCCCTGAGATATGGGCAGTGAATATCTACTGTATCCTTGAGATATGGGCAGTGAATATCTATGTATCCCTGAGATATGGACAGTGAATATCTCTGTATCCCTGAGATATGGACAGTGAATATCTACTGTATCCCTGAGATATGGACAGTGAATATCTACTGTATCGCTGAGATATGGACAGTGAATATCTCTGTATCCCTGAGATATGGGCAGTGAATATCTCTGTATCCCTGAGATATGGGCAGTGAATATCTCTGTATCCCTGAGATATGGGCAATGAATGTCTTGTATCTCTGAGATATGGGCAGTGAATATCTACTGTATCCCTGAGATATGGGCAGTGAATATCTACTGTATCCCTGAGATATGGGCAGTGAATATCTACTGTATCCCTAAGATATGGGCAGTGAATATCTCTGTATCCCTGAGATATGGGCAGTGAATATCTCTGTATCCCTGAGATATGGGCAGTGAATATCTACTGTATCCCTGAGATATGGGCAGTGAATATCTCTGTATCTCTGAGATATGGGCAGTGAATATCTCTGTATCCCTGAGATATGGGCAGTGAATATCTCTGTATCCTTGAGATATGGGCAGTGAATATCTCTGTATCCCTGAGATATGGGCAGTGAATATCTCTGTATCCCTGAGATATGGGCAGTGAATATCTACTGTATCCCTGAGATATGGGCAGTGAATATCTACTGTATCCCTGAGATATGGACAGTGAATATCTACTGTATCCTTTAGATATGGGCAGTGAATATCTCTGTATCCCTGAGATATGGACAGTGAATATCTACTGTATCCCTGAGATATGGACAGTGAATATCTCTGTATCCCTGAGATATGGACAGTGAATATCTATGTATCCCTGAGATATGGACAGTGAATATCTACTGTATCTCTGAGATATGGGCAGTGAATATCTCTGTATCCCTGAGATATGGACAGTGAATATCTACTGTATCTCTGAGATATGGGCAGTGAATATCTCTGTATCCCTGAGATATGGACAGTGAATATCTACTGTATCTCTGAGATATGGACAGTGAATATCTACTGTATCTCTGAGATATGGACAGTGAATATCTCTGTATCCCTGAGATATTGGCAGTGAATATCTACTGTATCTCTGAGATATGGGCAGTGAATATCTCTGTATCCCTGAGATATGGGCAGTGAATATCTCTGTATCCCTGAGATATTGGCAGTGAATATCTCTGTATCCCTGATATATGGGCAGTGAATTGGCAGCACTAGCTGAGTGTATCAGAAGGTCAGTGGTTTTTATCCCAGGGCTGAACTCTTGACCCCGACAGCAACACATAACAACTTTATATCGATGCTGTCGGGCAGAAACCCTTTTATCTCCATGTTTTAATCTTTCTTGTTTTGTTTTTTTCTCGCAAATTAACGTCCTACTTGATCATACTACAACGTCACAGAAAAGCACCAAAAGCAGCGGATGTCGATTGTCTACTTTTGCTGTTTTTTAAATTTGAATGCTGAAAAGCAACAGTTTTGGACATATGAGATTTCCAGCTGACAGAGACGATTATTATGTTAACATTTTCCATCATGTAAATGTCGCCCTCAGCTAAATGAAATCAAGGAGATTCATGCATGAGATGTCTTTCTCATGCATTAGAAGGGACATGTCTTTTTTTTCCTTCCTCTTTTGAGGAAGGCAACAGCTGACTATTCAGTATTAACTCATTTTGTAGGGACCCCCTGCTACGCCCATCCCAAGCACCTTGAGAACCACTGATCTAAGCAGCATAGAAAAACGCAGCACGCAGCCTGCTGGCTCCAACCTGACATGGGGAGGCTTTGTAGTGTAGCTGAGACTTCACTGGAGTCTGGAGTGATGTGCGCTCTCTCTTGCTCTCTCTATTTCTTTGTTGTTTTTTCCCCTTAGAAGTCTAGCAGCAGAGTTGTGAATAGACTGCAACCTTTCAATGGAGTGTTTTTTAGGAACAGAGGTAAAAAGCGCATTGCAGCAGCAGTCCAACCTACTTGACATAAAAGCACCATCATCTTGTTGAGTTAGGAATGGTCACATTTTTTGGCAATATTTATTTCTGGAGATGAAAGTATGTTTGTTTTGGTAAGTTGATATAGGACTTTAAAAAAACTCAAATCACATTCTATAATAACACCTGGGCCTTGTTACTTCTGGCTTGATCAAGGGAGTCAGTTTTCCTATTACTGGTAGTCTATTAGTCTATTTAACTCATCCCTTTTTGCTAACTAATTGCGACCGTCAGGTCGCAGTTACTATCAAAACCTCCACTGGCTGTCTATCTGTCAGTCACGTCACGTCACGTCATGTCACGTCGCGTTACGTCGTGTCGTGTCGTGTCGTGTCACACTTTTCCCCTACTCATATCTCTGCCACCGTTACCCCTATACATGCCAAACTTTGCACACACACTCCTTGGCTGCCAAACCACAACCTCCACTCATTTCTCACCGTGAGGCAGATTCTTGCACGACACATTTTTGGACACTGTTCCTTCAGATTTTGCCCTAAAATCACGCAAAAAGTCATGTCTCCACATGGATCTGTCCCATTTCCCATATTCCCTCCTGATTGGCTACCATTGCCTTCTAAAGTTTGTGTATGCGACCTGACGGTTGCTTATCTCCCGATTTAGGGAGTCTTACTGGTATGATTTATGTCTTATATCCTTGTTGAACTGATTTATAAGGGCTTAAGAAAATCAAACCCTGGTTATACATATGGTTTATGTGGGGTGGAATCCTCATACGGTATGTCCAGAACTGTTACTATTCAGGGTTAGCCTGGGTGCCAGCCTGCTGCGTTGCATTCAGTGGGTTGGTTTTGTCACTTGGCTTCTCAGTCTGGGAAGCCCCCATTTGACTTGTATTTCCGAACGTTAACGAACTGTTAACGTAGGCAACGTTGTTGCTGATTGGATGTTCTTCCGTAGAACAGGGGTTCCCAAACTTGTTTTGTCTCAGGGCACCCCATAAATATTTTTTTAAACCGACTCATCCGAGGCACCCCAACATTATAATTTTCTCGCCCAGCACCTTATATTTATAGCATTGTCGGATGGAAACCTTGTGGGCCTATGTCCAAAACCGTTTTGTATTTATCATCTATAAAATGTACTAAACTAGTGAAAACAGCAGATCTACAAGCACACAACCGTTGTGTGCTTGTAGATCGTCTGTTTACACTAGTTTTGTGCGACAGTCTTGTAGGATGCAAGGCTTTGCTTTACCAAAAGACGTACACATTTGAAACTTGGAGATACGAGGTTTCTGCCCGACAGTGACGATATTTTAGTGATTATGTTGCGAAGAAAATGTTGAGATAATAGCCATTTTTAGAACTGGCTGAAAATACTTCAAGTTTAAAATGATACTAAATATTTTTGTGTCCAAGTGGCCAAATAAATTCCAAACATTATCAAATTATCTCGTGGCACCTCTGGACTGCCGTCACGGCACCCCAGGGTGCCCCGTCACCCACTTTGAAAACCCCTGCCATAGAAACAGAGTTGGGTCCTGGAGGGGGTTCCAGGGGGTCCCCAGCTGAATGACCGATAGACTAATAGGTCTGTAACTCTAGCTCCTCATATTTCCAGGATGAAGCTTAGTGGTTCTGTTGAATCCATGGTCTTGACCTTCAGTCAATTCGGGAGTAAGTAAGGAACAACACAGACTCTCAAGGGAGATTTATACTCGGAAAAGAGCAGATCTACAAGCACACAGAGCTACTTTGGGGGTATGAAATGGCAGGCACAAAGTCAGTGTTTCTCAAACTTTTTTCTGCATGGGCACACGTACATTTCATGTCCCAAGAATCCATGGGCACACCAACATAATACGGAGGTGTAAATATCGTCACTGTCGGGAAGAAACCTTGTATCTCCAAGTTTCAAATTTGTACGTTTCTTCGCAAAGTAAAGCCCTGCTTCATCATACAAGGCTGTTGCACAAGTTTAAATCTTATTTAAACTGATAAATACAATACTGGCTTTCAAGCAGTTTCAAGGGGCACACTTGACCCTTCTCAGGGGCACACCAAAGGTCCCCAGGCACAGTGGTTGAGAAACACTGCACTAAGTAATAATCAGGCACTGACTATTTGGGCCTGCCTGAGGTGCTTTTACGCTCTTAGCCTGGTTTAGAATGTGTCTCAAAGTGTGGTCCGAGCTGAAAGCAGGACTGAGCAGGACATGGAATGTTCCGTCCATTCCACTCAAAAACCAGACTGCGTTGAGAATGTGTCCAACGCGTCCGTACTCGTCACTGAGTTGGACATTCAACAGTCTCTCTCCCGGTGTTCGGCTGGAGAGAGAGACGTGTTTGCCTCTAAAACAGGAACCTTCATTAATGTACAGCTCTGGAGAGAGAGAGAGAAAGAGAGAGAGAGTCCTAATTTTTGGAAGAGCAATGACCTTCAAAACATCCAAACCTGCTCAGCTGCCCTGTTTTTCCTTCCTTCCTCTCTCTCTCTCTCTCTCTCTCTCTCTCTCTCTCTCTCTCTCTCTCTCTCTCTCTCCCTCCCTCCCTCCCTGTGGAGTCGGTGCGGTGGGCCAGTGTTGGGGAAAAAGTACTGAGATGTAAAAAGTGTGATCATACCGCGAGTAAAAGTACAAAAGTATTGGTGTACTTCAAGTACCAAAAGTAAAAAATACTCATGCAGAATGTGCCATTTCACAAGTGTTCAAAATGTATAAATAATGAGTATTTAATGCATGTTTTGTATAGTAATTTAAAAAAGTAACTAGTAACTAAAGTTGTTAAATAAGTGTAGTGGTGTAGAAAGTACAATTTTTGCCTCAGAGATGTAGTGGAGGGGAAGTAAAAGTATTGAAAATTGAAAATACCAGTAAAGTAAAAAAAAATAATAATAATACAAATCCTCACATACCGAGGGCTGAAACCGCCCGGACCATAATTAAATATCTGCCAGGGCTCCAGGTGTTGTCATTGTGGACGGACATGTTTCGCGTGGGTTTCTCCACGCTTTCCATCTGCAGATAGTTGTTCCTTCTGCTCATAGTAAGATGTTGAATCATATTTGTGACAAATGTTACTGAATGCAAATGAACGTTAAAGGTGTGGCAGGTGAGGTGTTAAATAGCCCTAGTAGTCTGATAGCAGTCGTTGCTATAGAGCAGTGGTTTTCAACCGGTGGTCCGGGGACCACCAGTGGTCCTTGAGGGGGTTCCAGGTGGTCCCCTTTTTGTCGCATTCCTAAGACAAGAAATGTACTCCAATTGATTCCGGATGGGGACTCAAATGCATTTGGGTCTCCATCCGGAATCAATGGGGGTAAATGTACTATAATCATTTTTTTGTCTTTTTTTGTGGGGGGGGGGGGGGGGGGGGGGACAAATGCAAAAAAATATTATTGAATCCAAATCTCCATGGCTTGAGTAATCAATAGAAACCCCTACATCACCAGCATTGCTTAATTCACAAGAAGTCTACAAACTTGCTTTCATAGCACACTAATGATTAATGTCATTACTCTCCTATAGCTTACACTTTGTCAGTCACTCTGGATAACATTGTCTGCCAAATACCTTGTAAAGCGTAGGTAGAGCGGAAAGATCTGAGTCACACCCTCCTGCTAGCAGGGGCGTCAATTGGGTATGGCAGGGGTATGCAGCTGCCATACCCTGGGTCCAGGGGGAAGATAAAAGTTAGTTCTAAATATGAATCCATGAATGTCTCTTTGTCTATCTGTGCGGGTTATTATGTTGGTAAATTACAGTAAAATAACTACAAATGCAACATTTAACAAAATGGTCACTTAAACAAGGTATTATGATTAGGCTATATATAATGATATATTACATGTACTTCTTCTTAAAATAAATATATCACGCCTGTTGCTAAGGTATGCCAACATGACTGGTGTCTTGCGCGCGTGCAAGACACCAGTCATGTTGCCATACCTTAGCTTTTTCTGAACCGACGCCACTGCCTGCTAGTCAGCTTATGCCAAATACTCAGTCCCTCCCAAGCTGTGTTTTTCTCTGTCGGGTGGAAACTTCACGTAGGACTGTCACGATTATGACATTTTACACGACGATAAATTTTCTCTCAAATAATTGCGATTAACGATTTAATTGTGTTTCTGTCATTGACAATTACATTTCTGTTTGGCTTTTAGGCTTTGAAGTTACACATGGTAGATATGACGTGTACATAAGCTAAATATACAAAGAAATTACTTGACATATTTGACAACTTTATACTTAAAAAAGAACGTTGATAGTGGAAATAGCCGATCTACAAGCTCACAACGCGTCGCGATGCGACGCGTTGTGAGCTTGTAGATCTGCTATTTCCACTATTTTTGACATGGAAACGGTTATGACGATTATGAAAAATAATCACGATTATCTCAAATAATCACGATTAGACGATTATGTAATAATTGTGACAGCCCTAACCTCATGTGTCCAAAACGGTTACTTCTCAGGGTTCAAATTCAAAACATTTGCAGAAGTAGCTGACCGACGAGCTCGAAACACGCCGCTTCGCCTGCGGATCTGCTACTTTTGATGCTGTTGTGAGACGCTGTAGTACGATCAGCGACGGCTCCAGAGAATTGTGACTTGGGGGGCAATGGGGGGGCTGGCCTTTTTAGAGCGGGGGCTAATGAATTTTGGCAACAAACAATAATGAATAATACTAATACGACAAACAAGATTCTCTTGCTTAGGGTATTGATGATAACTGAACTGAACATGACCAGATCATTGCCAGATGCCAGCTCCAAATCTGTGGAATGTAGGTGTAAGACGCTGAAGACGCTTTCCAGCACAAATTGTCCATATAGATTGGTTTACATAGAAGTCAGTCAGTTGTCTTTCACATATTCATATATATTTCATTTATTTATTCCATAAATATGTTTCATCACAATTGTGCTTGTGGGGAGGGGGGCTTAGCTAAGCCCCCCCCCCCCCCCGGAGGCCATCCCTGAGTACGATGAAGTGGGGACGTTAATTTACGTGAAAAAAACCCCACAAAAGTTCAAATATGGAGATAGCTCAATGTGTGAAGGCAGTCCACATGTTAACCACTGTCAACCCGGTGTCCCTATTTTGGGCATGCCATTATAGGGGAAAGTTAAGTGTTTCCAATGTTCTTTTTGTTCATTTTTCAAAGATTCAAAAGCAGATTTAGAATTTGCTCATAAGATTTTACGTCATCACACGACATATATGTATAAAACAGGCCATAATCGGGGGTGGTTTGTCGTTAGAATTTAATATGATTTTGTAACCCAAAGCATTTTTTAGGCCCACGGTTGTATTTGGCGCAGCCTACTTGTCAGGAATCAGTCTGTTTGAAGTAAGAGTATAAGCCATCATTTCTATAGCACTGTGTGGCAGGCAGATTTCAAAAGCTGATTGCTGTGCAAATCCTTTGGGCAGAGGCTGCCGCGGCTTAAACATTGGATGTTGCAGTGGTTTGGTGAATGCCCTGCTGCTCTGGTTGGCAGGGATATTTCTCTGTTAGCCACTTTCCACCTGTTCCAGAATCCTACATCTACTGGAGTTAAAGTACAAAAGTATTGGCATCAAAATGTACTTAAAGTACCAAAAGTAAGAGTGCTCATTATGCAGAATGTCCCATTTAACAAATCTTAAATTAAATTGGTCCATGGTAAATAGTGCATTTATATAGCGCTTTTATCCAAAGCGCTTTACAGAGATTGTGCATTACATTCACCCATTCACGCACACATTCATACACCGGTGGTGAAGGAAACCATGCAAGGCACCAACCTGCTCACCGGGAGCAACTAGGGGCTCAGAGTCTTGCCCAAGGACCCTTCGACATTAACTCAGGGGGAGCCCGGATTTGAACTGTGAACCCTTCGGGAACTCTTCGTGCTCTAATAACGGTTTCTCTACCCCTGAGCTATGCCGCCCCCCAAGATCCACATGGGTCCCGGCCCACTGTTTGGGAAACAGTGGTGTAAATCATCCTCTAGAGCAGTGGTTCTCAAGCTTTTCTGGCTGTGACCCCCAAAATAATCATATTTTAACTGGGGCGCCCTCCCACCCTGACGAGCACTAAGAGTTGAGGCATTACATTTTGTATAACACGGTTCTATTGTGAAAATAGCAGATCTACATGCTCACAACGCCTCGCAACAATTTGGCCAATGTTTAATTTGTCATTTTACGGTCGGACTACACCAAAAAATGCGCGCATACGCGCCTACTGTCCGTGAAGACCCTCGCGTATGCGTAAACGCTCCAGGCTACACCAAGGAGGGAGTATATGTGAGGAAGACCAGATAGTCTGTGTACAAAACGCATACGCGTGCTTAAAAAATAGAACCAATCCTATTTTTAGGGAATGCGTATCCATGGTTCGCGCTATCCGTACGCCTGGTGTAGCCGGCTGAATTGATATACATTGGATCTATCCAAAACGCGCATACGCGTGCACGACCAGCATACGCACGCATACGCACTGACATGCGCGACTTGGTGTAGCCCGGCCGTTAGAGGTATTAAAAAGTCCTTAAATTGCCACTTTAGAAATGTGCAGATACCTCATATACACTTATACTTTATGTTTGTTTGTTTATTGTTGAGTGAGAAAACAATGTTGCACATTAAGTTAATCATCTGGGGACCTCCCAAAATAACTTGGGTCCCGTTCCACAGGTTGAGAACCACTGCTCTAGAGATGCTAACCATGGAGATAGATGCAGTAGTGTGGACTCATATGGCCCCTCTCTCTCCCAGAGCACATCCATGAACTGTCTCTCCAATTTGACTAAATGGCCGTGGCCTTATCCAGCCTGTCGGCCGCTAAGCAGCTTTATCTCCATCATTTTCACTGGGCACAGGGTTGCCATGTCCGCTTATTATAAGCGATTTTTGACTTGAGTTCAATAATATTTTTAGTTTTTTGTTGCATTCCTAAGACAATAATTTACAATAAATGTGCACACATTGATTCCGGATGGGGACCCAAATATATTTGGGTACCCATCCGAAATCAATGGGGGTAAATTTACTATAATCATTTTTGTCTTAGGAATGCGACAAATACAACAAAAGTGTAGTCACTCACTTATATCTAATGCTTTTTAAATCAATCTCAAACATTTCTATGTCAAGCACCCCCATCTGAAAATATTTTGTGCCCATACATGATTTGTGTTGTTAACATTTTTGAGCGGTGGTAAACCGCTCCTATAAGTGGCTGTGCGTGTGTCTGTAGCCTTTTTCCTCAGCGTTTTGCCATAGTAAAATGTGTGTACGTAGCATCATGTTTGTCTAGTGATGTCATATGTCGTGTGTCTGTAGCCTTTTTCCTCAGCGTTTTGCCATAGCAAAACGTGTGTGTGTAGCATACCCTGTACATCCTAGACTCAAATCCTAGTCTGAAGACGTTATGCAAGCACGACCACCGCTCACTTCACATTGGGTGTGATTTTTTTGAAAATATTCCAAAATGTGCATGTTTCAATTTTTTTTTTTTTTTTGAGAACCTGGTTGCTTATTTTTCTCACAGAATCTGGCAGCACGGACAGCAAAGCGAGGCGTGGCCCTCGGTGTCCTGTGACACCTCTTAAACGCATCAGAGTAAAGTCTGCATTATTGAGGCGGCCAGCCGCTACCTGCATATTTAATAGAGGCACCATGCTATTGCTTACCTGTTGAGACCTCTAGCAGTCACCTATTAGCTCTACCCCCTAAGGGCTCTCATTATGACTGCCTTATTTGTCCCTTAGACTCACCTCGTCGGCTAGAAAGAAATAAAAGCCTGTTTACTTGAACCCAACCCTAGTGGTTCCTCAATAGCGATCGCAAGCTTGGCCAGTAATTGTTTGTCTGGTGCCTGGCCTGGCCTGCTGTAGAGGCCTCGTTCCATGGTGATTGCTCAGGTGTATCAGTGATATCACTTAGTGATATCAGAGCTCAGGATGATATGTTTCCTTTTTGTCTCGGAAGGTTTCTGTTTGCTACCTGTTGTCTGTCTCTCGTCAGCGTCTATTATATGATATGATATAGTACTGTATGGTCAGTTCACACTGAAATTTGTCTTGCGACACAGCAGCCATATATGCGAAAACATATACAGTATACAAACATATAGTATGTGGTATGATCAAGTTAGGGCATTAATGTACAAAAAAAAAACAGAAGTTTAATTATGGAGATAAGAGATTTCTACCCAACAACAACAACTATATGCTAGTCTAATTGAACTCATATCTGTGGTTATTGGAAACATATTTGTTCAGCCATTACTCAGCAGTGAATTAATGTTGCGTCACAGGCATGCAGGCCCGGATTAATGCCCGGGGCAGCATAGACCAGTGGTGTAAAGTACCTAAGTACCTTTACTTAAGTACTGTACTTAAGTACAATTTTGAGGTATTTGTTGTCTACTTTACTTGAGTATTTCCGATTTCCAATACTTTTACTTCTACTCCACTACATCTGTGATCCAAACATTGTAGTTTTACTCCACTACATTGATTTGAAAACGTATTACTTTGTAGATTTGGATTATTATTACAGAACATGCATTACCCACTTCAACCTATACATTTCGGTGTAGGAATCCATGTTGTACGTCGTAGGGCATTCACGAATAGTGATTTTTAGTATTCGAATTATTCGACCTCAAAGTATTCGAATAGTCGAATATTCGACAGGACTGGCCAAACTGTCAAACTACAAGAGGCAAACATTGTGAAAATAGCCGATCTAACCGAGTCACATTAAATGTAATACCTACAGTTCCAAGTGCTTGTCAGGGTGGGGGTCCCCAGTGCAAATATGTTTATTTTGGGGGTCACAGCCTAAAAAGGTTTGAGAACCCCTGGTATAGAGCATTAACAAATTCATCCACCAGGGGCATTGACAACTCATTCTTATGACTTCCTATCTAGCCAAGCTTTATAAACTATATATATTTTTTAAAGAAAACTATAAAAAAAAAATAACAACCGAATATTCGACTTCGGTGAACAACGTCGAATAGTGACTTTGATATTCGAATATTCGAACATTCGAATATTTGGTGAATGCCTTAGTACGTCACATCTCCAGTTGTGAAAGAGTGCGGGGTCGCGCCCCCGAAAATAGATGATCTACAAGGTCTCAACGCGTCGCAGTTGAGAGCTTGTTTTTGCCAAAAGTGCCCTTCATGGGAATGTCAGCCCCTGCCTCTCTAACATTCTCTGCACGTCCCTGCACGCACACATCAGCAGCCAGTGGTGGAAACTGGAAAGTAACTAAGTACATTTACTTAAGTACTGTACTTAAAGGAGTAGTTCACCACTTTTCAACCTGTCTTCATATAATAGGTCCTCACTAATGTTCATGATAAAATATCACAATTTTTTTCTACTCAGTCCAAGTCTCCTAGGAGAGCTGTGGGAAGTTCAGAATCCATCGTCTTGTGACATCATCATTTTCCAAAAAAAAAAATTAATCAATATTTTTGAAAAAGATATTTAGATTTTTATTATCGTGAGAACAATGGCTTCCACTTTAAAATTGCAACTTTTCAGGAATAAAAAGCCTGCAGTTTCTATAAACTGGATTGGCAATCGATGATGTCACAAGACTATGGGTTTCTGACCTGCCCACAGCCCTCCTCTGAGAAAAAAAAGAAAAAAAAAAAGAAAAGCTATTTTTGAGTGAGGACCAATTATATGAACATAGGTTGAAAAGTGGTGGAGTGCCCCTTTAAGTACAATTTTGAGGTATTTTTACTTTACTAGAGTAGGCTATTTACAATATCCAATACTTTTATTTCTACTCCTCTACATCTCAAAAGCAAATATTATACTTTTACTCGACTACAATTAAAGGTGTATTCAGTGATAATGAAAGTGGCCGGGGGTCATCTTGTTCCTTACTGGCCTTACAGCGTGGAAATGTTTTTTATAGATTTTCTGCACCATTATAATGTTCTCGTTTTGATCATTAGACCCAATCACTGAATATTGGTAGGCCTACGTCTCCACCTTCAGGATATGTATGATACTGATTTACTAAGAGACTGTGGCATTTTATCAGTTCAGTAGTTTACAATTTAGGCATTTAGCAGACGTTCTTAATTCAGAGCGACTGTGGTTCTCAAAACCTTTATTTTGACCATCATAACTAAACATCATAACTTAACTACGACCATACTCTACCCTGATTGGTCGAGGACTGGCTGGCTACCTCTGAAAACCGAATCTAGCTATGCTTGTAACACGGGCCATGGTGGAAGTCCTTATATGGTCAGCACACATTCTATTGAGGAGAATGAATGGAAAATGTACCAATTATATTTTAATTTGAATGAAATACAATCACTGAATATAACTTTAATAATACAAAAATGTTGTTACTAGTTGCTTTGAAGATTTTGATTATTATTACAAAACATACCTTAAGCACTTCAGCCCGTTATAGATATCAGCCACAGTGAGGATTACGTGCTTAATCACACTAATCGATTTAGTTGATTCCATCTGTGAGTCGAGTTGATTGGTTGAGGAAAAATGCATTGGAATTGTTGCCGTGTGGCCAAAATACGCATCATTTCTGGGGTTTTGATAACTAACTGATTCTGAATGCATTTTGTAGAATCGGCCTCGGGTCTCAATGGGTTAAGCAGCCTCACCTATGAATGCATACACAAACAGGGGTGTGTCATGCAGTGGTAAGGCTCCCCTGCAGCCCATTACCACACACACGCACACACACGCACACACAGTCTCAGCTGTTAGATTACATAACAGGAGGCTCTACACACACACACACACACACACACACACACACACACACACACACACACACACACCCACACACACACACAGCCGCGCCTGTCTGAAAACCTGGGAGGGAATTCCACTTACAGGAGCTTTGACAATCTAAAGGCCTGGGTGGGTGGGAGGGAGGCACCCACACACTGAAACGACACTGTAAAAACACTCACTGCCGGGTGGAAACCATACTGTATGTTCAATTCCACCCACACACTGAAATTACAGTGTAAAAGCCTTGTATGTCCAAAACTACATTGTAAAAAAAAATATGATGTTGGGTGGAAACCTTGTATGTCCAAAACTACACTGCTCATCAAATTATTGGCTTAGGATTATATAGCAGATATACAAGCAAAGGTATGTCACTTTGTGCCACACTATGGGCTTGTAGATCTGCTATTTTAGAAAAGTATTTTTTTGTCTCTTTTTTTTAAGCGAACAATCATATCTTTGCTTCTGCAGGGGATCCTTGGAACAAAATATTTTCAGATGAGGCTGTATCATTTTGAGCACGGCTGATATAGCGATGATGATTTTCACGAAACAAGGATTTAGAAGCATTTAGATTACGATTTTGAATCGGCCTCAGGTCTTTACAGGTTAAACTTTTCTATCTCTCCGTCAACTCTGTTCTACATGGACGAACGGACAATGCGGCCGCTTCAAAACAAGAGGGCCTCATAAAGCCCTTACGGATCAAGCACTACACTGGCTTTGTGTTGGATCAAGCACTACGCTGGCTTTGTGTTGACTATTCTAATTTGGTTCCAGATTAGACACGGCACTGTGCGGAGGCGTTGACATGGAACACATTGTCATCAGTGGTGTAAAGTAACTAAGTACATGTACTTATGTGCAATTTTGAGTTATTTGTATATTACTTGAGTATTTCCAATTCCCAATACTTTTACTTCTACTCAACTATACGTCTCGCATCCAAATATTGTACCACTACAAGTATTTGAACACTTTAGTTACTAGTTACTTTGCGGATGTAAATTGTAATATTATAAAACATACATGAACCAATTTAGCCCTAGTTTATACCTGAAAATAGGCGATCTACAAGCTCACAACGCGTTGCATCGTGACGCGCTGTGAGCTTGTAGATCAGCATTTTGTACTTTTACTTATGGTACTTTAAGTATATTAGGTGCTAATACTTTTGTACTTTTACTTGTACGTTTTGAACTCCAGACTTTTACTTGCAACAGAGTATTTCCCCATTGCAGTATTGATACTACTTCTACTTAAGTAAAGAATTGTGAGTTTTCCCACCACTGCACGTTGTCATTGTGAATGCACAGAACACAAGCAGCAGCCCTTTGACGTCAGTCAGATGTCGTACGCTCGGCTGTTTCCCCCCCACGCTACACCGCTTCCTCCTTGTGCCCCGTGTTACATCACCCGCATCCCAGAAAGCATCTGGGGACGCGCCGAGCGCCAAGGTATAGGGATGACGTACGCACACACATCACGCTACGGTGCCTTAGCTCGCCACGCTCCAGTTCACAGCCGAGAGAGAGAGAGAGAGAGAGAGCCTTTCTCGTCCCCCAAAGTCACTGTATTCACAATCCATGTTTTTCTATCTACAAGTTTCTGCTATTTTTGATTAGCCAACGTATAAATGGAAAAAGTGATTAGAATCATTGTGATGCTACGTTCGCTACTCTCGCTGGGGACCCCCTGGAACCTCCCCCAAGGACCCCACTTTGAGAACCAATGATCTAGCTTGGGGAGGCTTCTCTAACAATAGATGAATGCAAATCTCTGTGTGTGTGTGTGTGTGTGTGTGTGTGTGTGTGTGTGTGTGTGTGTGTGTGCGTGTGCGTGTGCGTGTGCGTGTGCGTGTGCGCGTGTGTGTGTCCTTCGCACATGTTGAGAATTGTGTGACCGATTGGTTTCAGAGTCGGCGCATGTTGCAGAGTAACCTGAGGCGGTGCTGTCGGTGCCTGTAGTGTGAAAGACACAAATCCCCAAACATGGTCGGATCACCGGTTGGAATCTTCAATATGGGGCATAGAACTGACACAGACCATTACAGAGAGCTCCATATATGGGTATACGAGTAAGACGCCTCAGGGCGACAAGCGACAGAGCCACAGTGATGTGCACAGCAGGGATCACCATATATGGGCATAAAAGGGATTTGTTCCCCTGGCATCACAGGGATCTCCATATCTCCATATATGGACATACTGTAACAGGGATTTGTTACCCCTGGCATCACAGGTATCTCTCTAACAGGGCATCATTAATATTGATGACATCAGGGAACTCCATATATGGGCATAAAAGGGATTCTGTTAGTGCGACATCACAGTGAAGCCAGAGCGTGATGTCAGAGCGGCAAACCCATTCTGGTAGAGAGGTTCCCCTGACATCACAGTGACATCAGAGCATGATGTCAGAGCGGCGAACCAATAGAAACCCATAAAAATGTGCACACGTGCACGGACGCGGACAAGCTGTGACGTTTCTTATGGTAAACTGTGAACCTTCGGTCGCAAACAAACATCTTTGTTGATGAATCGAATACATTACCACAATATTACATGCTGTTATTTATATTTCTGAATGATAAATTAAGGATTCAATCAATAAAAAATTAAAAACTTGCACAGAGACCTGAACCTAGCTTGAGATGGGTATTATCCAACATGTTTACAGTTGATTGATTGATTGATTGAAACAAGTCTGATAACAGATACATGCAGTGTAGTCAAAGGTTGTGTGTCGCAGACAGTCCTCGGTGACTGTGTGTACCTTCATGTTGGAATGTGAGGTGTGTGTGTGTGTGGCGCTATGAGCAGGTTCATACAAGAGCGTTTTCGAGAGCGATTAGCTTAACATGACCGCTGGCAAGTGTGTGCGTGTCTGTGCATGTCTGTGTGTGTATGCTCCTTTGACTCCGCTTGCAGTATGAGGCCGATGACCCCGCATTTTTGGTCTAATTTGAGAAACAGACATTGTGAGGATACTTTTCCTGTCCTTACAAAAACACGTTAAAACACGTTTTCTTTTAGGATCTAGAGAACATGCTCCCTCCCATGTCTGTAGGCCAGTGGTGTAAAGTAACTAAGTAGATTTACTTAAGTACTGTACTTTACTTGAGTGTTTCCAATTTCTGATACTTTTACTTCTACTCCACTGCATCTTGGATCCAAAGATTACTTTTACTCCTCTATAAATATTTGAAAACTTTAGTATTATAAACCATACTTTAACCCCTTTAGCCCTATTGTATACCTAGGCTATTTGAAAATAGATGATGTGCCCCATTCTGATCTTGTAGATCTGCTATTTTCAAACATTTTGTACTTTTACTTTTGGTGCTTGAGGTATATTTTGATGCCAAATGCTTTCGTGCTCTTCTTACTCAATTACATTTTGAATTCCGGACTTCTACTTGTAAGGCTGCACCCACACCATTTCACTCCATTTCAATGAGAATGGAGTGAAAATGGAGAGAAATTTTCTACTAGCATGAAACCTCTCCATTCTCATTGAAATGCATTGGCGGAATGGGGAATCCACCCTCAGCCAAGGGTGCACGCACACCAAAGTATGGTCACCAGCGGATGAACTCTTTTGGTGCGCGGCTGACTAAAAACTCGGAGAGTGTATTCTGTCCCGAAGCCTGTCAGTCACTTCCAGGACCCTCCCCATTCCGCCTTCAACTCACCTGATTGGACAGAGGGGGGAAACCGGAGAATTTATCTGCTCCAGCATAAATTCAAAGTGTGCGCAGAAATCCTCTACTGGCATGAAACCGCCCCATTCCCATTGAAATGCATTGGCGGAATGGGGAATCCACTCTCATAGGTACTTTGGTGTGGGTGCAGCCTAACACAGTATTTCTACATTGCAGTATTGATACTTTTACTTAAGTAAAACGTGTGAGTACGTTTTCCAACACTGCTGTAGGCTATAAACCTTTTTGAACTATAGTTGGGAAGGCAGGACTTTGGGGAAGTCGGGATGTCTGGAGGTGCCACAGGGTTCAGACAGAAGGTTCAGAAGTTCTGAATGACATAAGTTGTAGTAGTAGTACTAGTTCTGAATGAAAATAGCCGATCTACAAGCTCACAAAGCATGGCAATGGGCATAGTGATTTGAGCAGTGGTTTGGGGTTGAATACTGTAATTCAGGGGTCTTCAATGTTTTCAGGCTACTTTGACCAATATATAGATGGTTTAAGTGGTACCGGATATGCAGCTCGGCAAATAAAAGGTGAATTGATCCCAGTGCATGACGGAGGACGATTTCACGATAAATTAAATCTCCACGATACGATTATTGTGAGTGTTTTTTTATCACGATAAACGATAACATCGCGTATCGTCCCATCCCTAGTTGTTGATGAGGGATTTTTTTTTTTTTTTTTGAAAGAAAAATAATAATAAAGAAAAAAGGCACAACTGTGTGTGTTGGGGGGGGGGAGCGTCCTCTCCTCAGCAGGGTTGCCATGTCTGCTTATTATAAGCAACGTTGGGCTTGTTTTTCTGTAAAGTCGCTTGTAAATATTGGTAGTTACGGGTTGCAGTTATTTATTTTTGACTTGTTTCTAAAGTGTACTGGTTTATTCGGGCTCACGACGCGTCGCGTTGTGAGCTTGTAGATCTGCTATTTTCAAATGTGGCCTATATAACAGTTGCTTCTTCTGGGCTTGTTTTCGTAGACCTGGTTGCTTGTTTCTCTCGTGAAACCTGGCATACGCTGCTCCTGGGATGACTGTGCATGTTGCTGCTGGGCAGGGTGTCATGCAGGGTTGTCATCGGGGTGTCATCGCGGTGTCATCGGGGTGGTGGGACGTTGCCAGCTGGCTCCTGTTGGAACGCCAGCGTCCTACAGCAGCTCTCTGTCACTAACAAGGCCATCATGGTCCCGGGTGGCTCGGCATGTCAGCTGTGCGTGATTCAGAGTCGTCTCATGTCCCCAGGGACGTGCTGGGCCCCTGATTCAGCCCGGGAAAAAGAGTTGGAGAGGCCCTCATTGCGCGCTATAGAGAGAGATCTCTCTATAGATCTCTCTATAGCGCTGCTGCTACTCAAAGATTTACCATTTCAGATCATGACAAGTGACAAGCCAGTGGGCCAATTACATGAGTTATATTTCGTTGTTGTCGGGTGGAAACCTTGTATGTCCAAAACCGTTTGTTTTGTATTTATCATTTTAAAAATGATTTAAACTAGTGAAAACAGCCGATCTACAAGCACACAACGCCTCGTGGTGCGAGGCGTTGTGTGCTTGTAGATCTGCTGTTTTCACTACTTTTGTGCGACAGCCTTGTATGATGAAGTTTACAAATTTGAAACTTGGAGATACGAGGTTTCTGCCCGACAGTGACGATTTACTTTGTTGGCCGCCCAGCCCCCAACTTGGAACAAAGGCTGACATTTCATTTTACATTTTTTCCTAATGGCCGGCCTGGAACGGCCGGGAATGAACCGGCCGTTCGGGAGTTGTCCCGCTTTTCCCAATGGCCAGCATGTCCCTGCTCTGCCTCAGCGTCTGATGGAAGACACGTTGCCTGTGTAGGAAATTAACCTGCACAACAACAAAGCTGCTATCAGGACTGCTCGGTTAAGAGGATCAGGGTCATTGATTGATTGATTGATTGATTGAAGAATGTATTAGCAGTTTGCAATAGAAAAAAAAGTGCAGTTTCATGACAGCACAAATCACTGGTACAAGGTCAACTAAAAGGAGATCCTAGAAAGCCTCACGGCTTATTTACACAGGAACCACACTTTATGTATCTCATATAACATTGAAAGACAGACGGATAGAACATAGTACTTTATCTAGGATAACATCAATTTCAAATGCAGAAAAGGCATAGCATCAATTACAAAAGCAGAACAAGGAGGGGTGGAGCATGGGGGCTTAGTCTATTTACAAGTCACGGGTAGCAGCCGCCTGAAGGTGACTTTTCATACCAATGTGGAAGGAGGCTAGGGATTTGCACTCCTTTAAGGCTTGCAGAAGGGCGTTCCACATGTTGGTGGTATAGCAGGAGAACGAATTAGAGCCTTGTTTAGTGTTAAATCTACGTTGAACATGATTAGTGGGGCTGCCTCTGGTGTTGTTATCGTGGACATCCTTGACCTTTAGGAAGTATAGTTTGTCATGTACATGGGTATCTTGGAGGTGTAGTGAATCTTGTACACCAGGCCCATTGCAAGATGCTGTACTCTGTCAGCTACTTTGAGCCACCCCACGCTTTCGTGGTGATGATCGGTAAGGTGGGCCCGAGGAGGAAGACCAAGCACGACCCTAATTAGTTTGTTCTGGGCTGTCATCAACATGTCAGTACACAGACAAATGAGTCCGTGGCCAGACAAGACTTAGTTATGTCCATTCCCACTCCCACCCACACCCCCACCTCTCAAGTGTTTTCCACAAGAATTGAAAACGATACAATGACCTGGATAATGCAGTGGTTCTCAACCTTTTCAGGCCGCGACCCCCAAAATAATCATATTTTAACTGGGGACCCCGACAAGCCCTAAGAGTTCAGGCATTACAATTTGTATAACACGGTTCTATTGTGAAAATATCCGATCTACATGCTCACAACGCCTCGTTGTGAGCATGTAGATCTGCTATTTACACAATTTCTGCCTCTAATATTTGACAATTTAGCCAATGTTTAATTTGCCATTTTAAAGGTATTAAAAAGTCCTTAAATTGTCACTTTAGAAATGTGCAGATACCCTCTATATATACTTAAACTTTAGGTTGGTTTGTCTACTGTTGAGTGAGAAAACAATGTTGCACATTAAGCTAATCATCTGGGGACCCCCCAAAATAATTTGGGAACCCCCTTTGGGGGTCCCAACCCACAGGTTGAGAACCACTGAGATAATGAATCAAAGCCAAAACCAGCGCACTGTAAGTACAAACAGTTTAAAAGCATGAACAAGATGTGAATGTGAAGAGATGAACTGTGTTCAATGTCGGTTAAAATGTAGGACTACCAAAATAGGTATATATTTTTTAAGTGAATGCCTGTTTTTTGTAGCACGTTGCAGGGAATTTATCCTTCCCCTTTTAAAAGCAGGAGATTGAAAGAAAACCTATAGAAAGTGAACGCTTTCCCGGAAAAGCACATACAGTAAGCGCTACCTTTTGAGAACCTTCCCATGAGCTTACCATCGCTGTCACACAAAAGAACCAAACAATAAAATGTACTGTGAATTGGGAGAACGGGAAGGAAAATGCACATGACAGCAAAGGTCGTACAACTTGGCACGAGGACCAAAGTGATTCGTCGGTCGGCGCCAGTTTGAACGCGGCGACCTGTCAGTCACAGGTATCCATGTTGCCATGGATACAACCTTGCTCTAGCCCTCAAGGGGTTGTTCATTCATTTGATAAAGAAAGGCGAGCAGACAGACAGACTGACACTCCAGACCAGACCTATAGGAAGTGCCAACCATGGTCAACCCTGACCCACGGAGGCCTATGGACTCCTGCTTTTGTGTGCACTACCGTCTGGTAGGCTACTCTGTCTGGGCTTCATTCTAAATGGGCTGAATCCACAACTTAAATGCAGGATTCTACCCTATAGAACAGTGTTTCTCAACCACTGTGCCTGGGGACCTTTGGTGTGCCCCTGAGAAGGGTCAAGTGTGCCCCTTGAAACTGCCTGAAAGCCAGTATTGTATTTATCATTTTAAAAATGATGATCGTGCTTTCAAACGATGAAACTATATGGAATCTATGAAAAGGTTGTGGGGGTCCCTGCTTCATCTCTCTAAACTAAGGGGTCCTTGGCCTGAAAACATTGAAGACCCCTCCCTGGCTTAAATTGTAAATTGTGACAGAGTATTTCTACACTGGTGTTGCTACTTTTACTGAAAAATAGTAGAGTTTGTCTTACGCCTCTTGTGTGGAGATCCGTTTTGAAACTGTGGGAATATTCCCTTCTAAAGCACTTGTCCCTTGAGGCATTCATGATTAAAACCTGGTTGAACCCCCTGATCAGACAATAATGTGACTGGCATTTAAGTAATAATCCCTGTTGAATTGCATGGAACTGTGCCCTATTCTGGGAATATCATAATAATAGGTGAATATTCAGTGACAGTAGGCTGTACAGATCTGAGCCCAGTTAGCAAAGCATATTACAGTGTAGGTGGTTAGAATACGTAGGTAACCATTTTGAGTGGTGCAGACCCGCTCCTACATTTCACTTTGTGTGAATTAGCAGCATACAAGGAAGTGCAAAGTGAGAATGTTAAAATGTTTTCATTTATTGCTTTCTATCCTTTTAGCGATTTTAATTACTGTGATTTCAGTGGTTGGGGGCATGCGTTCAAGTGGCTTAATATGTCTTTTTAGACACAATTATCCCATTTCCAAGATAGTAGTTAATAAAGAAATCGCCGGCTTGTGTCTAAAAAGACATATTTAGCCACCACTGAAATCAAAGTCATTAAAATCACTAAAACTATATAAAGAAGTAAATGAAAACATTTTGACTTTTCTTTTCTTTTCTCTAATTACAATCTAAAATATGAACCCTTGTTGTAAAAAAAACAAAGTTGTCCTTTAGTTTAGTTTAGTTTAGTTTTAGTTTATTTCGATCCTCATCAAAAGTTTCACAAAAACATAAAACATTACAGCAATTTCTAGCTGATCGAAAAGGCATAGGCCGAAGCTCAGAGCTTATTAATGCCTATCCTTTTCCCCTATAATTAACATTTCAATTTAAAATAAAAGTTCATATTGCATGAACACTCAAACATCCGTTTTACTTTAACAATGTCACTGTTCGTAATAAAACGAACCTTTCCAAATTACTTGAATTATTCAGAAAAATAAAATAAGTCAAAAATCAAATCAAATAAAATATCTTACAATTGTATACAGTACATCAGTACATATAGTTTATACCCACATTCTGTATGCTTATTACCAACACCAATACTGCCACATCACACCCTGTCGCTCATCTAAATACTATACTTATAAATGTAATTATTTGTTTTTATTTAACAATTTAATTATTGAATTCCTTTAGGTCGCTAGATTTTCATTTCTATATTTCTCCAAAACAATCTCCTTTAGCTGTTTTTTAAATTGTCTCAAATCTTTGCAGATTTGGACCTGCTCCGGTAAAACGTTCCATAATTGGACTCCTCTGACAGATATGCACATGCTCTTCATGGTCGTCCGAGCCCCAATATGTTTAAAGTTCTTTTCCCTTCTCAATTCATACCTCCCCTCCCTATCCTTGAACAAACTCTGTACATGACCAGGTAGTAGTTTATACCTTGCCTTATACATAATCTGTAATGTTTTAAATTCAACTAGGTCATGAAACTTAAATGATTTGGAATTTAAAAATAATACATTTGTGTGATCATGATAACCTACCTTATGAACTATACGTATTGCTTTTTTTTGGATAATGCATAATGGATTTAGGTTTGTATGATAGGTGTTTCCCCACACCTCCACACAATAGGATAGGTAAGGCAGTATTAGTGTGTTATACAGCATGAACAGTGAATTGTTGTTCAAAATATTCTTAACCTTGTACAATATCCCAATACTCCTAGACACTTTTGCCAGTACATGATTTATATGGGCTTTCCAACTGAACTTATGGTCAATTACGACTCCGAGGAACATGTTCTCATATACTCTTTCCAACATTACATTATCTATCGTTAATTCAACCTTTGCATTTAATTCAATTTTTTTGTTTCCAAAAATCATAAATTTTGTTTTTTTTAGGTTAAGTGATAATTTATTTGAATCGAACCATAATTTCAGTTTCCCCAGTTCAGTAGAGACAACCCTCAGCAGTTGCTGGAGGTTCTCCCCGGAGCAAAAGATATTAGTGTCATCTGCAAAAATAACAAACTTCAAAATATTTGAAACTTTACATATGTCATTTATATATAAGATAAATAACTTAGGGCCTAATATAGACCCTTGTGGAACGCCACAAGTAATATCTAATCTTGTTGACATAAACTCCCCCATCTGTACAAACTGTTTTCTATTTTCAATATAACTTTTGATCCACTTAAGCCCTACCCCTCTAATTCCATAATTGTCCATCTTGTGTAGTAAAATTTCATGATTAATAGTGTCAAAAGCTTTCTTTAGATCAATAAATACTCCTACTGCATATTTCTTATCTTGAACTGAAGTTGTTAATTCTTCTATTAACTCAATTAATGCCAGTGAGGTAGATCTATTGGTTCTAAATCCATACTGACAATCTGTCAGCAGATCATGTTTTTCTATGAAGCTATCCAATCTAGCAGAAAATAGTTTTTCTAGGATCTTAGAGAATTGAGATAGCAAGGAAACTGGCCTGTAGTTAGTAAAAATATGTTTGTCTCCTGCTTTATGTATAGGTATTACTTTAGCAATTTTCATCTGGCAAGGAAAAGATCCTGATTTAAATGATGCATTACAAATATGAACTAAAGGGTCAGCAATAGAATTGATTATATTTTTTATAAGTTTCATGTCAATGCCATTCCAGTCCGTCGATGTTTTGCTTTTAAATTTTTGTACAATATCAATAATTTCATGTCTGTCTGTTTTGCGCAGGAAAATTGAGTCTGGATTTCTTTCATCAAGATTTTGAACATCCCTCCCTAAGGGAGAGGTTATTTCATTTGCCAGTTTGGGACCCACTCCTACAAAAAAATCATTGAACCCCTGAACCACATCATTCATGTTGTCAATTGTGTTTTCATTAACAACAAAATGATCAGTATAGTTAGAGTTTTTTTTATTTCTTATAATGCTATTTAATATATTCCAGGTACCCTTAATATTATTTTTATTCCTATCCAGTAATGTATTATAATATTCTTTCTTACATTTCCTAATTATATCCATTAATTTATTTTTATATCTTTTATATTTAATTTCTTTATCTCTAGTTCTATATCTTAAAAATTCTCTGTACAAAGTATTCTTTTTTTTACATGCATTTGTCAATCCCCTTGTGAACCAGGGCTTTTCTATGCGTTTAGGTTTCATACTGCATCTCTGCATTGGGCAGTTCCTTTCATATAGCTGTAAGAATGTTTTTAAAAAATGATCATAAGCTAGATCCACATTGTCTGTTTCATATACGTTCCTCCAACCTTCATTTAACAATTCACTATTTAAGGCATCAATAGCTACTTCCGTTCTCAATCTCTTGTATCTGGCTATGTTACTTTCCCTCTTCAGGCTATAGTCACAGTCATATATTGCAAAGACTGGCATATGATCGGTAAGGTCTTTTAACAACAAACCACTCACAATGTTATCATCCATATTATTGGTAAAAATATTATCTATGATGGTAGCTGAATGTGGTGTTATTCTGCTAGGCTGAGTTATAATAGGATAAAGGCTCATACTATACATTGCCGCTATGAATTCATCAATTGCTAAGTATTTATGAGGATTAAGAAGATCAACGTTGTAATCACCGCAAACATAAGCAATCTTCTGCTCAGTAGTACTTGAGAACATGTCTTCCATAAAATTCTTAAAAGTTTCTATTCTGGAATTAGGTTCCCTATATACACAGCTGACAATGATATTCTTCTTTTTTTCCATGTTGATCTCAATCGTGACACATTCACAAGTATCTTCAATAGCAGTAGTCATAGTTTCTAATATTTTGTATTTCAATCTTTTATCCACAAACAATGCTGTTCCCCCTCCTGTTTTTTTGGATTTCTTTACAGTAATGAACCAGTTATCAAGTGTGTAACCTAAATTCAGGCTGTCATTTCTCACCGCAGTTTCCCCTGATAATATAGCCTATCGCTGCAGTCGGGCAGAAACCTTGTATTCCCACAAACATGAATGGTGTGATAACGATAAGACAATTTTGAGACATATATATATATATATATATATATACACACACCATGATACAACAAGGCACGGAAATGCATGGCCGGGTGTCACCCCTGAAGGTGTGGGTGAGGAGGAGAGTAGATGATGAATGGGGAGAAGACAGACTGGGTAGAGATAATAATAGAGTCTGCAGCCGTCCCACACTCCCACGGTTTAGTGCACGGATCGACATTTTCCATTGCCAAAGGATTCTTCATCAGGGATATCGTGATGAAGATCTCTTGGCAGTAAACAGTGGGAGCAAACGACAGTCTATTATTATCATCGCTGAGGCCGATCTCCTGTTTGTCCTCCTGCCTGCAGCTGATGATGATCACCACAGTGGATGCCACAACGTCGCTCCCAAACAGTGGCTTCTTCAGGAAATGGAACGAAAATGGGTGTGAAATTGTGAAAAGAAAAAGCCAATCTACAAGCTCACAACGCAGGGCCGGTTCTAGGATTCTGGTGGCCCCCCCAAAACCAGGGGTGAAAGTGGCTTGACGTTCTTGCCAGAACTCCCAGAGATGAAAATCAGGGACACCTCTTGGCCGCACGGCAACCAAATATTTTTGGGGGGATAAACCCCCCGAAATGCATAGAAAACTGCGTTTTGGCACAGCGCAACCACAACCAAAGATGTATTTTCTCCCCCTGTGAAGTGGCCCCCCCTAGTGGTTACGGCCCTAAGCGACCGCTTATATTTCTTATAGCAGAAACCGGCCCTGTCACGTGTCAGTTATTTTCACTACTACTGCTTGACACTCTTGTGCAAGGAAGTAGGGGCATTAAGGTGGCGGAAAAGACATTGAAATGTGAAGATACAAGCTAGGTTTCTGCTCAACAGGGACGGCATGCTCTGTGTTCATAAACAACTTGTGTTCCTCCTTGTATGCTAAATGCCTAAACTGATAAACCTACGGTTCAGTCCCAGATGTTGAAGTAGACCTATGAGAAAAAGGTTAACTCGTGCCTCGCGACCATATCTGGCCTCCATCTCCTGGTGACCTTGGCCTCCAACATGTAGACAAACTTTCCATGCAGCCCTTCGAAGGACGGCGCCTTACTTCCCACTGGTATTTTGAAGCTGAAGTGGTAGTCATGGGTCCCTTTGGGAAGCACAGTCCCTTCTGCGCTTTCTGGAATCAAAAACTGTTTGAGTTTGAATCTTTTGTGTGAGCGGTATGTGTTACCGCCAGACGAGTAACGCACAATGGCGTCCCCTTTCAGCTTGATGAAAATGTGTTTGACTTTGGTTTCTTTCTCCAGCCGGAAGGTAACGGTCCCTCTGAGCAGATCGCCAACATTATACGTTGAGCTATGGTCTTTCACCGAAGGCATTTATGTTATGCAAAGTATACTGCACGCAGCAGTACGTACAGTGTGTAAGTGATAATCTATTTGAATGTAAGTGCAATACTTGGACCTGCAGCCTGTGATATCATATGTGTGATGTCAGTCATCTGTGACATCAATATAGTCATCTCTGACATATTTACGACGTATGACTCCAAATTAGGGAAAGGTTTGAACATTATGAGTGGATTTTTCCCCCGCGTAGCGTGCACAAGAAACTTGACGCCGATTCCATTGGTTTACAAGATTAGGTCCTCAAATCGGGAGTCCGAGCCACTACACAGCCCTCGCAACTATGTCACACCAGAAGCCGATGATAGGCCCATATATGGGCATATACTGTACGGAGATCCAGTTGCCCACAAATCCCATATATGAAGAACTCTCTTGTCATCAATATGATGATGTCATAGTGTGGCCTGGACTCCATATTTGGGCATTGCTAACACAGTCACACAGAACTCCACATATGGGCATAAACGGTACACAGTATGCATAGGCAACTAGTGTGAACATAAATGTAATGCCTGTAAAGTTCCAGATATTTTGCCTGCATGCAATAGTGGTATCTGTGACAAAATGGATGCAGTCTCCCGGTGGGCTCTCCTCACTGGTACGCGAGACAGTAGGACATAACAGCTTTGACAACACAGACATGTGTGTGGGGAGGGATCAATTGACATAACGATTACATTTGGGAATAAAAAGCTAAAACATAATTAAAAATGTGGCCCAGTAACCTGGAGTTAGTTCTTCCGCAAATTGACGTTTTCAGCAGATGATAAAATGTCAGTTGAATCTTTATCGTCTAAAACGTGTTAATGCCACAGTCACGATCCTGAAATACCACATTTCTGTTTCTCCCGGTGAAATCTAGTGTTTTAGGAAAACACTAGTCATTTGGTTCATACAAAATGTAAATCCCAAAGAAAAATGTATTAACCACAAAATCATTATAAACAGCCCAGAATCTTAGATCTTAAACAACATAAAAGGACAAAGAGGGCCCTGCAGACAAAAGAAATGCAACAACCCTCCATAAGCATGATGGGAAATATCTTACCATGAAAGCACAGTGCGTTGACTGCCTGCGAAGCAGAGATCTCTGTTCTGTTGATTTCAGGTTCTATAAGCTGTAGTTACAAAATATTTACTCTGATTCTCTGCTTTCATGACGTGATTTTGCCACATAGGGTAGTCTGATAGGGTAGACAAAGTACGTTTTGTTACCATGGAGATGCGTGCGTGAGACCGCATTCACTTCCTTGTTCGCTATCGGAAACTCTTAGACTGTATGAATCCTCAAATCGACAACATCGATATATATATATATACGTATATATTGACAGGGGCTGAATCTTTTATCTTCTTCTGTCATTCCTTTTTTGCATGGCGCGTACCAACCAGTGTGCTACGAGGCCTTTTATTTTCAAGTAGTCGGAATTCATCCGACTACTTGAACGGACGGGGGAAGTGGAGGAGGCGAGGGCGGCTGATACGCCGGAACGCCAGGTAATCCGTCTGTCTGCTCACTATTGGACTCTTGGCTGGACGTTGAGCGAGACCGTTGATCATTTTGGAGACGTGAGTATGCAGGTGGAAAACTGCTAGTACTGATGTTTGCTAGTACTGACCGTGCGATAGGGACAGCAACTGGAGGGATGTCGTTGTGCGTTGGTTCCCCAAAGCCCTGTGGCTTGTAGGGTGGAGGAATGCGTGGCTTGTAGGGTGGAGGAATTTGTGGCTTGTAGGGTGGAGGGATGTCATTGCATGTCGTTGCCCCAGAGCCCTGTGGCTTGTAGATTGGGGGGCCGTCATCCTGGGTTGGTTCCACGACTCCAGGTTGTGGAGGGACAGGCTTGGAGCCAGCGGGTAGCACGATCACGTGGAACTTCACCTCCGGATTGACAGCAGAATTGGCGTCCCACTCTAAATACGCCTTTAGATAGTATTGCAATGAGATGATGGCGCAGTTGAGGATTGTCTGGGTCTGGCCTTTTGGAACCAGCAATTTACTCGTGATGGTTTTGCTTTTGTTGGGTTTAATGGTCTTCCCCTCCGCGCTGCACACCTCCTCTTTAGAGAAAAGGGTTTGGCCTTCGGCACGATACACCACGTTCTGAACGAGTTTGAATTTGGGCTTCATTTCCTTAGATGAGGAATTTTCGACTACGGCCGTAACAGTCATTTTGGCACCTGCACAACAAGTGCTTCTGTCGACAGAGGCCTTCATTTGGACCCATTCTTCGGAGGACGTCCCAAGCTCCTTTCCTATGGAAGCAACCAGAGGTTCGATTACAGATGGTGGAGTGGCCCTGTTAACAAAGGTTAACTCGTGGCTTGTGACACTCTCAAACCCTCTAAACTCTTTGGTGACCTTGGCCTCCAACGTGTAGACAATCCTTCCATGCAACCCTTTGAAGGACGGCGGCGCATTTTCCACTGGTATTTGGATGCTGAAGGGGTAGACATGTTTCCCTTTAGGAAGCAGAGTCACAAACATGCTTTCTGGAATTAAAAACTGTTTGAGTTTGAAGAATCTATTGTGTGCACGGCATGGTTTGCCGCAGGCCGACCAATTGACAATGGCATCCCCTTTCAGTTTGATGAAAATGTGTTTAACTGCTTTTTTCTCCTTCAACTTGAATTTAACTCTCCCTGTGACCAGATCACCTGCTGAAAAGGTCTTATGCTTGTTGAGAGCATTGTAAGTAACACTAAGCTGTACCATGGGTCTCTTTAGGAAGTGAAGTCTCTTCTCTTTCAAGGTTTCTTTCTTTCAACCTGTGATGATGTCATCTGTGTCGTCTCTGTTATATCTGTGACGTATGACTCAAAATTCAGGCAAGGTTTCTGCCCAAGCCCAGTCCCATTGTTTGTACTACTTTGGCCTACTGTGTGCGCAAGAGACTTGGTGCTGATTGTTCCAGCAGTTTGAAAGATTGGCTCCTACGGCGCAGAAAGGAGTCCTCTCAGTCGGAATATAACATCATAGTACTGAGATCAGTCTATGACCATATTTAGGCACGACTAACAGTGAACTCCATGTATGGGCATAAAAGGGACATAGTGTGCAAAACTGTGCATAGACAAAGAGTGTGAACATTTGTCTGACATGTTCCTGACATGTTCCTAGGCTTTTAGTGGTGCGAGGTTAGAATGCAACAAGGAGCCAATGAACACAATCATGGAAGTGTCTGAAGAAAGACTCGTTCAGGCCACAACTCCTCCTGAACTGGAGGACATTCTGGGTGCTGAGTCTCAAAAGATTCAAGCTGTTATCTTTGCTAAATCATTCGTGAGGAACGCTATGCCTAGCAGGACACCACGGCAAGTCGGCAAAACGTTTGATCGCCAGGCTTTGATGACCAGACCCCAACGGACGGACAAAAAGGGGACTAGGAAGAAGGTCAAAGGGCTTAACGCCAGACAGAAGAGGGAGATGAAGGTCTTCCAGATCAAACCTGAGCACCAGAGGTATGAACTCTTCCTACCTCTTCATGAACTATGGAAACAGTACGTCGTCGAATTGTGTAACGGATTGAAACCGGGGAGCGATCCACTGTTGGTTCAGCAGAAGCTTTTGAAGGCAGACTTGCACGGTGCAATTCTCACCGTGGCGCGGTCCAAATGCCCATCGTACGTGGGCACAACGGGGATTCTGGTCCAGGAATTCAAGCACGTGTTCAAAATCATCACCCGAGAAGACAAACTAAAGGTTATCCCCAAGAGGAACAGCGTGTTCGCAGTGGAAGTCAACGGCTTTGTCTCCCACATTTACGGGAGCAAGTTTGAACACCGCGCTAGCGAACGCTCAGCCAAGAAGTTTAAAGTCAAAGGGACTATTGACTTGTAGTGCCAGTGACATGGCAGTGTGACAGAAGTGGATTCAGTAGCTTAAGTACCAGCCTGCTATGCTACGTTCCGTGGATCTGTTTTGTCACTTCGCTTCTCAGTCTGGACATGATTCAGTTGACTCGTATTTCCGAACGTCAGTTGTGACGTGGGCGACGTCGTTGCTGATTGGATGTTGTTCCAACGAATCAGAGTGGGTTTAGGGTGGCTACGTCATCAGCCAGCCAATACACAATGGTGTATTTGTCCTGCCCTGCACCAAAGACCAATAAGAAAAATAGTGATGCACGATATTATCGGTAGCATATCAATATCTGACGATATTTCATTAAAAAAAGCAAAATCGGTATCGAACCGATGTAAGAATAATTCAGATATTTTTCACTGATATTGACTGAAGTTTTATTGACTGAATATACACCAATATTAACAGATATTTCATCCGTATTGACACATTAATAATGTGACCGTTAATGGCCAATAATACATTAAAAGAATCAGCAATGAGCTCATTATGAATAATATAATGTAATATCAGTATTGGACAGTTTTGTGCATCTCTAGTAAAATCGCTTTTTGGTTTTGTGCTGCTACCCTCTGTTCAGTTCCTTTTATTGGTACATTGTATACCATGCAAGAGACAAACGTTTGAAAGCACACCGCCCAACATTACTCAACTGAAATAGGATTAGATGTAGATTATTATTACAATAAATACATTAACTTCGGCTTTATGCTCCGGCTGTTAAATAATCGCTGAGCCATCCCCACCGCTGCTTGCATGACGGCCACATATCTGGGTCATTTCACCATGTTGGCACAGGATTAAGCAGCTAGCTCCGCTGCCAGCATTGCATTGCGTCACCAGCAGTGTTGTGTCCATGTGACGATGTGTCGCGCACTCGTGCTACCTGCTCGGCAGGGCGCGTTCAAGAGCAACAGTCAGAGAGAGTGCAGCGCTTTGAAAACAGAGAGCATTGGGGGTGAAAGTGTCTGAACGCAGTTCCAGGACTGGTGCTAACTAACTCTTCCACCCACATCCAGTGACACGCTCTGAATGCTAGGACAGGAGGAGGCTGGGGAGGTGGAGGGGGTTTATACAATGTCAAGAAGTCATTTGTGGTAGCAGTGGTAGCGGTAGTGGTAGTGGTATTTTTGTAGGCTATCCCTATTTCTACTAAGCAACAAGCTATAGGCTTTGACTAGATTTACATAAGAAAAAGAAGATGCGCATCAGCAATGGTTTTCTCAGTGGCGTGCTAAACCTAAAGTCAAATATACATAAAAAATAGGAATTGGATTCCTTCATGAAGGCTCTTAGCCGAAGTGCGTAAGCGTTCTTTTTGGTGTGTGCCAATAAAATAGTGGAAATGTGAGTACTTTGTCCTCCACTGATTTACATTTTTGGATGTGCTACATTTTTGGAATTCAATTCCTATTTTTTATGTATTTAGATTTACAGTAGCTTTACCCCGGATCATTTCCATAGCTTCCGCTGCTCCAGAATCTATGACGGAAGCATTTGGAAATGGCAGGAGGCGACAGTCTGCCTGACATACTGGGCCTATTCCTTACTTCCTTTCAAAGGTCTTACCAATTATACTAATTAAAGATCTGTTCTGTTTAGTGTAGTGTAGTTTTCAAACCCCCATAAGTGTGAGAGTGTACAAATGGACAATCTCAGAGTTATGCACCTGTAAGTGGCCTTTTGAAACCCCCCAAGGAACCATGGGGGTAACTGCACTAACTGGACATAGTTTTGAGACCCACTGTTGTGGAGTGTTTCCAGTGAGCCATGTCGCGCAACCCGCAATTTGTATGTTGTGGAGACCCTCGTTTGAACACGTCCCTGGTTGGTGACCCTCCCCCAAACAAGCATGTAGCTCACTGCCCAGGGTCCCAAATGGACCCTCAGGAATCCCAATGACCAACAGGCCACAGCATGCACAAATAGCACAATATCAGCAGCCAGACTGGAACAGGGCCTTCATTAGGATCATTGGTAACACACCAAGGAGCTATGGAAGAGGCCCAATCTCTTTCCAATATGGCCTATTGACTGACTTTGATTGACTGATTAATTATTTTATTAAACAAAAATGGAGAACAGTACAAGTATAGTCAATGCAAATTGAAATGTAATACAGTACATAGTTAAACACCCTGCCTAAAAGGAACATCCCAATTAAGACTGTTTACGGTCTTTTTTTACATTGGAAGCCCTCGGTATTGACTGATTAAGTCACAGCATTGGATATATTTTTAAATGATTGCCCAGTTGTTAAAGCAAAAATGAAAGCACAATAAATCTGCATTAGCCCTAGCTGTCCCACCTAATGTAATAGGAGGTTTCTTTCACCTGGACAGAGCTACTTCAGGATCAGCAGAACACACATCCAAATGTTTGTTATGGCTCTCGCTGTAAACGTCAATAAGTTATAGAGCCATAAAATATGTGATAGATTTTACTGAACAAGACACTATCCACTGGCTGGCCCTCTGGCTGTCACACACTGCTTACTCATGAGTGCCTGCTGGATCCCTGTAAATTAAAGACACCTCCATCCATCCATCTTTAACCGCTTATCCGGAATCGGGTCGCGGGGGTAACAGTTCCAACTGAGACCTCCAGATTTTCTTATCCCGAGCAACTTCCTCCACTCCCTCAGGGAGTATACCGAGGCGTTCCCAAGCCAGTTTGGAGAATATAATCCCTCCATCTGGTCTTTGGTCTGCCACAGGGTCTCCTCCCAGTAGGACGCACATCGAGGACCTTCCTAGGAAGGCACTCGGGGGGCATCCGTACTAGATGACCGAACCACCCAAGCTGACTCCTTTCCAAGTGTAGGAGCAGCGCTTCTACTCCAAGTCTCTCTCGGGTGACTGAACTTCTCACCCTATCTCTAAGGGAGATACCAGCCACCCGTCTGAGGAAACCCATTTTGTCCGCTTGCACCCGCGACCTTATACTTTCGGTCATGACCCACACTTCATGACCATAGGTGAGAGTAGGAACGAAGATTGCTCGGTAGACAGAGAGCTTTGCCTTCCGGCTCAACTCTTTTTTTCTTCACCACAGTGCGATTTAGCGACTGCAAAACCGCTCCTGCTGCTCTGATTCTCCGGCTGATCTCCTTCTCCTTCTTCCCCTTTCTCTCATTCGTGAACAAGACCCAGAGATACTTAAACTCCTTCACCTGGAGTAAAGCCTCATTCCCTACTTGGACTGCACAACCTTCTCTGCTTGAAAAGCTACCTTGAGATAACTTCAGCTGATTTGTGACTATACAAATCAAATTGCCTTGTCTTTGCTGCGCTAAATAATAAGCAAACTTCAAATCAAACACGTTACGCACTGTAACGATCCACCATAGAGCAGATTATTATAACAGTTAACGGCACTCAGTAGAGACTAAAATAACAAACATCCACAGATAATTACAATAGTTACAATTAATACATTCAAGATGAATAACAATACTAGCTGTACTGCCCATGACTGTGATAGAAAATGATCTGGGGTTTGAGTCTCCCAATTTAACAACATAAAAACGTTATTATATTAATGTAAGAAACAGAACAATTAGCAGGGCCTACATGTGGAGCAAGCAGCTGTATTCTGCCATGTATGAATCAGTCTATTTATCCTAGTTTAAAATGGATATCGCAGTGGGAATGAAACAGATTTGTTCCCCTTTTTGTCCAGAGGAACTGTACTCTATAGCCTAGAGTAACTGAAAGGAGTGGTGAAGGGTCTTTGAAAATGGAGTCTGCTTGTCTGTTTTTTTCTTTTTTTTTCTTTTTTTTTTCTCTACAGTATATCGTCGTTGTCGGGTGAAAACCTTGTATGTCCAAAACCGTTCGTTTTGCATTTATTATTTAAACATGATTAAACTAGTGAAAACAGCCACTGCAATGCGTTGTGAGCTTGTAGATCTGCTTTTTTCTAACATTTTGTACTTTTACTTTTGGTATTTTAAGTATATTTTGATGCCAATACTTTCATACTTTTCCTCAAGTACATTTTTAATTTCCGGGCTTTTACTTGTAACAGAGTATTTCTATATTGCAGTATTGATACTGTTACTCAAGTGAAACATTTGAGAACTTTTTCCACCCCTGATGTCAGTGGTTCTCAACCTGTGGGTCGGGACCCCCAGGGCAGACAGACAGAAAGAGTTGAGAACCACTGATTTATGTCCTCAGAGTTAATCCAGGGGGTCCTCCAAATCTTTGAGTGATAGAAAAATGTTTTTTTTTCTCCTTTTTTATATTAACCACTTGAACCCTAGTGTCCATATTCAGAGCCAAAAATAGCAGATCTACAAGCTCACAACGCCTCGCAGCGTTAGGCGTTGTGAGCTTGTAGATCGGCTATTTTCGGCAAAGCGCTTTGGTCTAGAGGGGAAAAAGAGCAGAATAAGTACAGAGTGAAAGGTCAAGTTTATTAAGTATTGACGGTTGAAGAGGTTAAATACCTGAAAACACAAATTGACATGAATCCAAAATACACTGATGATTGTGCTGTCAAACAATGAAACTATGTGGAATCTATGAACAGGTTGTGGGGTCCCTGCTTCATCTCTCTCTCTCAACTAAGGGGTCCTTGGCCTGAAAACGTTGAAGACCACTGTTCTAGAATCTGACATATGACATTGATCGTGACCTTGATTTTTTTTTTGATCAGCTTCATGAAAGTGTGTCCGTCCTCACGCCCTGTCCCCGATTATTCTGTTCACACATTGTTGTCCTGGTTGTACTAGTGTGTTCCCTCAATCTAATCACGCACACGCACGCACGCACGCACGCACACACACACACAAACTATACAGTGCGTTTCATTCTCTCGTGCCGATGAAGGACCGAGATCAATATCTCACTGATTACAACTGTAAGTAATTACAATTAAACTAATTAGTAATTACACTAAAACTAATCAATTGCTTTTTGGCACAGAGCAAAGCCTCGGTTCCCTATCCTCACCTCCACTCCATCCTCTCTCTCTCTCTCTCTCTCTCTCTCTCTCTCTCTCTCTCCCTCCGTTCCATGCTGAGCCTCTCTTCTCTCCAAGGCGTGACGTCAAATCCAGGCTCCCCGACCGACACACTTCCCCCCCCCACCCCCCCACCCCCCTTTACCCTAGCAGCTGCAGTAAGCCGCAGTAAAGCCATCATCTCTCCCTCTCTCTCTCTCTCTCTCTCTCTCTCTCTCTCTCTCTCTGTTTGTCTCTTTCTCTTTTGTATGAATCCCGATTTATACTTCGTCGTATTCCGACGATAGTCGATAGATCTGTGAGCTTGTACCCTCCTGTGGTCAGCCACAGACCCAGCCGTTGCAGGGACGGTATGTGTAATGTCCACAAAGGGCAGGGAAGGATTCCCCCTGATTATAACCACTATTATAATCAGTGGTGTAAAGTAACTAAGTACATTTACTTAAGTACTGTGCTTAAGTACAGTTTTGAGGTATCTGTACTTTACTTGAGTATTTCCAGTTGTCAGTACTTTTACTTCTACGCCACTACATCTCAGAGGCAAACATTGTACTTTTACTCCATTACGATTATCTGAAAACTTTAGTTACTAGTTACTTAGCAGATATAAATGATTATAATATAAAACATACCGGCACATTAATCCACTTTAGCCCTATTTTTATGATAGTAATATAACTAACTTTTTAAATGTTTTTCTTCCCAGTGTCCCACGCCCTTCTTTTTTTTCACACCCTAATTGATCACTAAAAGCGCCAACACAAAATGAAGCAAACGCGGTGGGAAAGCGACGCTTGTGGATCTTCTATATTTTTGCTGCTTTCGAATTTGAATCCTGTATAAAGTGACAGTTTTGTGGGACGCAAGAGGGATACCACCCGACACAGAGACGATCATAGCATTCCCACAAAATAAGACAAATCCCCACTTCCGGGCAACAAGCATAAAACGAACCCCCATCCTCCCCCACCCCCCAAAAAGAATAATGAAATAAATCACATTAAATTGTAAGGTTTGCTGCAAGCGCAGGCTTTTAATCCCCCCCTCCCACCCCGCCTCCCGGCCTTTCATGGTTTTCTCACGACGCTGTGACCTCACTGGTGATGCTGTCAGGAAGGGGGGGGGGGGTGGGGTGGGGGGGGGGGTCTCCATCCTTCCTTCCTTCCATCCATCCATTGGCCGAGGCCTCTGTGATGGGCTTTGCCTAAGCCAATGAGGGCTCCCTACCTCAGCATCCGCCCCCGCTCCCAGCAACGCAACGAGCACACTGATGGAATGTTGGAGTCCCGCAGAGCATGAGGAGCTAGACAGAGAGAGAGAGAGAGAGAGAGAGAGAGAGAGAGAGAGAGAGAGAGAGAGAGAGAGAGAGAGAGAGAGAGAGAGAGAGAGAGAGAGAGAGAGAGAGAGAGAAAGAGAGGTTTCTATGAATGGATACAGCGGGGGCTTTCTCTCGCAGGGACGTGCAGAGAATGTTAAGAGAGGCAGGGGCTGAAATTCCTAAAAGGGGCCTTTTGGTGGAAATATATCGAAAATAGCCGACCTCCAAGCTCACAACGCGTCGCGCTGCGACGCGTTGTGAGCTTGGAGGTCGGCTATTTTCGGTGCGTGATACTACACTGAACTAAGCACCAGTAAGACTCCCTAATCGGGAGATAAGCGACCGTCAGGTCGCAGTGTGATTTGAGAGCAAAATGTGTAGGAGGAGCAGTGTCCAAAAAAGTGTTTCGTCGGCCTGATGGTGGCGCTATATGGGAGAGATCCATGTTGATGACATGAGTGTGTAGACGTGTTGTGTACCGATTTGCATGATTTTAGGGCAAAAGCTGTAGGAGCAGTGTCCAAAAATATATTTGAAGAAATCGGCCTGATGGTGGTGCTATATGGGACAGATCCATGGTGATGAGATGTGTAGACCTACTGTGTACCAATTTGCGTGATTTTAGGGCAAAATCTGTAGGAGAAGTGTCCAAAAATGTGTTTCAGTAGTTTTTTTCCTACTGTCTGTCAGTCTCTCATACGCTCGTGACGTGACGCCAATCCGTGAAGACGACGTTTGGGGTTGGCCAATCAGAGAATGTGTTGCTTTCTCAGACCCCGCAGGCTGACAGATAAATATCAGTGATTTTTCTTCTCGGAAATCGTTGGTCCGCCATGCGGTTCAGCGCGCCTCAGGGCTATATGACACACGCGTCACGTTTGAGACGACTACTGTCCCAAGTTTTGCCAGGGACATTGTGTGTGTGTGTGTGTGTGTGTGTGTGTGTGTGTGTGTGTGTGTGTGTGTGTGTGTGTGTGTGTGTGTGTGTGTGTGTGTGTGTGTGTGTGTGTGTGTGTGTGTGTGTGTGTGTGACACACACAACGATTCCGTGAATTAGATTACATACAGTAATACATATGAATCCTCATGGCATTACAATGGTTTTATCACTGACAAGCTGGCAGTAGTGGCAGGCTGCCAGTTAGCATATTTTTCATGTCAAGGACCCCCAAATTGAAAAGAAATGCCAGGGACCCCCTTAAGAGAAGACTTTTATGGCTCTAGCAGTGACAACGCTGTGCAATGTACGTACAGGCTTTAAGTAAACTAAAGCGTGGCTACAATGTCCGGCCTACATCCTGGCACAAACAGCTCAAAGTTTGTTGTCCGCTCAAAAACCAGGGAAGAAAAACTTGTTTAAAAAATGTCCGCCTTCAAAGGTTATTTTACGCCAGGGTCCCATTGGATAAGCTTTGCAGGACACGGTGTGATTGGCTTGTGGGTAGGGATGGAGCTTGTTCGTTTTTATTGATAATGAGCACCTTATTGATCCTGCTTATTGAGCCAGGCTTTTATGGAGCCCACTATTGAGCCTTTTCTAATATTTTGTGGAAAGATATTAGAAGACAAATTCTTTATTGGCCAGTCATTGTGACTGTGAGTTTGTGGCTGACCACCATTTATGAAGATGATTGACAAATATCATTAAATCCTGGGCTCTGCTCTCCCTCTGCCGCGCCTGGGGAGACAACGGACAAACCTCATGCTTCCTTCTATGCATGGGTAGTCCAAGTTATTCCAACCAGTTCCTTTCCCCTCCATCAGGCGCCCCGGCTGGCCAGGGGGAGGCATTATTGAGACCAGGATTACTGCATGTTTTTGTGAGGGTATCAACCCTAGGAGACACGGGGAGAACATGCAAACTCCACACAGAAGGGCCCCCACCTAGGGTGTGGGCGCTGATGACGTGTTTTCATGTGTGGCTGTTGCAGTGGTGTAAAGTAACTCAGTACATTTACCTAAGTACTGTACTTAAGTACAGCTTTGAGGTATTTGTACTTTACTTGAGTATTTCCAGTTTTCAGTACTTTTACTTCTACTCCACTACATCTCGGATCCAAATATTGTACTTTTACTCCACTACAATTATTTGAAAACTTTAGTGTACTAGTTACTTTGCAGATATGATTATATTATAAAACATACATTAATGCACTTTAGCCCTATTCTATACCGTGGCTATTTGAAAATAGCCGATCATAAGCTCACGTTGAGAGCTTGTAGATCTGCTGTTTTCAGACATTTTGTACTTTTACATTTTTATGCCAATACTTTCGTACTTTTACTCAAGTACATTTTGAATTCTGGACTTTTACTTGTTAGGGTGCCCTCACACCAAAATACCTATGAGAGTGGAATCCGCGTTCCGCCAATGCATTTCAATGAGAAGGGAGCGTTTTTTGCAGAAATCCTCTGCTGGCATGAAACCGCTTCACTCTCATTGAAATGCATTGGCGGAACGCAGATTCCACTCTCATAGGTATTTTGGTGTGAGGGCACCCTAAGGCTGCCCTCAGACCAAAATACCTACGAGAGTGGAATCCGCGTTCCGCCAATGCATTTCAATGAGAAGGGAGCGTGTTTTGCAGAAATCCTCTGCTGGCATGAAACCGCTTCACTCTCATTGAAATGCATTGGCGGAACGCGGATTCCACTCTCATAGGTACTTTGGTGTGAGGGCACCCTTACGGAGTATTTCTACATTGCAGTATTGATACTTTTACTCAAGTAAAATATTTGAGTACTTTTTCCACCACTGCGCTGTTAGTAGTAGTGTGAATCAAGTAGGGGGCGATAAATTACAAGAAAAAAAGAAAAAACTCCAAAACGTAGAATAGGGAGTTAAGGGGTTTCTGCCCTGCAGACGGCAGGCGATGTATAAGTTGATTTGAGTCGTGCATAAAGGGAGGCAGAAGTTGCGTTGCCATGGTTACCATCCGTCTTTGTGGTGGCCTGGTTGCCCGGGTGACTCACATATAGAGCAGCCCGTCATTGGAGCGACCTTGAGATGCTCCATTTCTCTGCTCCATCCTCCGTCTCTCTCTCTCTCTCTCTCTTTCTCTGTCCCTCCCTCCCTCCACTGCCCTGCCTGTCCTCTTCCCGTCTCGAAGAAGACAAAACTACTCGATAAGTCAGTGGTTCTCAACCTTTTCAGGCCGTAAACCCCCCCAAAAAGTATCATGTTTGAACTGGGGACCCGGGACACCCCCCACCAGCAATGCCTGCTATGTTTTTTTTGGGAGACTGCCCATAAGTCCGAAATGTCATTAGTCCTACATCTCATTAGTCCGAATTTAGTTAGGTTTAGGTTTTAGGGTTAGGTTTAGGCATAGTTTCACTGAGGTTAGGGTTAGGTTTATGTCGTCCTATATTCGGGCCAATACGGTAAATCAGCTCGTCGGTAGATTGGCTATTTTAGAGTTTCTCTCTATAATTTATAGAATTTCTTTGATTTAGTTTATTTTTATTTTTATTCATCTCTAATCTTTTTAAGTAACGTAAAGAACTATATGAAACAACAATGAATTATAAAAGGATATTTACACACAACCCATAAAAAGTAGGTTCGCAACCACAAAAACCCATTGTTTGGGAACCACTGGTGTGAGTGATAGTCCCAGCAATAGAAAGAACATAGTCCATCAGCGTTACGTCCTGTGTACAACCAACTGGTGTTTCCACACTTAACAACAAGCCGATAGGGTGTGAGTGAAGAAGAAGAAGAAGAATTTACCTACGTCCTCCCACAAGGGAAATTCAGTTTTCAGCTTAACCCAGCTGCGCACAAGGCACGCAGGGGGAGGGAACAGTGATAGCTGGAGTGGGGAATCGTACCTGCGACCTCTGGGACCTCCGGAGGAGTGGGGAATCGTACCTGCGACCTCTGGGACCTCCGGAGTCCTACAGTAGGTGTGGACACTAACCACTCAGCTATCACTGCACTGAGTGACTGTCTGGACCTCAAGCATTGTGAAGCATCGTTACAGCTGGCCTCTACCGATGCTTTCACTCAACTAGGGATGGGACGATAAGAAGCGATATTATCGTTTATCGTGATAAAAAAACACTCACGATAATCATATCGTGGAGATTTAATTTATCGCGATATCGTCCTCCGTCATGCACTGGGATCAATTCACCTTTTATTTGCCGAGCTGCATATCCTGTACAGCTTAACTCCTCTATTGGTGAAAGGTACTTATAATATACGTACTTGATACAGTAATTTTTTCACTCTCTATCAAATGTCTTTGCCAAAAAAATAGCTGATCTACAAGCTCACAACGCGTCACGTTGTGACGCGTTGTGAGCTTGTAGATCAGCTATTTTTTGGCAAAGACAAATGTTCCGCCCCAGGATAATGGATTTTGATTATCGTGATAATATTGTAAATCGCGATTTCTTTTGTCACAATAATCGTGATATGACATTTTCATATCGTCCCATCCCTACACCCAGCAGCAGCTGGAGAGAGAGGAGCATTTCTTTCTTGTTGGCTCTTCAAAGCCGCCCCATAATTGAATCTTCGCCCCCCGATCAGAGGAAACCGTCTGTCCGGGAGGAAACCTAATACTGTATGTCCAAAACGGTTTCTTTTCAGGTTTTTAAAGGACAACTTTAGTTTTTTTTACAACAAGGGTGCATATTTTAGATAGTCATTAGAGAAAAGAAAGGCGTTGTGTGCTTGTAGATTGGCTGTTTTCACTAGTTCAAATCATTTAAATCATAAAATGATAAATACAAAACAAACGGTTTTGGACATACAAGGTTTCCACCCGACAACAACGAAATATAAGTCATGTACAGTAATTGGCCCACTGGCTTGTCATTTGTCATGATCTGAAATGGCAAATCTTTGAGTAGCAGCAGCGCTATAGAGAGAGATCTCTCTCTATGGCACGCATGAGGGCCTCTCCAACTCTTTTCCGGGGCTGAATCAGGGGCCCAGCACGTCCCTGGTCATGTCATGTGGTCTACCTGCACAGCCTTTGTGATCTACTGGTAGATCCCGATCTACCTTTTGGGCACCCCTGATTTAGAGTATTATCACAAAACATACATTAACCACTTCAGCCTTATACTGTATATACTTTGGATATTTGAAAATAGCAGATCTACAAGCTATAGCGACGCAGTGCGTTAAACTAGGGTTTTTACTGTGCAGAGTTTTTTATCCAATCTGAAGTGGGGGGAGAATTAAAAAAGAGGCCAACAAGCTCGTGCCAACGTGTGATTGGTGGCGCTGGAGTTTTTTTAAGCTGTTTTATTGAGGAAACGACTTGTGCTCTGGTGGGATTAATCTGTGCAGCCAGTGAACGTGTGTAATGGACAGCCTGCTGGGAGTACACTGTGTTGTCTTCTTTTGTTCTGAGCCCAGCCTCACCGGATCAAAGGTCTTTATTAAACTGGACTCTTGGACTTGAGGATGAACTGATTGGATATTTTGGTGGTCAAATGTCATAAGGTTATGGTGAAGTGTTGTGACTATACAGGGCGCAGCAGTTACCTCGATTGAATCGATCTTTTCCGCTGCCATTGGAGATTGACAGACAGACAGACAGACAGACAGACAGACAGACAGACAGACAGACAGACAGACAGACAGACAGACAGACAGACAGACAGACATCTGTCTGGGATAGGGAATCACTAGGGAATCAATTACTGCAGAATATATTCACGTCAGCAACCGTCAGCAACCACACTTGTGTCCAAAACTGTTACTTTTCAGGATTCAAATTCAAAAATGCGGATTATAAAGCATTATAGAGGCGACCTTTGAAGGGGTCAGAAACCCCGCCTCTTTATTTGTTTAATCAGACTTGAGAACATGAGAAGAAATCTAAAATGTAGGCGTGGTTATCTGCTGTTGTGGGGGGAGGGGTGGAGTAATGCATGCACATCATTGTGTTCCATCAGATAGAAGCTGTCGGCAGTGGGCACTTGTTGCTGTTTGCATTTCGGAAACAAATTTTAAAACCAGCCATATAGTGATTTTGTGTTTCATGACTCTTTAAGTAAAGTGTTACCAAAAGCACAAATATGGAGTTAAGAGGTTTCTGCCCGACACCAACGCTCTATAGGTCATTTGCATGTGTCGTCCCTGGGCATATATAGACTGGACTCATTCCACTCACTCCTTGGCAGTTTGTGAAAAGCATGTCACCGTGTTTTGCTCCCGATAGCCTTTTGTTCCCTGGGTTTCTGGGTCTCGTCCCAGATTTCTGCTCCTTCTCACCAGCCTTGTGTTTTTGACCTTCTTGCCTTGTCTTTTGGACTTTTGGATGTTTGCCTGCTCCTCTGGAAGTATTTTTTTTCCTCCCTGTGTGGATTAGACCTTCCCCGTGTGCTTGAGCGCCTGCCTGTCTCGCCATGTTGTTAAGCCTTTGCCGCTCCAGTTGTTTGGAAATTACTTCTTTGTTGAACTTGCTCTGCCCTGCTGCTGGCTGCCTTTAGGTTCACCTCTCCAATCAGGGACGTGCTGGGCCCCTGATTCAGCCCGGGAAAAAGAGTTGTAGAGGCCCTCATTGCGCACTAATAGAGAGAGATCTCTCTAATAGCGCTGCTGCTACTCAAAGATGTGCCATTTCAGATCATGACAAGTGACAAGCCAGTGGGCCAATTACTGTACATGAGTTATATTTCGTCGTTGTCGGATGGAAACCTTGTATGTTTGTATTTATCATTTAAAACATGATTTAGCCGATCTACAAGCACACAACGCCTCGCACCGCGAGGCGGTGTGTGCTTGTAGATCAGCTGTTTTCACTACTTTTGTGCAACAGCCTTATATGATGAAGCAGGGCTTTGCTTTGCGAAAAAATTTATACATTTGAAACTTGGAGATACAAGGTTTCTGCCAGACAGTGACGATTTACTTTGTTGGCCGCCTAGCCCCCAAAATGGAACGAAGGCCGACATTTTATTTCTATTTTTTTCCTAATGGCCGGCCTGGACCGGCCGGGAATGAACCGGCCGTTCGGGAGTTGTCCCGCTTTTCCCAATGGCCAGCACGTCCCTGTCTCCAATGCACTGTAACAAGAAAAGACTCAATTTTTCTGGTGCTTAGAATTAGACGAGGGCGGGAGGGGGGTTAATATAGCAATCACTACCATTTTAACCACTTCAACTATTATTTGATACGTTGGCTGCAATCTTTCATATATTCTAGATGCATTGTGCATGCAGTGAAATATTCAAAAGAGGAAGATGAGACTGAGAGACACCAGACTTAACCACTAAGGCCTCTTTCAAAGCAAACCTGGGCTTCCATAACAGTAAGGTAAAGTTAGCCTATTGCTAGACCAATCTGGGAACTAAATCTAGATCACTATAGCTTTCTTCACAAATGTGTTCATAAAGGTGTCTACTATCACCTCTGAACTTTGTCAAACCCAACTCCCTTGACATACTTTGTGGGAGCCAATCAAAGTTATTGGGTAAAAAAATGTTTTTTTAAGGTGTTATAGCCACGAATCATAAATCATATATATATATTTTTTTCTTCTTTTTTATTATTATTATTATTATTTTTTTCTTCTTCAAAAGAACATTAAAATTTACTCTCCTAAGTACTCCTACAACTCCATCTGAAAGGTTGAAAAAAATTGCAAGTAGAAATTAATTCGGGTCCTGCAGGGTTAAACATTGGCCAAATTGTCAAATATTAGAGGCAGAAATTGTGAAAATAGCAGATCTACATGCTCACAACGCCTCGCACATGTAGATCTGCTATTTTCACAATAGAACCGTGTTATACAAAATGTAATGCCTCAACTCTTAGTGCTTATCAGGGAAAATATGATTATTTTGGGGGTTGCGGCCTGAAAAGGTTGAGAACCTCTGTCCTACTAGACACTGTCTCTCCTCGTGCAGTTCCAATAAAGTCTTGTCCTGTCTTGTGTCTCCTCCAGTAACTGTCCCTGCTCGCTGGCAGCAGCCCTGGCCCGGGCCACGGCAGACAGCCTCCTCCAGAGCGACCTGTCCATCCCATACCTCAGCAAGACCCTGGAGGACGGAGGAGCAGACCCGCTACGCCGTGAGTCTCTCTGTGTGTGTGTGTGTGTGTGTGTGTGTGTGTGTGTGTGTGTGTGTGTGTGTGTGTGTGTGTGTGTGTGTGGGTGTGTGTGGGTGTGGGTGTGGGTGTGTGGGTGCGTGCGTGCGCGTGTGTGTGTTACTACACTACAGCAATGCTTTTCTATTTCAGCAATAAAAAGAGTTTTGTTTTCTTTTTCTGTTTAACATAAGTATATTTCCCTTAGATTGTAATTAAAGAATATAAAAGAAGAGTGAAGATTTCATTTACTTCTTTCTATTGTTTTAGAGATTCTTATTTCAGTGGTTTGGGGGCATGCGTACAAGTGGCTAAATATGTAATTTTACACAGAATAAGCCCATTCCCAAGATACAACGCAACCTTTCATGGTTGGACGTGACTTATGGGGGCTAGAGGTGTTACTGTAAATAGCAATAAAGAAACTGCTGGCTTATTGCGTCTAAAAAGACATATTTAGCCACTTGTACGCATGCCCCCATGCGTACGCATGCCCCACATTTTAGCACGGTAAACGCGATAAAACAATAGAACGAAGCAAATGAAAACATTTTAACACTCACTTTTTCTTTTCTCTAATTACAATCTAAAATATGAACCCTTTGTTGTAAAAAAACAAAGTTGTCCTTTAATTCCTCCCCCTCGCACATGTCGGTGTGTCGTCACTGCAGCTGTGTCCTACTGACTCCTAGTGAGGAGCCCCCACCGGGAGGACGTAGAGCAGTGGTTCTCAAACTTTCAAATGTCAAGGTCTCCCCTTTAACTCTGACAGTGTACAAATGGAACCACATCATTTGGTTCCATTTGTACACTGTCAGAGTTCCAGACTTGTATGGGTACATTTAGACCCCCCCTAAAGGAACCCCCCCCCAGAGTCCCCCACTTTGAGAAGCACTGACATGGAGCATTAGTCCTACTCAGGGGTGAAAGTGCCTTGAGGTTCTTGCATAGAAAACTGCATGTTGGCAGAGTTGAGTCAAGGCCCTTTCCCACTGGGCATGATAACGATAAAGATAACGATAAAAACTATCGTTTTCAATTGAAGTGGATGGCAGCATCCACACCACAACAATAAAGCCGTCACAATTGATGTGAACGCCGACATATTGACGTTATCTTTAACGCGTCTGGTGGGAACAAAGCTTTATACCTACAGTATAACACACAACAGGTCTTACAGCGGCATAGACTGATACAGAAATGACATTTGTCCGTGCCTATGCATAGCAGCATCAACAAAGAAAGAAATAGCCTACTGATAGTCAGAGCAACATCATGCCGTCATAGTCAAGTCTCCATCACCTGTTCTCTCCCCTGGCCCCCGCACACATTTAAAACTTATAAAAGTGCTATATAAATTCCAGATAATATATTATTATTGTTGTTATTGTTATTACCTGTGCTTGCTTCTGGTGGTCCTGCTGGCTCTTCTTCTTACAGGGTCTCTGTGCCTCCTCCTCCCTGGGTCTCAACCTGCTCTGGGCGTTGTTCTACTAACTTTGTGATTTAACCACATTATCAGCTTCTTCAGCACTCTCTATTCTCGTAAACGTCTGCGTGAGGGTCCATTTGGTTCCATTTGTACACTCTCAGAGTTATGGGGAGGTCCTTGAAATAAAAGGTTTCAGAGCCACTGTGCTACACATGAAATGGAACAGAGCCTTCATTAGTATCATTTGGTAACATCTTTGAAGGAAGTGAGAGGAGACCCAACTTGTGTGCTGTGCATATAGCCTATTGCAGTGTTTCTCAACCACTGTGCCTGGGGACCTTTGGTGTGCCCCTGAGAAAGGTCAAGTGTGCCCCTTGAAACGGCTTTAAAGCCAGTATTGTATTTGTCATTTTAAAAATGATTTAAACGAGTGAAAACAGCCGATCTACAAGCACAAAACGCCTCGTGCGAGGCGTTTTGTGCTTGTAGATCTGCTGTTTTCACTGTTGTGCGACACAGCCTTGTATGATGAAGCAGGGCTTTACTTTGCGAAGAAACGTACACGTTTGAAACTTGGAGATACAAGGTTTCTTCCCGACGGTGACGATATTTACACCCCCGTATTATGTTGGTGTGCCCATGGATTCTTGGGACATGAAAAGTGTGCCCATGCAGAAAAAGAGTTTGAGAAGCACTGGCCTATTGTGTTGGTATGGTCAACGCCTGGTGTACCGCCGTGGATTCAAACCCCAGAATCTTGGTACTGTAGCTCTCACAACGTAGACAAATCACAATTTGACAAAAAGAAGAAAAAACAAAACAAAACAAAAAACAATCCTGACAAAAAAGAAACAAGCTGGTGAAAAGGGCGTAATATTTACTGTACACTGAGCTTGGATGCAGTTACTTTACAGTGGCACATTGATCGAAAAGTATGGAATGATTTTGAAAACATTTACACAAAACCTTCTCTTACTGGGATCCCTGGCACTAGGGATGGGACGATAAGCGATATTAAACAACATAAAAAACACAATAATCGTATTGTGGAGATTTAATTTAATGTGAATTCGTCCTCCGTCATGCGCTGGGAGAAATTTTACCCAGCAGATCTACAAGCAGATCTGCAATTGTGTGGCAAATGTTCCGCCCCATCAGGATAATGGATGTTGGGGATATTTCGATTATCGCGATAATATCGTAAATCGCGATTTCTTTGGTCACAATAATCGTGATATGAAATGTTCACATGGTCCCATCCCTATCTGGCACAGAATCATTTCAGGTGGTAGTCCGCTGTCCACAGCCAAAGACTAGTAGTGTATGAATTTGGTTCTCCTTGACATGAAAATGTTTGAGTTCGAGCACCATACACACGGCACGCCGATTTTTGTAATGTGCACCGATATGTTTTTGGGATCTCAAAAATACAGAGTTAAGAGTAGACTTTAGTGGTTATGAATGGAAGGCACCTCGGCTGCAATGTATATTGGGTTACAGCGCTAATATGGGATGATAATTGTAGCTTCATGAGTGCTGGGTCACATTTGTCCCTCTGAGACTAAATGTGTGCCATTTTCGAGGATATACTTACTTTAAGTGGGCAACCAGGATGGTAGGGGTGTGTGCGTGTGCGTGTGCGTGTGCGTGTGTGTGTGCGTGTGCGTGCGTGTGTGTGTGTGCGTGTGCGTGTGCGTGTGCGTGTGTGTGTGTGTGTGTGTGTGTGGTTAGTGCCCTGCTCAAGAGCACTTGGCTGTGACAGTGGAAGCTCACAGTGTCCCCAGCTGGTTCCTTGTCTCGTTGTTTGTGTGTCTAGCACAGACGGGAGATTACATAAAGAGAGAGAGAGACACACACACACACACATGCACACGCACACAGACACGCACACAGACACGCACACAGACACACGCACACACTCTGAACTGTACTAAGTTGGAGGGATAAATCTAGTTCCACGTCCCTGTAGACTAGAGGGTACCAAAAAAAAGGAAAATGGAGTGGAATGAGATGAAGGAACAGAGAGAGACAGACGGAGGGACATGGAGAGAGAGAGAGAGAGAGAGAGAGAGAGAGAGAGAGAGAGAGAGAGAGAGAGAGAGAGAGAGAGAGAGAGAGAGAGAGAGAGGATAGAGAGTCTGTTCGTCACAGCTGTTCATGGAGGCCACTCAAAGACATCTTGTGGTTCTTGCAGTCGGGCAGAAACCTCTTCATCATACGTTGCACAAAAGTAGTGAAAATAGCAGAGCTACAAGCTCACAATGCAATGTCTAGCTGTTAGATTGACAGTGTTAGTGTGTGAGAGATGGAAGGTCACGGCCCGGTCAAAGTCCACAAACATATTGCTTTGTGTCCATTTAATCCGCACAGCGTCTGTGCCTGTTTTCTTTTTATCCCACGATTTTGTAACCCATTTTTTTCACCCAGTGCCAATTGCCTAAGCTGTAATCCTGGGTGCTACTCTCCCTTTGCCAACCTGGGGAGAGCCCCGAACTGAGCTCATGAGGAGTGAGCAGGGCGCTTCTTATCACCTGACAGGGGGGGGGGGGGAGTTTCCCTGTTTGGATGTAGCATGTAGAAGGAACACATTGTTATTCCAACCAGTTCCTTTCCCCTCCATCAGGCGCCCCAGCAGCAGCGGCTCCAGAGAATTGGGACTTGGGGGGCTATGGGGGAGCTGGCTTTTTTAGAGCGGGGGCTAATACATTTTGGCAACATACAATAATGAATAGTATATGACAAACGAATAGTATATGACACTCGCACCTAGGTTATGGATAACTGAACAGACCAGATCATTGGCAGTTTCCAGCTCCAAATCTGAGGACTGTAGGTGATCGGATCGGGTTTTTGTGAGGGCTGAAGATGCTTTCCAGCATAAAAAGTAAGATTTTATAGTATGGTTTTTAGAAGTCAGTTGTCTTTCACATATTCATATACATTTTATTTATTTCTTAAATATTTTTCATCAGTATTGGGTTTGTGGGGTGGGGGGGCTTAGGGAGTGCTAAGCCTTCATCAGGGGGGGCTAAAGCCCCCTCCTGCAGCCGCCACTGCGCCCCAGCTTTTTTGTGAGGGTACCTACCTACCCTAGGAGACACGGGGAGAACATGCAATCTCCACACAGAAAGGCGCTGTCGCCAGCCCCACCTAGGATATGGGCACTGGTGACTGGAGGAGAGAACACACCCATAGTGTCCTCAGCGGGAATCGAACCCAGGACCTTCCAGCTATGAGGCGACAGCGCTACCGACTACTGCAGCACCGTGACCCCAATGTCTCTAAAACCCATACAAGCAACGCATTGTATACAAGCACCGAGAGAAGCCATTGTTTTTAAATGTCTAGCGATGTAATACTCAAACCTTTTTGTCATCCTAAACTAATACTTTAACACCTTTGAAACATTTAAAACCTTTAACTCTTCAAAAACCTTTAAAACCTTTAACACTTTCAACACCTTTTTTAAACCCTTTAAAACGGTAGACCTTCAAAACCTTTTGAACCATAAACATTTAAAACCTTTAGAACATTTAAAATCTTTAGAACCTTTAAACATTTAACACCTTTAACATCTTAAGAACATAAAACCTTTAGAACTTTAAACTTTTAAAACCTTTTAAACATTTAAAACTTTTAGAACCTTGAGAACATTCAACTTTTAAAACCTTCAACACCACTAATACTTTACACCTTTTAAAACGTGTACACTGTTTCTTAATTTTTAAACGGAAATGTTTAGGGTATTTTTGAAGAGTATAGTGTATCGTGTACGTTTTAAATTTTTTCATGCTAAAAAACACATGACTCATTGATAGTGATTTATTTTCTGTATGACCTGTTGTACAGGTCAGGTTTTTTGTCCTTGTTGGGAAAGAGTGAAGAGATCCTTTGGAGATACGCGATGGGGAGCTAGGAGGCCCGCGGACACTGATCAAAAGGAAGCGGTCTACATCGCAGTGCAAGGGCCCACTCTGACCACTGAGAGCACAGTTACTCTCAGCCAGAGTACAGATGCTCTCAGCCAGAGTGGTACTGGTAGGAGTGTTGGAGTATAATTTCATTTGATTATTGTTATTGGACTGAACTGATTAGGCACCATTTAAGAACTGAATCAAAGTGCCATTGGACTGAGACACACTGAACTGTAAATTCATTTTTATTTTTATTAAGACACAAACTGAATTAATTTAACACTAAGTTGAAGTATAACAATTGTGTTGTATTTTATTTTTCATTACATTCATTTCCAAGTTGTGATTGAAAGCATTATGTTCATTTTATTTAGATTATTATTATTTTAAACTGATATTTACCTCTACTTGTGATAGTTGAAAAAAAGACAACTCAAGATAAATATATTTGAACCAAAATAGAGACAAAATAGAAACAAACTAGTTTACTCAAATTAGTTAGAGACCTATCTAAAATAGTTGTCCTAAAATAGGAAACTAAAATAAAAAAAGATAAAATCTACCGGTATTTTACCATTAGGTTTAAAGGAAATGAAAAAGGGAAAGTGGGATACCTTACCTTTGAGATACCTGCAAGATATTTTTATTTTGTTTATTGGGTTTTTGGGTTTTAAGGCCATTGTGTGTTGTTGTATGTATTGTCTTTGTCATTGTCTAACTATAAGTAGAAATGTATTGGCTATTGAATTCAAAGTAAGTTGTCTAATATTTTACTGTCCCCACTCATAAGATCCTATAGAACTAGTCTCTGTGATATAGGTGCTACACAATATAAGTGTGTGTGTGTGTGTGTGTGTGTGTGTGTGTGTGTGTGTGTGTGTGTGTGTGTGTGTGCGCGTGTGTCAGTGGTGTAAAGTAACAAAATAAGTATTTAAATTTCCAATACTTTTACTTCTACTCTGCTACATCTCGGATCCAAATATTGTACTTTAACTCCACTACATGTATTTGAATACTTTAGTTACTAGTTTCTTTGATTATTATTACAAAACATTCATTACCCACTTGAGCCATATATACATTTCGGCCATTTGAAAATAGCCTATCTACAGGTACAAGCTCACAACGCGTCCTGATCGATGTGACGCCTTGTGAGCTTGTAGATCTGCTATTTTCAAATGATTTTCACACATGTGAAAACTCCAAATAGGACATTCTGCAATCTGCATAACGAGTACTTTCTACTTTTGTAGGCTACTTTAAGTATATTTTGATACCAACACGTTTGTACTTTTAGGCTGAAGCCACACCAAAGTACCTATGAGAGTTGTTTCCCCATTCCGCCAATGCATTTCAATGGGAATGGGGCGGTTTCATGCCAGTAGAGGATTTCTGCAAAACAACTACACTCCATTCTCATTGAAATGCATTGGCGGAATGTTGTCGGCACGTGCGCAAGACACCAGTCATGTTGCCATACAGTACCTTAGTTTTTGCTGAACTGACGCCACTGATTGCTACATTGCAGTATTGATACTTTTACTTGAGTAAAAAGTACTTTTCCCACCCTGTGCGTGCGTGCGTACGTGTGTTGTGTGTGTGTGTGTGTGTGTGTGTGTATGTGTGTGTGTGTGTTGTGCGCGTGTGTGATTGTGCGTGCGTGCGCTACAGAGCTGGAGGCGGAGAGGTTTGCGCGGCTAGCGTTCAACAGGCTGTTTGAGACGTGTCTGCTGTGGCTGAAGGAGTTCCCGTACCGCCGGCGCCCGCTGCCGTACTACGAGACCTCCATCCACGCCATCAAGAACATGAGGCGCAAGATGGAGGACAAGCACGTGGTCATCCCCGACTTCAACAGCCTCTTCAACATACAGGTACAACTCAGTGTTGTTTTTGACAGCAAATTTTGATTTAGTTTTAGTCATAGTCTTTTGAATAAAATGACATTTTGTTGTAGTCTTAATTTAGTCAGCTGAAAAGTTTTTGTTTTAGTCTAGTTTTAGTTGACTGAATATCATAAGATTTTAGGCGACTAAATCTACAGTTGATTTAGTGAACTAAAATGTATTTTGGCAGGCCTTGATGGTATCGCTATGACTGATTTTACACTTGGTTGCATAATGAAAATAGCTGATCTACAAGCTCACAACGCGTCACGCTGCGACGCGTTGTGAGCTTGTAGATCAGCTATTTTCAGCACGCAACATCGGAGATCAACCAAACATAAAATGACTCTTCTCCACTAGTCCCTCCCCAACATTTTAGTCTGGTTTTTATTTTCTTGACGAAATTGTCAATATATTTAGTCTTAGTTTTAGTCATTACAGCTTAGTTTTTATTTCGTTTTTATTTTGTTTTCGTCAGTGAAAAAAACGCAGTCGACAAACATTTTTCGTCATAGTTTTAGTCAACGAAATCAACACTGGTACAACTACAACAACTAAATGCACTTAGTGGTGGTAAGCTATGTAACTGTAAGCTATGTAACTGAGTTACGTAACTAAGTTACATTTTGCTGTAACTTGCTGGTAACGGAGTTACATTCATATTTCTGTAACTCGTCAAGTAACTGAGATAACCTTTTGGGTCATTTTTGGCTCAAGTTACAAGTTACAAGAAGTTACCAGTGAAGTTATAATTTTACATTTAAGTTTTGTTCAGATTGACGATCAAATGTCCTCAACAGATCATAATTTTCTTATTTTTTAACTTTATTTTAGGAACACAGATGTTTACTAGAGAAAATGTAAATCTTTTTGAAATAAAACATAAAACTCAGTTGAGAGGCATATTTCTGCTGGCATGTGACTTTTTTTGTTGGATATTATGTACACCAAATGTGCATTCTCAATTTAACGCTGAAAAAAAAGTACATCAAGTTACTCAAGTTACTTTTTCTATGTAACTTGAAACTTTATAAGTTACATTTCTCCAGGGCTATAACTTTAACTTGATCAAGTTACTGCCATGGTGAGTTACTTGTAACTGTACAAGTTACTTGTAACTGTACAAGTTACGCTTTCAAAGTAACTTCCCCAACACTGGTAACTAAGTACACTTTACTCAAGTACTGTACTTGACCCATTTAGGCCTGGAATTATTTTATACTTTAGCTATTGAAAAATAGCAGATCTACTATTTTTGAAAAGTCGTGAAAATGTGTGTAAATCTTTGAATCTTTTAATATATATATATATTTTTGGGGCTTTTTATTCCTTTATTTATAGATGTGTAAGTAGGCTGACAGGAAATGGGGAGAGAGATGGGGGGTGACACGCAGCAAAGGTCGTCAGGATCGGGACTCGAACCTGTGACGCTACAAGGCTTGTCTGGAATACCAGCCTAGTTGCCTGGACCACTACCCTGTGGCCCAGGCCAAATATATGTATTTCTAAAGCGAACATTTGTAACTCAAATTTTGCTTCTGGGGGTCCCTGTAAGGAAATATTTTGAGATGGGGGTCCGTGGCCAAATACATGTCATTTTGGGGGTCCTTGACATGAAAAAGTTTGAGCACCACTGACATAGAAGTAAACCTTAGAAGGATTTAGAAGACTTTAGAAGACAGATCTACAAGCTCACAGCGAGGCACTCGGTGCCGCGCTGTGAGCTTGTATATCTATATATATCGTCGTTGTCGGGTGGAAACCTCGTATCTCCAAGTTTCAAATTTGTATGTTCTTTCGCAAAGTAAAGCCCTGCTTCATAGTACAAGGCCGTCGCACAAAAGTTGTGAAAACAGCCGATCTACAAGCACACATGCTTGTACTGTAGATCGACTGTTTTCACTAGTTTAAATCATTTTTAAAACGAAAAATGCGAAACGAACGGTTTTGGACACACAAGGTTTTCACCCGACAACAACGATATACACAATTATCATCATGGGTGTCAACCTTAAGCCCGTGAAAATACAAGATCTACAGGTTCGACGTCGCAACGCCAAATAACGTCCAATTAGCCCTATTCACGGCCCGCCCACTCAGCATCCCCCTGGTGCTGAAGTCACGTTTTGAAGAGTTAACACAGAAATCGCAAATTTAATGCAATTTCCGAATAGTAAAGTATAAAATACGGCTAGCATGATCAAGAACACAAGATAGTAAAAAGCACAAAGCATTATAATTTACTTTACCGTTCGAAATAATGATTTGTTGGCTTTAAGTCCAGCTATTTCTGTCATAGTTTCCCCTTCTAAACTGACGTCAGCACCAGGAAGTTGCTGAGAAATATGCTGAGTGGGCGGGCCGTGAATAGGGCTAATTGCAAATAACTTGGGGTTATTTTTACTCAATCTTTCTCCCCAATTTAGTTGTTATGCCAATTGATTCCTCCCCACCAACATTCTACGACACTAAACAAACGTGTTGCGCTCATTTAAAACACTCTCCACAACGTAAGACTCTGGTGCGTTTCAACAGCTGTCACCTCAATTATGGAAAAGCGGCGCAGTCTCGTTAACCAATCAGGAGCCATCCTTCAGGGACCCCCCTCCAGAGCCCCCAGATCCTTGCCAAAGCTGCTGGATTCACTTATAATTAACTTCATAATTCCTCTGGATCAAATGTTAATCCCATTTTGGTAAATGTGCAGCTGGTTGTTAAAGCCAGTTAATTGACATTAATACCTACTTAATTACAGGAGACGGATGAGAAGGTGGCACCAGTACACAGTAACATTCTCATTGTTACTTTAACTGTGAGCGTGCACAAATGGAACCACAGTTCAAAGTAACACTGATGACTTACTTACTAGATGGATTATCAGTTTACATCTAAAACAGATTGGCAGATTACTCTACACCAGGGTTCCCCGATTAGTTTTCCCCAAGGGCTGAATTATGTCTAGGGTACCAAGCCGGTACCAAGCCGTACCAACATTGCAGGGGGGCGACGGTGGCGTTCCCGCTACTCCAGCGCCAGTTTTCATCGTTGTCGGGTGAAAATCTTGTATGTCCAAAACCGTTCGTTTTGAATTTATCATTTTAGATCTGCTGTTTTCACTACTTTTGTGCGACGGCCTTGTATGATTTGTGAAAGAACGTACAAATTTGAAGATACGAGATTTCTACCCGACAACGACGATATACTAGTGTTGTTGCTGCTCTTATACCACCATTATTACTGGGGTTGGTGTGGGCCAGACAGTAGCCCCCCGCGGGCCGCAAATGGCCCGCAGGCCGCCTATTGGGGAACCCTGCTCTACACCATACATGGGCAACTGGCGGCCCGGGGGCCACATGCAGCCCCCAACTTCACTTAATGCGGCCCGCTGGTTATGACTGGAATACTGATATATTATTGATTTCAGCTGTTACAATTCCAACCATGCAAACATGACTCACTTTAATTATTCAGTCTATATTAGTAGCTTAATGACTTAGCACTAGTCTTTTTTATATTCAATGTATTTGTATTTAAGCTCATGAAGTTAACACAAGAACATATAAATGCATTTGAAAAATGTTACTTTTCATGGTTCCAATTCAAAAATTGCACTGTGACACATTTTGAGCTTGTAGATTGGCTATTTTTGAGTGTATATGCATCGTGACCCTTGCGGCCCTCTGGAGTTAAGGTAAAAATATAGTGGCCCTCTCATTATTAAAGTCGCCCACCCCTGCTCTACACAGACATGAATAATATCTGTGTATCAAATCTGATATGGTATGTTTTTTTTGCCATACACGTCATGTGTCACATTCTGTTTTGTGGCTTTTGAGGTAACAGTTAGGATGGATACATGCATAATACAGATACCTGTGTGCTTTCTATTTGCTCTGCTGTTGTAAGCACAGTATAGTAAGGTGGCGGAGGGCAAATAACTTTTATTAGCCGTGGCCAAATATGCCTAACATATCAATTTGGAGGTCCTTGACATGAAAATGTTTGACAACCACTGGCATAGACCCCTCTATTTAACCCATTAAAAACGTTTTTATGCTCTGACTATTGAAAATCGTGACCAATGTATTTTCTTTTTGCGACCATAGGTCGCACTTACTACAGAAAGCTGCTCGAGGTGTCTGTCCGTCCGTCCGTCCGTCCGTCCGTCCGTCACACACGTCACACGTGTGTGACGGACGAATAGGTACCGCCAAGGCGGTACCTATTCGTCCGCCTTGGCGGCGCGGAGACCCCACCCCTCATTTCTCACATGGCCCTCTAGCGCCACCATGAGGCCGATTCAGATTTTGCCCTAAAATCACGAAAATCACTACACAGTATGTCTACACTCATGTCATCAACATGCTCAGGAAGATTTTGGAAAAACACATTTTTGCTCTATTTGTGGAGATAAGTGACCTACGGTCGCTTATCTCCCGATTAGGGAGTCTTACTGGTAATATATATTTACTATGCCTGGGGGTGTGCACAGTATATGAGGGATTGAATGTACGAGTCTCAGAAGTAATGTTGGAGAACCCAGGGCAGAATAGTCACCATTGATGTCCAGTTGTGCAAAACCTGTTGTATCAGTCTGTCTGGCTGGCACTCCTTTATACCCATACGGTATATGGTGTCATCTCCAAATTTGAGCACTGTAGTGAGTCAGTGATGTCAGTCAGTGATGTCAGTGAGTGATGTAATTTGGGCATTGTTTCAGCATGCGGCTGTTTACCATGGTGGCAACACTGTTTAGTATCAGTGATGTCAGCATGCAGAAAGGCGGGCAGACGGACAGACATTCGCTAAATTAATTGTTAGATTTATTTGGGCACAACAGGTTAAAAGTAACATACTTTTACAGCAGGATTGGATCCCAGTGTCCCATGTATCACTGTCCTTGCCAACATGGCGTGTCAGACTTCAGTCTCTTAACTGTAACTCTTTAACGTGTTCCCCTCCCCCCACAGGACCAGGAGGAGCAGGCGTTCTTCGCGGTGTACGACGGCCACGGCGGCGTGGACGCCGCCATCTACGCCGCCAACCACCTCCACGTCAACCTGGTGCACCAGGAGAGCTTTAGGTCCGACCCCAGCGAGGCGCTCTGCAGAGCCTTCAAGGTCACCGATGAGCGCTTCATCAAGAAAGCCTCGCGCGAGGTAAGGTCTGTCACCGCTATGTACACCCAGGGAGGGTCCCCAGATGCCACTCGTCGGTTTGTAGTCCTTAGGGTGGTTGTGTTCCATTCTCGAACCTTCTTTTAATCGCAACAGTTCAACTCACTTCACTTCAATTTGTTGTATCTTTGTGTGTATGCGTGTGTGTGTGTGTGTGTGTGTGTGTGTGTGTGTGCGCGTGTGTGCGTGTGTGTGCGCGTGTGTATGTCTCTATCACTGGTGGGAAAAGTACTCACAAGTTGTACTTAAATAAAAGTATCAATACTGCACTATAGATGTACTCCGTACAAGTAAAAGTCCAGAGTTCAAAATGTACTTGAGTAAAAGTATGATAGTATTGGCATCAAAGAGTATTTAAAGTACCAAAAGTAGAAGTATGAAATGTTTGAAAATAGCAGATCTACGAGCTCACAGTGAGCTTGTAGATCTGCTATTTTCAAACCGCCTAGGTATGAAATAGGGCTAAAGTGGTTAATGTATGTTTTATAATATTATAATCTATGTTTGCAAAGTAACTAGTAACTAAAGTTTTCAAATAATTGTAGTGGAGTAAAAGTTAAATATTTGGATCTGAGATGTAGTGGAGTAGAAGTAAAAAATGTAAATAATGGTAACACTTTCTATGAAGCCCACATTTATAAAGCATTATGAGGGCATCCATAATGCATTATAATGCATTCAAGTAAAGTACAAATACTTTAAAAGTGTACTTAAGTACAGTACTTAAGTCAGGGGTCGGCAACCCAAAATGTTGAAAGAGCCATATTGGACCAAAAAAACTAAAAACAAATCTGTCTGGAGCCGCAAAAAATGTAAAGCCTTATATAAGCCTTATAATGAAGGCAACACATGCTGTAAGTGTCTACCGGTATATTAGCTATATTAGCCTACTATCAAAATGATTAAGGAGGCTACAAATACATAATGAGCATTCATGATTAAATGTTTATTTTCCTGCAGCGCATCCTGAAGACAATGTTGAAATGTAATATTTATTCTACACATTTTTACAGCATTGGAAAACGTTAAGAATGTTTGTGTCATGTCTGTCCTCCTACAGAAACCGTATTAAAACAAAAAATATATTCCCCCCCCCCCCATCTTTTTCCATTTTCATACATTTTTGAAAAAGCTCCAGGGAGCCATTAATGCGGCGCTAAAGAGCCGCATCCGGCTCTAGAAACGCGGGTGGCTGACCCCTGACTTAAGTAAATGTACTTGGTTGCTTTACACCACTGGTCTCTGTGTGTGTGTGTGTGTGTGTGTGTGTGTGTGTGTGTGTGTGTGTGTGTGTGTCTGTGTGTGTGTGTGTGTGTGTGTGTCTGTGTGTGTGTGTGTGTGTGTGTGTGTGTCTGTGTGTGTGTGTGTGTGTGTGTGTGTGTGTGTGCATCAGAACCTGCGGTGTGGCTCCACCGGGGTGGTGACCTTCCTGCGGGGCAGGATGCTGTATGTGGCCTGGCTGGGAGACTCTCAGGTCATGCTGGTCAGGAGGGGAGAGGCTGTGGAGCTGATGAAACCTCACAAACCAGACCGAGAGGTAGGTACACACACGCACACACACGCACGCACGCACGCACGCACGCACGCACGCACGCACGCACGCACGCACGCACGCACGCACGCACGCACGCACGCACGCACACACACACACACACACACACACACACACACACACACTAGGGATGGGACGATAAGCAATATTATCGTTTATCGTGATAAAAAACACTCACGATAATCGTATCGTGATGATTTAATTTATCGTGATATCGTCCTCCATCATGCACTAGTCTGGGATCAATTCACCTTTTATTTGCAGAGTGTATATATATATATATATATATATATATACACGTACTTGATACAGTCTTTTTTCCACTCTCTATCAAATGTCTTTGCCAAAAAAACGCGTCACAATGCGACACGTTGTGAGCTTGTAGATCTGCTATATTTTGGCATATGTTCCGCCCCAGGATAATGGATTTTGATTATCGCGATAATATCGTAAATCGTGATTTCTTTTGTCAGAATAATCGTGATATGACATTTTCATATCGTCCCATCCCTAACACACACACACACACACACACACACACACACACACGCACACACACACACACACACACACACACACACACACACACACACACACACACACACACACACACACACGCACACACACACACTGTAGACTGTTTCTCATACTCAGTGGAAGGAGATTTGTCTTATCTGTATTGTGTAACACTGAGATACAACCAAGATACAATGATTGATCATTATAATAAAAACATTCATCCGACCACTTTACACAGGCAGGCTGTCGGCTTGTACACCTAACTAACTCCAACAACTGATCTGTGTGTCTGCGTGCGTGTGTTTGCAGGATGAGAAGCAGAGGATCGAGGCGCTAGGAGGCTGTGTCATCTGGTTTGGAACGTGGAGGGTTAACGGCAGTCTGTCAGTCTCCAGGTCTATAGGTAAACGTCACCCATACAGTCTGTCTCAGGGATGGGACGATAAGCGATACTATCGTTTATCGCGATAATAAACACTCAAGATAATCGTATCGTGGAGATTTAATTTATCGTGAAATCGTCCTCCGTCATGCACTGGGATCAATTCACCTTTTATTTGCCGAGCTGCATATCTGGTACCACTTAAACCCCCTATTGGTAAAAAATACTTATGATATACATACTTTTTTACACTCGATACGTTGTGAGCTTGTAGATCGCTATTTTTTGGCAAATGTTCCCCCCCAGGATAATGGATGTTGGGGATATTTTGATTATCGCGATGATATCGTAAATCACGATTTCTTTGGTCACAATAATCGTGATATGTTCATATGGTCCCGTCCCCAGTCTGTCTGTGTGCAGACCAAGCCCCCAGAACCCTGGGGGCGCCCTGAAACCAAATGGACATGGTGGCCGTTTTGAGGTACTGCAGTTGGGTCTACTCACATGAACGCGCGTCTAGGCTTCTTTGTATTGACGCGCGTTCATACCGGAAGTGCTCGTTCATGAAGCGCGTCCATGAACACAAATTATGACGAAAAATGCGTCACAGTGGCCCCACTACGTCACGGTTTTACTACGCGGAAGGAGGGGTGAAAACGCTTCATGCGCTGGGTGAGCAACTCAATGCATGTGGACGGGCAGGGATATCTGGTGTCCTCTCTATTCTTATTATAGAGCATCGCAGTTGAAGCCCCACCCCGTCCTCACTCTGGTGTCGGAAGCGTTTTCCGCATTCATTTCTTCCATAGACATTTCATAAAGTATTTATTTAAACGTTTTTAAGCCTTGGACAAAGCCACCTCGGCTGGAGAGGGATCATGTCAATATTCACATTGAATGCAAAGATTAATTAGAGCGCTGAAAAAAAGGACAGGGTACAAGACTGTGTACATCATTATTTTTAAAATCGCGGAAACTACACTCCCAGAATGCCTTGCGAATGTTGTTGTTGTTTCCTGAAATACAGCCCTTAAATCACGCTCAGTTTAGTTGTCCAGGCCAGCATATGGCCTGAAATGTAGTGATTGGCATCTCTGTGGACTCTCTTATCGTCATCTTTAACACAGTGCATCATATTTGTAAAAGAAAGTATTCGCTCACGCAGTTCTGCTGATGTGCAATAATCTGCCGGGCAGACAGGGGGCAGTAAGCTACTTCCGCGGTAACCGCAAGATATGTGAAAGAAGAAGAAGCTAGACCAATCACAGACGTCGTTTTTATGTTTAGCATTATGGGAAATGCAGTTCTTCTCCGTGCGATCTTGATTAAAACGTGTTTTTAATAAAACTAGAGTGATTGCATACATACTCGGGGGTTCTACAGGAGCATATGGAACCATTTTACAACCACCAGCCTAGTGGTAAGTGTACATTGAATTGCTACGACTTTGTGGCTGATAATGAAAAATCCTATGGTAAATATGAATGGCCAGCTTGCTTCCGACACCTCACTGCGATGCTCTATAACTCTATGGTGCAGACCCATAGGTACACATCCTACCAAAGGAAACAGAGCTGGCACATGATCCCTTGGAGGGTTACAGTAGGTGCAGCAGGAGCAACGGAAATCACAGGCAAAACTAAAATACAACACTGTGATTTACAGGGCTTACAGGTCACAAAGCTTTATTGATTAACGCTTCGACCACAAAGTCTTCTTCAGACATCAGTTTAAAATACCTTTTATTGATTTTCAAAATGAAGCAATGAAAAAACAAGACAGTACACAAGGTCAACAAGTTCAAAGCATAAAAGTGCAGGGAAGAAAAGACAACACGAAACAAGACAAATACCAAAATGTAATAGATAAACCCCCCCAGAGCGCTGCTATATTCAATTACCAAAGATCAGGAGAACTGCTCCTGCTCCAGGAAGGACATGAAATGAAGAGTTTGTGTCAACTCTGTCAGACATCCTGGGCACCTCCTTTCCCTTTCTAGCACGTTAAAATGAGCTTCTTCTTCGGGACAGATCCATACTGTAGGTCAGTGTTTCTCAACCTGTGCCTGGGGACCTTTGGTGTGCCCCTGAGAAGGGCCAAGTGTGCCCCTTTAAACTGCTTGAAAGCCAGTATTGTATTTATCATTTTAGAAATGATTTAAACTAGTGAAAACAGCCGATCTACAAGCACACAACGCCTCGCGGTGCGAGGCGTTGTGTGCTTGTAGATCGGCTGTTTTCACTACTGTTGTGCGACAGCCTTGTATGATGAAGCAGGGCTTTACTTTGCGAAGAAACATACAAATTTGAAACTTGGAGATACTAGGTTTCTTCCCGACAGTGACGATATTTACCCCCCCGTATTATGTTGGTGTGCCCATGGATTCTTGGGACATGAAAAGTGTGCCCATGCAGAAAAAAGGTTGAGAAAAACTGCTGTAGGTAAACATCAAACTTTGATCCTCTATAGCAGGGGTCGGCAACCTTTTTTGAAATTAAGTGCCATGTCTTTAGTTTCTAGAAGGTCAGTTGTACCATGTCAACATTCATTGTAATGACACAACATTCTGACATGTTTTGATTGGCAGGACATTGTTATAACGATCATTAGACGCACAATAATCCATCTATCTCCCCGACTCCCTCCCCAGTCAAAGCTGAGATTTGAATGTAGAATTATGTGCAGGGTATAATTTCCAGTGAATTAGGTGACTTAATTGAATTGACCACGTTGAAAAAAAAGAAAAGGACAAAAAAAAAAGAAAAAGAAATAATATATATACATCTGCCAGTGTGCCAGTGATCACCCTCCCCTGTGCCCATGTTGGCAACCGTGCCTAAGGTTGCCTACCCCTGCTCTACAGTATCTATTCTATACACTCCCAACATCCCCAAGATCAATTCTGGCTCAGTTGCCGGTTTCCCCCCTCTCTCTGCTCTTACTTTCCTGTCTTGTTTCTTTCAAGCAAGTAGAAATGCCCCTGCCGTCGTCAGTTAGTTCAGTAGAAATGCCCCTGCCGTCAGTTAGTTCAGTAGAAATGCCCCTGCTGTCGTCAGTTAGTTCAGTAGAAATGCCCCTGTCGTCAGTTAGTTCAGTAGAGATGCCCCTGCTGTCGTCAGTTAGTTCAGTAGAAATGCCCCTGCCGTCAGTTAGTTCAGTAGAACTGCCCCTGCCGTCAGTTAGTTCAGTAGAGATGCCCCTGTCGTCAGTTAGTTCAGTAGAGATGCCCCTGCTGCCGTCAGTTAGTTCAGTAGAAATGCCCCTGCCGTCAGTTAGTTCAGTAGAGATGCCCCTGCCGTCAGTTAGTTCAGTAGAGATGCCCCTGCCGTCAGTTAGTTCAGTAGAAATGCCCCTGCCGTCAGTTAGTACAGTAGAAATGCCCCTGCCGTCAGTTAGTTCAGTAGAAATGCCCCTGCCGTCGTCAGTTAGTTCAGTAGAAATGCCCCTGCCGTCAGTTAGTTCAGTAGAAATGCCCCTGCTGTCAGTTAGTTCAGTAGAAATGCCCCTGCTGTCAGTTAGTTCAGTAGAAATGCCCCTGCTGTCAGTTAGTTCAGTAGAAATGCCCCTGCCGTCAGTTAGTTCAGTAGAAATGCCCCTGCCGTCAGTTAGTTCAGTAGAAATGCCCCTGCCGTCAGTTAGTTCAGTAGAAATGCCCCTGCCGTCAGTTAGTTCAGTAGAAATGCCCCTGCCGTCAGTTAGTTCAGTGTCTCCGACATGATGAGGCTTCCCTTTGTGCCGGGATGCGAGAAACTGCAGACCTTCTAAGCAGTGCGGTGTCAAAAAGTCTGATATGTTAAAAGACCTTGTCCTCCTCTGCCAAGAACTACCCAGCAGACTGTCTTCTCTCAGTTCCACGCAGGCGCTAGCGGAAATGTCAGCACTCTTCTCGGATTCCCAGGGGGGGATTCCAAATTCGTCAAAAGAAAAGTACATCCTACGTCTTTTTTCCTAAGCACTGTTCCGTGACCTCGATGGGAAATGTCACGAGGTCAAGGAATGATGTGAAGTATAGAAGTCATTAAGGACTGGAAAAGACAGCCGCAGTGCTGAGAATCCCATCACATTCACACTTAGGCTATGGTGTAGTGTGGCAGTGGATGATGAATAGATGTGGGTCTGCCATGGTGTCCAAAAGGAAATGCCTGTATAAATGCTGTCTGACTAGAAGCAGGGACAAAATATATCGTCTCTAGGGCGCAGAGGCATGGAATGGTAACCGGAACGCGCGCCCCAATTTCTTTTCGCGGGCTGCTCGTCCCCAGTGGTTCTTGTATTTGTTTTACTGAGGGCTAGCCGTAGTTTTACTGAGGATACCTTTCTAAGGAGAAGTGATAATTACCCAGGGGCATAGTTCCGCCGATTTAAAACGAATCCAATACGGAACAAAAACTTCCTATGTTTGGCCACTAGTTGCGCTGTTTTCCCCCCGCGAGGTACCAAAAAGAATTTGTCTACATTGGACCCTATTCGTTTTCCCCTTTGATTTTCTAACCTTAATAAACTTTGTCATAAATACTTTATGGTTCCTGTCGCTAGTGAAAAACTGCCTTTCAATCACCATGATATGCGTTTTGTGCAAATATGGTCCCATTTATGTTAAAATTGATGATAAATTTGCAGGGGGAGTGACCAACTAAACTGATACCAGCTGGCTGTGTTCTTCTTCTTGTGCTTTATTTCGGGAGGCTCAACACCACATTCTCCCATGTATCCCTGCGGTTCCATGTGACCGTTGGCAGCCAATAGCATTCCTTATGATTCCTTGGGTACCATTCAAACATTGATGGCGACACCCATACAAGGGACAAATAAAAACTAATTTTCGCAGCATAAAAACCAATGGCTTCTTATCGTCCATATTTTTTTCCAGTCTATGTAATTACCTCACCCTCCTTCTTATCGCGTCCATCTCCCCAGGCGACAACGAGCACAAGCCCTACATCTCGGGCGACGCGGACCATGCCACCTTCCCCCTGGACGGCTCAGAGGACTACCTGATCCTGGCCTGCGACGGCTTCTGGGACACGGTGACGCCGGACGAGGCGGTGCGCGTGGTCTCGGACCACCTGACGGAGAACGCCGGAGACACGGCCATGGTGGGTGTGTGTGTGGTGGCAGACGTTTATAGAGCAGGGTTTTTCAAAGACAAATATTTAGTATTCAATGATATTTAGTATCATTTTAAACTTGAAGTACAAAGTTATTTTCAGTCAGTTCTAACCAAAATGGCTATTATCTAAACGTTTTCCTCGCAACATAATCACTAACATATCGTGCACTGTCTGGCAGAAACCTTGTATCTCCAAGTTTCAAATGTGTAAGTCTTTTGGTAAAGACTGTCGCACAAAACTAGTGAAAACAGCCGATCTACAAGCACATCGCGAGGCGTTGTGTGCTTGTAGATCTGCTGTTTTCACTAGTTTAGTACATTTTATAGATGATATATACAAAACGAACGGTTGGTTTCCACCCGACAACGACGATATGCTATAAATATAAGGTGCTGGGAGTGAGTCGTGAGAATTATAATGTAGGGGTGCCCTGAGACAAAAAAGTTTGGGAACCCCTGGTTTATAGAGTGCCAAATGATATGTATTGTGTACTTGTTGGCCTTCCATTCAGACTCACTGAAGGTCTAGTGTCTGAACCTTCTCCTGACTGGACCTTCATGTGTTCCACCGCAGGTCGCCCACAAGCTGGTGGCGTCGGCCCGCGACGCCGGCTCCAGCGACAACATCTCCGTCATCGTGGTGTTCCTGCGCGACCCGCGCTGCCCGCACCCCCCGCCCCCCATGCTGGTGGTGGGCAGCGAGGCAGACATGGCAGAGGAGGAGGAGGCGGGCACGGGAGTGGGCGTGGGAGTGGGTGAGGCGGCGGAGCCGGACGAAGAGGAGGCGCCCGAGGCCCCGGGGGCGACTGAGGCGGACACCGAGGAGGAGGAGAACGAGGAGGAGGAGGAGGTGGAGGAGATGAGGGGAGGGGGCGGGGGGGAGAAGGGCAGCAGCACGGGCGCCGGGAGCAAGCAGTGGGGCAGCCGGGGGAAGCAGTGCTCTGCGCCCGCCGACCTCGGCTACGAGGACCGCATGGACTCCTTCACCGACCGGACCAGCCTCAGCCTGCTGGGGGCGGGGGAGGGCAGGGTCTCGCTGACCGCCCCGGCGCACGTCCCCTCGCCGGCCCCCTCCTCGCGGGGCGGCGACAGCCTGGCACCCTCCGGGGGCTGGGGGTCCTCCTCCGGGGACTGGGGGTCATCCTCCGGGGGCTGGGGGTCATCCTCCGGGGTCCGCGTCTTCCGCCCAACCCGGAGGCCCAGAGCCAAGCCCTGCGTCCCCGCCTGCCTCGATGAGCAGTCCGCCACCGGCCTCCCGTCAGACCCGATGTGGGCCCTGGCGGCGCCCGGCCTTGAGGAGCAGCAGCAGCAGGGCAGACGCCAGCGGAGGATGGCGTCGTGCGGCGCCGCGGCGGGGGGTCCCCGGTGGAGCCCCAGGAGGAGGAGGCTGACGGGTAGAGACGGACGCCTCCCAGGCTCCTCTCATCCCAGCGTGCCCTGCTCCCGGCGCCGCGCCGCCGCCGAGACCCGGCCCGGGGTGGCGGCGGCCCGATCCCTCCACCTCGACACCTGCCTCTGAAGAGGCAACACCTCTTCAGACCCTCCACCCTGATCTCCCACAAGCTCCTCCATCCACCCAAACAACATGCCCACCCCACCCCACGCTGCATCTGCTCTGTATCCCCGCCCCCCCCCCCTCTCAACCACCCCAAACAACCTCTTCACGTTTCGTTTGTAGCAGCTATGGCTCACGGAGGAGCCGCTGTCCACCTGACGACTAGCATCATCTGCCGCTCAGGGTGAAGAGCGCCCCTCCCCCCCGTCGATGGGTGAAAACGGCGGCAGTGATGCCCGAGGCTGCAAGCTGTGTAGTCCAGTGGTTCTCAACCTTTTCAGGCAGCGGCCCCCAAAATAATCATATTTTAACTGGGGACCCCCCCACCCTGACAAGCATTAATAGTTGATGCTTTGCATTTTGTATAACACGGTTCTGTTGTGAAAATAGCTGATCTACATGCTCACAACGCCTCGCAACTGCCTCTAACATTTGACAATTTGGCCGATGTTTAATTTGTCATTTTAGAGGTATTAAAAAGTCCTTAAGTCGTCACTTTAGAAATGTGCAGATACACTTAAACTTTAGGTTGGTTTGTTTACTGTTGAGGGAGAAAACAATGTTGCGCATTAAGTTAATCATCTAGGGACCCCCCCCCCAAAAAAAATAAAATAATTTGAGGACCCCCCGACCCACAGGTTGAGAACCACTGAGGTAGAGCGTATAACCTGCCTCCTCAAACTCCCCTCCGCCCCACAGACATGCACTGTAACTCGGGTGGGGAGGGGGCAGAACAATCAAGCAGGGCAGCTGCGTGGTTCTCTCTCTCTCCCCCCATCGGAAGAGACGAAACGCATCCATCATCATCAACCCACCCACTCTCTCTCTCTCTGTCCATAGATAAAACGCTTTAAAAACAGGATTATAAGATTAAGCAGTCACTTACCTGAACCACGGCAACATGTAGAGCGATATGTACTCCAAGCGGGAAGGGGGGAACGGGGACGGCGGGGGGGGGGGGGGGGGGGGGGGGGACACACCATAGAGGGGGATAATGGTGTTGAGTAGGAGGGGGGAGGGTATTGTTAAGAAATTATATTCTATTTATAGTCTTTTGTCGGATCACATGGTTCTCTTTGTCGCGTAGACTTGCTTCTTGGACATGCCTGCCGCGAGGCTGCGTTTACACGGAGAGAGGAACGAGGAGCAGGAGAGACTTCCCAGCAGGCTTGAGACTTGACTGTATGTGTGTCAAGTGCCCTGTTTTTTTTTGTTTTTTTTTTTTAAGTAGAGGCTCTTTTCGACTGCTAGAGCTAGAGCAGGGGTCTTCAAAAGGGGGTCCGGGGCCCCTAGGGGGTCCTCAGAGTTACTACAGGGGGGCCGCCAAATCTTTGTGTGATAGAAAAGCTCACAAAGCCTCGCGCTGCGAGGCGTTGTGAGCTTGTAGATCGGATATTTTCGGCAAAGAGGTTTGGTGTAGAGGGGAAAAAGAGCAGACTAAGTACAAAGGGAAAGGTCAAGTTTATTAAGTATTGACGGTTCAAGTGGTTAAATATCTGAAAACACAAATTGACATGAATCCAAAATACACTGATGATTGTGCTGTCAAACAATGACACTATATGCAATCTATGAACAGGTTGTGGGGGTCCCTGCTTCATCTCTCTCAACTAAGGGGTCCTTGGCCTGAAAAGTTGAAGACCCCTGGACTAGAGGGAAACTGTGTTCCCATCATGCACCACGGCTGGCTGTGTGCTAATCCTCCTGGGTTCTGGATTCCCCCAGAACTTCACAAATGGATCATTTGTTTTTTCGAAAATAGCTGATCTACAAACTCTATATCTATAAAGCAGGGGTCTTCAACAGGGGGTCCGGGACCCCTAGGGGGTCCTCCAAACCTTTGTGATAGGATCATTCTTTTAAATGAACAACATCCCTATTCTGAGAAGAACTTTAGCCGAAAATAACAGCAGCACGAGGCGTTGAGAGCTTGTAGATCGGCTATTTTCGGCAAATAGGTTTGGTGTAGAGGTAAAAAAAGAGCAGACCAAGTACAGAGTGACAGGTCAAGTTAACGAAAAACACGGATCGAAACATAGACTGATGACAGTGCGGTCAAACAAGTCTATGAATCTATCCGTGAAATTGATTTGAAATCTGCATCATGCAATATGTAGAGGGGGGGGGGGGTCCCTGCTTCATCTCTCTCTCAGATAAGGGGTCCTTGGCCTGAAAACGTTGAAGACCCCTGCTATAAAGCACCTTCCGTGGTTCTGATTGTAAAATGGAAGAAAACAGGAACAAAATGAGACCCATCGCAGAACCTCAGGCAGAACCTCAACCCATCGCAGAACCTCACGCTGGAAAGTCTTCAGAGTTTATGGAAAGATTCGGTCGAAAGGAGCCATCAAAGTGTTGCCATTTTTTTGTAACCGGGCCAGGACCGTTCAGACCCCCTCCCCCCACTCCCTCCCACAGAACACGTGCCTTCCTCGTCTGTCACTCCAGCCTACCGTATCGTCCCACTGTATCGTCCCACTAACTCCCCAACCAGGAAAGAACATCAGCTCCATTTCAACTCCAACTCTGTATATAAACGGACACTGTTTAAGGACATGTTATATCACTGAGAAGGCGTGTGTATTTCCATGTGGTAACAACTCCCAACTGTGTGTGTGTCCTTTTAACACTTATATCTATCGACAAACGTAAAGCCATAATGCTGTCTTCGTCGCTGGGGGGAGGGGCAGTTGCACACGCCGTCGGTTCAAAACCCATAACGCGTCTCACCTCACTCACTGCTTCCCATGTCGAATCCATGTTGTGTTTTGTTTTGAACGCGATCACGCTCGAGATGCAACTCTGTTTTTTTTTCAGTAACCCTCAATGTGCCTCCTCTTTCCTGGCCCAGTCAACAGTTCTTATCCACTTTAAAACCCTCAAAGCCAAAGTGCAGTAACTATACGCAGATAATATCTAACTGATTAAAGGGTTTAAACGTGTTTCAACTGGTCAAAATGGGTTATTAGTACCGGTAGTCATGTTTTTACACTAATTGTAATATCTGTTCTTGAGGTAATTGTTTATCCCCCAAATGAACAAAAGCTCATTTGACCTTTGGGAAACACACATACGTCTGTGTTTCCTAAGACCTAGTTGCTGCTCTTTGGCTTTGTAGGGCAGCGTACTTTGATCACTTTTTCCAGTCTACACTAAATGTCTTCGCCAAAAAGATAGCCGATCTACAAGCTCACAACGTTGACTGTTTCCGTTTTCTCCGTCATTATAAGCTATGTGGACGCTGGGGTTCCACCTGGTTAAAAACAAGCCCGTCAAGCTAAGGATCTAATGTCACTGGAACAAGCGTTTCAACTCTCATAAGTATTGTCGACCTCGCAAGGTGGCGCCATCTTGAGAGATTTGCGTGCCACATATTAAAACAGCTGTTTTTGGAAACAATGTCAGGTCAGTTACTGCTAATGCACCTACCGCCAGTAGGAGGCAGCGCAGCCTCAGTGAACGGCCGTGTAAATCGGTGGCTCTCAAAGTAGGATCTGCAGACCCCCAGGGGTCCTTGAGGCGGGCTCCAGGAGAGTTCCGCAGTTGAACCAATGGAACCAAATGGAGCTGGAATCTAGCCGTCAGTGTCACAAAAAAAAAAGTCAACTGAGAAAAAGTGGAAAAAACTGTTTACGACGCGTTACATATTCTAGGCTGTGTGTGTGTGTGTGTGTGTGCGCGCCAGACTCCTGAATACTTTGCGTACACTCTCCAAACATAGACCACACATACATAGCAGTTTTCTGATTTTTTTGTAAAGTCAGACATACAACATTGCTTGGCCGTATCATTGCTTCCTGTCCTGTCACTTAAGCCAGCTTTTGTCAGACTCTTTTTCTGAGAGCAAGAAAGCTGACACTATTTGTGTGCCCCCCTCACATTGCCTTGTGCTTCTGTACCCTGTTGTGTAATGAAAACAAAAATAAGACATTCACATATCTGTACTGTATGTGATCTGTATCCGTTCGGAGCTTCAAACAGTTCTTTTCAACTGCAAGAACTAAGTGAACCTTGTGTAAAGTATTTCACGGTTTCACAAATTTGTGTCCATACATAAATTTGTGGGGTGGTTCTGGTAATGGATGGAAAACACCATCCCAGAACGTCACAAGTTCGTCACTGGGAGGAGTTCCGGGTTTTTACGGAGGATTTCTGGGTTTTTACCTGCTTTGTAGTGCAGGGGTCTTCAACAGGGGGTCAGGGACCCCTAGGGGGTCCTCAGAGTTACTACAAGGGGGCCGCCAAATCTTTGTGTGATAGAAACTTGTTCTTATATTAACCACTTGAACCCTAGTGTCCATATTCTGAGAACTTTAGCCAAAAATAGCAGATCTATCTATCGGCTATTTGCGGCAAAGAGCTTTGAAGGGGGAAAAGAGCAGACTAAGTACAGAGTGAAAGGACACGTTTATTAAGTATTGACCGTTCAAGTGGTTAAATATCTGAAAACACACATTAACATGAATTCAAAATACACTGATGATCGTGCTGTGTCAAACAATGAAACTATATCTATGAAAAGATTGTGTGGGGGTCCCTGCTTCATCTCTCTCTCTCAACCAAGGGGTCCTTGGCCTGTTGAAGACCCCTGTTGTAGTGGAAAATAGTCTTCTGGCTCAGTCAGCGTTGTGACGCCGGGCTGTATGGAGGCTTAAACTACTGCAATACATGCGTCCATGACACCCACACGGCTGTCGTGATGTTGTTGTGTACATAATAATCTGCCAGTCACCCACAGAAGCAATAAAAAAGCAGAAAGGTCACCGTCATTCATTACTCCAGGTAAAAAATACCAGACACACGTCAAAAGCACCCCGATTTCCTCCTCCTCTCCTCTCAGCCGCGCAGCGATTTCCGTTCCTTTGGTGACGAAAACGGAACGGCGGTTTGGCCTTCTTCTCCCCTTCTTCCCTCCGATGTCGACATCACAGAGGCTGTCCGTGACTCTGCACTGGAACACAAAAAGTGTCCCCCCTCCCCTCCCGCACCTCTGTAAAAAGCAATAATGAAAGGCCCTTTTCTTTCGAAGGGGTTTGTCTTCACAGAACAGGGGGCGAGGCCCATGCAGCGCACTGAAAAACAAAGAAGGCCTCGGTCACACTTTGCACTGATATTTGAAAAAAAGGTGAACCGGAAAAAAGAACGCCGGTTCGTACACACACCCCCCCCCCCCTTCCCACCCTGTGAATCCTGCCTATTATATCGTCACTGTCGGACGAAACCTCGTATCTTCAAGTTTCACATTTTTTATTTTTTTCGCAAAGCAAAGCCCTGGTTCATCATACAAGGCCGTCGCACACAACGCCTCGCGGTGCGAGGCGTTGTGTGCTTGTAGATCGGCTGTTTTTGCTAGCTTAAATCATTTTAAAAATTATAAATACAAAACAAAAGTTTTTGGACATACAAGGTTTCCACCCGACAACGTCAATATCCTATAGATCTGAAATAACTGCCCGCGAATGTCCGCGTTCCACACGTTTCCCAGTCTTTGACCACGTAAAGCACCTATACTTTAAATAGCCGCAGTCTGCAAGATCATGGCGCGTTGCCATACATTAACGCAGTGGTTTTCATAAGCCTTTTCATATCTAGGTCCATTCGTTATTGGGCGTTTGAGCCACGGACCTCCATTTGATTAGATTTCGCCCATATTAGACCCCATCTCAAGAGTTAAGGGTCCGTTTGGTTACCAACTCCATCATTTAGCTAGGGACAACTTGTAACCCCCTCAAGGACCACTGGTTGAGAACCACTGCATTAATGTGTTTAGGGTTGGGATCTTTTTTTAACATTTAAACGATTCCGGACCCTTTGACGATTCCCAATTTAATGGTCCATTTGTACACTCTCAGAGTTATTAAATATAGTCCTTGTATAGCAGACATGAAGTTCACATACCAGCCTCTGACAGTGTGATTTAAAAATAAAGTTCTGGAAACTAAAAATGCAGGGGTAAAGTAACTACCGTAGGTACATTTACTTAAGTACTGTACTTAACCTTGCTTATTGAACACTTTTTAGGTGTTTGTACTTTACTTGAGTATTTCCAATGTCCAATACTTTCACTTCTACTCCACTAGGCCTACATTTCGGATCCAAATATTATACTTTTACTCAATTTATTTGAAAACTTTAGTTACTAGTTATATAGTTATATATATATAAATTATGATATTATAAAGCATAACCACTTTAGCCTTTAACCATTTTATACCTTGGCTATTTGAAAATAGCCGATCTACAAGCTCGTGACGCGTTGTGAGCTTGTAGATCTACTATTTTCAAACATTTTGTACTTTTACTTTTGGCACTTTAAAGGGGAGAACCACCCATTTTCAATATTGAAATATGTCATTAATATACCTTTGAGTTGTTATGTGGAAATAAGAAATATTGAAAAAGGGTTGTTCTCCTCTTTAAGTCCATTTTGATGCCAACACTTTCATACTTTTACTCAAGTACATTGCTACATTGCAGTATTGATACTTTTACTTAAATATATACTTTAGTACTTTTTCCACCACTGCAAAAATGCGATGGAACCCATTCCCATTCCTCAACGGTGGGTCCTGGTTCCCCCATGTTTCCGAATCCCAACCCTACAGTATAGACGCGTTGTGGTCTTGTAGATCCACTATTTCTGTCCGGTTTAAGCGTGGTTTGTATAGCCATGTCCTGTTGTTCGCTAGTTTTCTTTCCCTAGGAGGAAAAAGGGATAACCACGCCCCGAGCGTTTGTTTCCGGTGGAGATGATGGAGGCGCGCCGTCTCAGGCGACCTTGAGCCACGTGAGACATGCTACCGCCGAGCGAGCGGTAGCGAACGAGTCGCCGTGCCGAGCGTTGCGAAGGTTGCATGAGCCGACTCAGCGCTGTTAGAAGTTGTAAACCAGGGGGACAGAATAGTAAATCTTCGTCCCCCCGACTCTCGGCGCCTTCGTGCGGTCCAAGTGAACACAGCGGAGCGCTCCCTACCTCCGGTTCAGCCAATCACAAGCTTCCACGGGCGGGTCTTAACTGTGCCGCGACCAATCAAATGAGTTTGCGGCGTGGTTATCCCTTTTTTTTAAGAAAACTTGCGTCCTGTTCAGAAGTGAATGCCAGTGCCTGCAAGGTGACCTGACGCTGATGTGTGGGCACAGGCCACTGGACCTGATGCGTGGGCACAGGCCTGATGCGTGGGCACAGGCCTGATGCGTGGGCACAGGCCTGATGCGTGGGCAGGCCACCAGACCAAGCCATTCTGTTCTCCTCGGTCACTCCTGTCCTAGGGGTTTCACACACAAATAATGTTCTGTTCATTTAGGTTAACGACCACTATGGTAAATAAAAGAAAAAAGAAAAGAAAAAAAGAAAACTGTACTTGTAATGTCTGTGTTATGATGATAGTATATAAATATGTGTATCTTAACTGGTGACTATTATCATGTATATAAAGATTAGACCCAATCTTGCTCCGCTTGCCTGTGGTTTTTGTTTTGCTTTTGTCTCCTTCGTCATTTAACTTGGGATGGGGGTCTCTCTATCTGTCTGTGCCAAGGTTTTTTTTAGTTTTGCATTTAGGCTTTTTTTTTCTTTCTTTCTTATGAATTTTAGATTAGTATTGATTTGTTTTTCAAGCAGTTTTATAAGTTTTAGTCTTATTAGTTTTATTTTATTATACTATGGACGGGGTCATTCAAAAAGGTCATTGCTTGGTAACAAATGTATTCAGATTGAATCCTGGCACAGCAAGAACAAAAAGGATCAATTTCACAACCACCAAAATACTAGGCTTGTGTGTGAAATAAACGGACAAATCTGAAATCTAAGGACATTTGCTGTATGATTTTAGTTTGCTTTGTAAACACAATATGCTTTAAGTTAGTTGTTTTGTAAAGCTTAATTTCTATTTTATTTTGGAGCAGTAAGTGATATTTTTGTTGTTGTTAAAATAATAAGCTCTATGTTCCGATAGCAACCGTTGCTATAGACTAGAGTGTTTAATGTGGTACATTTATATAGCGCCTTTATCCAAAGCGCTTTACAGAGATTGTGCATTACATCAGTGTTTCTCAACCTGTAGGTCGGGACCCCCGACCCCCAGGGGGGTCCCCAAATTATTTGAGGGGGTCCCCAGATGATTAACTGGTTACATGTCATTCCGACATGTCTCCATTCCGACATGTCTCCATTCCGACACTAACCCTATACCTAACCCTAACCTCTATGGAAGTGTCGCCACTCCGACAATAAGAAGTCAATGTGGGAATGGAGACATGTCGGAATAGAGAGCAGCCCCCTGATTAACTGATGATTAATTGTTTTCTCACTCAACAGTAAACAAACCGACATAAAGTTAAAGTGTATAGAGGGTATCTGCACGTTTCTAAAGTAGCAATTTAAGGACTTTTTAAAACCTCTAAAATGATAAATTAAACATTTGCCAAATTGTCAAATATTAGAGGCAGAAATTTTGAAAATAGCCGATCTACATGCTCACAACGCCTTGCGTTGCGAGGCGTTGCTATCGGAAAAACACGGCCAGATCACGTATTAGGAGCGTATTATGAGTCACCAGCAAAAATGTAGGGTGTTTTCAATGAATCTATCATGGTTAAAATGGAGTTTGAAGTTACGATGGGTGTGTATGGGGAGAGGAGGGCCTGATAACATTCACTTCAAATATCTAAATATTGAAGCCCAGATTTTTTTTAATGTGTTTTCCCACTGGTTTTTGACCGGACAAAGACACATGTTGGAGCTATAGCTCCTGTTCCAGGTGCACGGCTCAAAAACAAACGTTTATCTAAGAGATGCTACGGAGCAGTTTGTCTGTCCTCGGGGTGGGTGTGGCGCTCCGGAGGCTCAGGCCAAGAGTCTTAACTAGAACGGTTCCACCCTCCTCCACCCGCCGGGCCCTGGCAGCGCCACGGACCCTTTTAATTACCCAGGATCAGGGACGTGCAGAGGATGTTAGAGAGGCAGGGGCTGACATTTCTAAAAGGGCCTTTTGGTGAAAATATCAAAAATCGCAGACCTCCAAGCTCACAACGGAGGTCGGCCATTTTCGGTGCACTGAACTATAAGCATAATCAAGTCAATACAAGAGATGTGGTGTAACTGGATGGATTTCTACGTAGAGAGAGCAATTCTTTCAACATGAGATGCTGCGTTCAAGTTCAGGAGAGTTTGGACAAGGCGATTATCTTGAACACTGCTTTCAGGGTATGGCATGGAAAGAGGGCATTTGTGTTTCTTTCACCATAGTAAAAACTCCATTCATGCTCTGAAGAGGGCACTCTTTACAGAGGGATAAAAGGACAGGGGCTCAAGCCCCCTTTGATGTCTATGTGTGCGCGTGCCTGCCCAGGATGCTTTTTAATCAAGCCCTTACACCTAGCCTGTGGTGATATCCGTGTACGGACAAGATGGCTAGTTTTCACACCGTGGGTGACGCACGCATGCTGGCCTGCGCGCAGCGACAGCAATGATGACAAGGCAGTCAATGGTGCCAACTAATATGACAGATTCATTCTGGACCACTGGTTGTCAAAGAGGTCCTTGAGGGGGTTCCAGGGGGTCCCTGGTAAAATGAGGAACAGTTTAATTATTAAAAAACATGAATATTGTGTAAAAGTACTTTGAACTTTCATATATTCTAGATGCATTGCACATTCAGTGAATTATTCCAAACCTCTTTTGTTAAAATTTTGAATTTTTATGGAATAATACAGTTCATGAATATCAAGTCCATATTTCAAAATATTACAATGTTACACGAGACCACTCAAAACATGGATTTATAATAGAGAAATGTCAACCTTCTGAAGTCAGAGTTGCTTGAAGTCCAGTGGGAAGTTTCTGCAGTCAGTTATGATTTGGGGTCTGCTATATGCCATCTGCAATGCTTTTTCTTTTTTACACAATATTCCAATTTTACGAGATGGGATCTGTAACATACAATAATCAGCTTTTTCCTAAGATTGTAATATAATTTGATTACTTTTAATTTCTTTCTAAATACATGTTTTAAAGCAGGATAGTCACTAGTTAAAAGGTGGATATTATTGCGACCGTAGGTCGCATTTACTACCAAAACCTCCACCGGCTGTCTGTGAGTGAGTGAGTCAGTGAGTCCGTCACACTTTTGCCCTGCTCATATCTCCACAACCGTTGCCCCCATCCATGCCAAATTTTGCACACACACTCCTTGACTGCCAAACTACAACCTCCAAGGACCCCCGGAGCCCCAGGGACCCCCAGGTCCCTGGGGAACCTCCAGATGTAAAAAATGACCAAATGTGCTCACACGTCACACTTTTTCCCTGCTTATATCTCCGCACCCGTTGACCCGATCCATGCCAGATTTTACACACACACACACACACACACACACACACACACACACACACACACACACTCCTTGCCTGCCAAACTACAACCTCCAAGGACCCCCGGAGCCCCAGAGACCCCCAGGTCCCTGGGGGACCCCCAGATGTAAAAAATGACCAAATGTGCTCACACGTCACACTTTTTCCCTGCTTATATCTCCGCACCCGTTGACCCGATCCATGCCAGATTTTACACACACACACACACACACACACACACACACACACTCCTTGCCTGCCAAACTACAACCTCCAAGGACCCCCGGAGCCCCAGAGACCCCCAGGTCCCTGGGGGACCCCCAGATGTAAAAAATGACCAAATGTGCAAAAATGACCACCCCAACGGGGCTGCTCGCGGGGAATTCCCGGGGACCACCGACTCCTGGTGCTCCAGAACGGATGCAAAAGTGGTGGCGCCCCCAGTGGAGGACCCCCTGCCACTGCAGTGCACATAAAATGCCGTAACTCGGGCTAGGAGCGTCCGGGAGAGCCGGGGCCGGTACCTATTCGTCCGCCAAGGCAACGCGGAGACCCCACCCCTCATTTCTCACATGGCCCTATTCTAGCGCCACCTTCAGGCCGATTTTTAAAACACATTTTTGGACACTGCTCCTACAGTTTTTGCCCTAAAATCACGAATATCACTACACAGCATGTCTACACTCATGTCATCAACATGGATCAGGAAGATGTTGCCCTATTTGTGGAGATAAGCCACCTACGGTCGCTTATCTCCCGATTAGGGAGTCTTACTGGTATACTATATCCCCCAAAACATGACAGAAATTGCATGTTCTAGCAACAACCTTAAATCTACAAGCTCTCACCCCAGAAGAAGCTCTCACATGGCCCACCTAGAGCATGATATTGTTTTTACGGTGGGAATCTATTCAGTCTCTGTTCAATCACACACGTGTTTGATTAGTGTAGTCATATACAGACACGTATACACATAGACATCAAAGGGGGCTTGCGCCCCTGCCCTTTTACCCGTCTGTAAAAAGTGCCTTCTCCAGACCATGAATGCCGTTTTTACTATGGTGAAAGAAATGAAAATGCCCCTCTTTCCATGCCATACCTGAAGGCAGCATTCAAGAGAATTGCCTTGTCCAAACTCTCCTGAATTGAATGCAGCATGTTATGTTGAAAGAATTGTCTTTTTTAATCTTAGTTTAGTGTGGTCAAGTACCACCAGTAAGATATATTCACCAAAAGGCCCTTTTAGAAATGTCAGCCCCCTGGGGCGCCCGCTGGCCTGGTGGTCAAGGCGCATGTCACATGTTAGGCTATGATGCCTGCTGGCGTCGCCGGTTCGATTCCCGATTCAGATGACCTTTGCCACATGTCATTCCCCATCTCTCTCCCCATTTCCTGTCAGTCTTGTCCTATCAATAAAGGCACAAAAAGCCTAAAAACAAATCTTTAAAAAAAAGATATTGGGTTCAAAACTCAACTTCAACATTTTCACTGTCCATTTGAATTCTAAAAGTTGGGTTAAATATTACTTTCCTGATAAATTCTGCATGTCAGCATGGCTCAAGAGATGAGTCAAGGGTTAATATGTGGATGGTCTTGGGTTCAAACCCCATGATCAATGTTTTTATTGTCCATTTGAATTCTAAAAGTTGGGTTAAATATTACTTTCCTGATACATTCTGCATGTCAGCATGGCTCAAGAGATGAGTCAAGGGTTAATATGTGGATGGTCTTGGGTTCAAACCCCATGATCAATGTTTTTATTGTCCATTTGAATTTTAAAAGGTGGGTTAAATATTACTTTCCTGATTGATTCTCCATGTCAGCATGGCTCAAGAGATGAGTCAAGGGTTAATATGTGGATTGTCTTGGGTTCAAACCCCATGATCAACATTTTCACTGTCCATTTGAATTCTAAAAGTTGGGTTAAATATTACTTTCCTGATAAATTCTGTATGTCAGCATGGCTCAAGAGATAAGTCAAGGATTTAAGTATGGAGGGTTGGGGGTTCAAAGCCCTAGATCAACATTTTCAATGTCCATCTGAATTCTAAAAGGTGGGTTAAATATAACATTCCCAATTGTCTCTCTGTGCCAGCATGGCTCAAGAGATAAACCAAAGGTTCATATACCAAAGGTTGTGTGTTCAAAACCAAACAAAACTAAAAGCCAACTCAAAAAGCTCAAACAAAACTAAAAGTCAACTCAAATAAAACAACAAAAATCTCAAAAGCCAAAATAAAAAACTTGCAATGGTGTAAAAACACGATTAAACAATAGCTAATGCCTCAACAGTGTCATACAATAAAAAGTAATTTATGAAATCAATATGTAAATTTCCTAGACTCCTCCCCCTGGAGGTGGGCTTTATCTATGCTCCACCCTCTCCTACCGGAGCTAAAAGAGGGCGTGAAGAAGAGGTTGGGCTCCTCCCTCTCCTACCAGAGCTAAAAGAGGGTGTGACGAGGGCGGTGAGCTGCTTCCATGTTAAAAAGACCAAAGTTGAAGACTTTCCAGTAGTGAGATTCAAACCCACATCCTTCAGGTTGTGAGTCCTCTGCTTTACCTCTGCACCACCAGGACTTTCACACTAATGACATGTCGGAGGTTATATTTAAAGTGAAAAGGATAGCCGACAGGTCAATAGATGAAAATCCACAGCAAACACCTATACCCCTGACAGAGTGACTGAATCTACTAGATACACCCTCTTATGACCAGGGTTCATTGACAACTGCAATTTAGGTTGTTCTTTAAAACCATCTTATTAGAACATCCAGATTTACACGTTCATTGAAAGCACATTTTATTCGTTTCAGATGATCAAGAAAGACTATAACAGTTTCAACCAAGTAATTTTTTTAATGTTTTTTGTTAAATCAAGTGCATTTGCGGGTTTCACTTTTGAATAAAAAAAAATATGACTGTTTGCAACTAGTTTCTCAATGTGGTATTATAACCATAGCTTCATTGATTAGCTAAATTAAGTTTATTCGAGAAAACTTATGTACTGCATTGCTTTGAGCTGTTCTAATAAATTACGTAAATTGAAAACTACCACTTCCATTTCATGTATTTATTGCAAAAAACACCAATTATTTAAACAAACAACTGATAGCTGTACTGCAAACAATTTAGCCTCACAAGAAAGTATGACATTATTTTTTTCAGTATGACGTTAAGTGACATTTTTCATAGATTACTCCCATCAAAAATACTAAACCCCTTTTAGTCAGGGTGTGACTCAAGTGTTAGTCAAGAGGCAGAGCAGATCTAATAGACAATGTTTTTTTTTCACCAAACACAGGATCACAAGAATAAACATAGGCATATATTGAGACCACTAAATCGTAGCTACTGCTACTGAACACTGTGTAAGCATTTAACTATGAAACGGAGGGTTTAAATACTCACAGGGTTAAACAGACACAGGTGAACACAACTGACAATTAAGACAGGGATTGGCTAAGAGACTAACAGGACACAGGTGGAGAAAACTAGCAAGCACAGGGAGGTGAGATAAGACAGTAACAGAGTAGAACTGGAACAATTGGAACAATAATGCCTACAGAATGAAAGAAAGACAAGAAAAAAGTAAAACCTAAAGAACAACAGGACACACTGAAATAATGCTACAAAACAAAACACAAGGATTTGTATAGCCAAATGTTAAATATCTCTAATAAATTTCATCCAAACATAAAGCAATACAGAATGCATATCAACAGTTATTTGATCAGGACCTTGTGTGCTCCTCCATGGTACAGCTACTTTGGTGATGGTTAATGACAAAGTTCTTCCATGCTTCTGTGGCAGCAGACCTATGTCAGTGGTTTGTAAGCTCACGGTTTGCGGTTCTAGACCACATTTGTCTTTGATACTATGGCGCCATGCTAATCTTTTCTGTATCGTTCCAATTTTAGCATGGCACCATACTTATCTTCTCTGTATCGTTCCAATTTTAGTACCACTTTACCTCATGGTTCCACCTCATAGAGGCATAGTCTCAATAAAATATAGCCTCCCAAAAAGTACCGCCCCCTTCTCGAGGTGGTCCAATAGGAAATGGGCCCTATCACACCAGTCCCCTTTTCAGGAGAGAACTGTTCAGACACACTCACTCAGAAAATCACAGAAATGAAAACCAAGGCTTAAAGTTAATGAATTGTAAAAATACACTGGGAATAATAAAAATAAGACATTTGGTGGAATTCAAGTGTGACTCGTATCACGGCAACCACAGTTCTTCTTTCTAGTCTATTCATGAAATTATTGAGAAAAATATCAGAGCCTGCTTACCGTCCAGAACATGATGAAGTACTGTAGGTCTGTAGCGGTGATGAACAGGCAGTAGACCAGTTTGTGATTTGAGGCATTTTGTCCAAAACGGATCAATCTTACAAACTTTGAAAGCCAATCTCAGCCAATCAGGATGGAATATGGACAATCAGACAGATCCATGTCGATCACATGACTGTAGAGATACTGTCTACCGATTTGCGTGATCTTTGGACTAAATCTGTAGGAGTACTGGCCAAAAGGTAGTTTTGCACAAATTAGCCTCCTGGTGGCGCTAGAACAGGCCCATGTGAAAAATGTGGGGCAGAGGTTCTGAATTGGCATCCAGGGAGTGCGCTTACAAAGTTTGAAACTCATCGGTGGAGTTATAGGTAAAAGCACGAATCGGCCTCTTATAGCGCCACCATGATGCTGATTTTAAAAAGTTGAAGTGGCATTTCTTCCTTAGCCTAGTGGGAACATGTGTGCGCGATTTCATGTTAATTGCACTCTGCGTTTGTGATTTGAGGCATTTTGTCCAAAACGGACCAATCTTACAAACTTTGAAAGCCAATCTCAGCCAATCAGGATGGAATATGGACAATCAGACAGATCCATGTCGATCACATGACTGTAGAGATCCTGTCTACCAATTTGTGTGATTTTTGGACAAAATCTGTAGGAGTAGTGTACAGAAATGTGTTTTGCAAACATCAGCCTCATGGTGGCGCTAGAACAGGGCCATTTGAAAAATGTGGGGCAGAGGTTCTGAATTTGCATCCAGGGAGTGTGTGTGCTCATTTTGGCAGCGACCGGGCCAACGGCGCTAGAGATTAGCTGGTAACAAACTTGGAGGACAGATGGACGGACGGACGGACGGACGGACGCACTCTCCCCCTGCCTTCGGCTGGTGGAGACAATTAGTAAATTAGTCTTCACTTGTACCACACACTGTGAGCTTATAGACCGCCCATTTGGGGCATAAGAAAGCCCAACTAACAACCCAAAGGAAATAATGCAACAATAACATAAATGTACCAATACTAACGGAAGCTAGCTGCCTCTATGGGGGAGCTGCATGTAAAGTTTAGCTTTTGATGTTATGAATGAATGGTCTGTCTCCATCACCTAAACTGTTCCCCCAGTCCCGATCATACAGTATAGGTTCCTGTCTAGCCTGGGGTCAAACCTACTGTAGGTATCCATGTCTTACCTGCTTGACTAAGTCACCTACACCGGGAAGCAAGGGGGCTTGAACCCATGATCTTCAGACAGCTTCCTATGACAGTATACAGCCTGCTCCTCCCCAGTTTTTCTTCTATAATTAGGCTAATACGACGATATAAGCAAAATACATATACAAATGTGCAGTTAAATGATTTTGTTTTGGTATCATTGCTGTGCTGTGGGTTGATTGATTAGAATTTCAGGAGGGTGTAGCGGTTCAAGGGTCGAAACACCTGATGATCGATGGTTACCGCCTGAAGACATCAAATGTTCCTTTGCCAAGGCGACATTCACCAAACGTGAATGGAGGAGAAGCATCGTTAGATGTAATTATAATCACTGTTGAAACAAGCATCTGGCTTTTTTCCCCGTGATGAATCCATTTGGCTTTTGTTCAAAACAAGCACAATGGATCACTGTGACAAAATGCTCTCTACATTATCAAATCCTATGAGTGGCAGGTATCCATTTTGAAGAATCTTGTCCCGTCCTGTCCTGTCGCGAATAGATTGGAAAGTGTACGCTGAAAATAACCCCTGCTGAAAAAATATGATTTCTCAAGCAAAAATTCACATGTAGGCCTATGTGGTTTGGTTTATTCACTCAAGATATTCAGGTAAGTTTGGTTTTGTTTTAATGAATTTAGACAAGACGTCGACAACCGGAAACCTCTAAAATGAAAATTGAGCAGGCCTATGATAAACTAAGGGCCTTCCAGCTAAACAATTAGAACCAAATTGACCATCGTGGGTCAGTAACGCTAAGAGCGTACGCATGGAACCAAATGAACCTGTACGCTCTCAGAGGTAAATTAACACTGAGGAGTTCACAGTGCACATACAGTAGGCGGCCCATATCTGGTTCGTCTCCGAGGAAGAGAAGAGGGCTGGTAGAAACACGTGAGTCACCCCTGCAAATCAATACAAATGTGCAGACTTGAGTGCTCCAGTCATTTGTCTTATTTTGAAGTTTCCAGAGATAATAAATAATATGAATTGTATCGAGGGTCCTTGAAATGTAAAAAAAAAAAAAAAAAAGTAGAGGATCGTGACTGCAGTGATTAAATGACTCATACACCTGAACTGGTCGTGACTGTGTGTTGTGTGAACCGCTGCTGTTGTGCATGAAAAACACAGTGGCTGCCATGCAGGAGAGGAAAACTCATATATGTTCAAACCGTTACTTTTGCAGGATTATTGTAGATCTGCTATTCATTTAAATATATATATATATATATATATAGACCTATATATATTTTTTTTGCAAGTCTTTGAATATATATTTTAAAAGCGAACATTTGTAACTCAAATATTTGCTTCTAGGGGGTCCCTGGAACAACATATTTTGAGATCGGGGGGGTTGCTCGGCACATATTTGGCATTGTGTGAGCATCACACACAGCATGAAACCACTTTAAGATGAGGTACTATCAGAACATAACACTCTATAGTAACTAGTACTATCAGAACATAACACTCTATAGTAACTAGTACTAATCAGAACATAGACGGGTACCAGAGCAAAAGTTGCTACGTCATGCCACTGCCTGTGGAGACTGGAGACACACACACACACACTCACGCGTCGTTCTCTTCAAAGCCGCATGCATCAAAGCCTGCTTCTACCTGGCAGAAGAAGAGAACGTGTACAGTATGTTAGGTTTCTTTAGAACTTGATTATATTGTGTTTTTCTCTAGATAGATATCCATTTACATTGTTATATTGCTGTTAATGTACTGACCTATTATCTTGTTTATTATTGCGATGTTGTATCTGCTTATTGTAAGTCGCTTTGGATTAAAAGCGTCTGCTAAATGCCTAAACTGTAAACTGTAAACTGTATGTGTGTGCAGGGGCGTCACACCAAATTCTGGGCCCTGGGTACAAGGATTCACTGCGGGCCCCCCATGAATGTTAACTATTGAAAAATAGCAGATATACAAGCTCACAGCGCGGCACCGAGTGCCGCGCTGTGAGCTTGTAGATCTGCTATTTTTGAAAAATCGTGAAAATGTGTGCAAGAAACCTATGTCAAGGACCTCCAAGATGATATGTATTTGGCCACGGACCCCGATCTCAAAATATTTAGTTCCAGGGACCCCCAGAAGCAAAATTTGAGTTAGGAATGTTCGCTTAAAAAATAAATATATTCAAAGATTTTCACACATTTTCACAACTTTTCAAAAATAGAAGATCTACAAGCTCGCAGCGCAGCACTCGGTGCCGCGCTGTGAGCTTGTATATCTCCACCTTGGGCCCCAGTAACTCAGTCCCACTTTCCTACCCCTTGTGACGCCCCTGTGTGTGTGTGCATGAGGGAGGGCTCTGTCGCTGTTCACTCACCCACGTAATGTCTAGACTGCTGGCTCAGCACGCCAGGCAGGCCGTGTCTTCCATATGCCATCATGGGCGTGTGCGCACGGAGCACAGACTACACACTGGCCCAGGCGCATCAAGACAGACTAAAGAGCAGGGGTCTTTAATGTTTTTCAGGCCAACAAAGCTGAAAGACGAAGCAGAAACCCCTACATCTTGTATACCATTGTGTTGCAGATTGAACTTTTTCATAGATTTCATAGCCTTGGTGGACACCACTATCATCAGTGTTAATTGTGACTGAAGGCCTCAGTTTACCATGAGAAATGTCACAGCGTGTCCGCGTGTAGACATGTAGACGTGTACACATTTTTACAGTCTATGGGTTTGCCGCATCATGCTCTGATGTCACTGTGATGTCCGGCACATCTTGTCCACGTATCTGTGCATCTCGGAAGGTCACGCCTGACACTGTGACTGTGGTTCCCTTGACACATCATTGTGACATCACAGGTGACATCAGCTATGTAAAAGTCCATATATCACAGGTGACATCAGCTATGTAAAAGTCCATATATGGGTAATACCCAGAATCACTTTTATGCCCATGTATGAAGATAGATGTCATCGATATATATCACTGGCCAGATGGCCAAGACATGGCCCATATCTGTGTGGCTGGTTCAGATAGGGATCTCCATGTATGGGCATAAAAGGGATGTACTATATACAGTAAATGGATCTCCATATAGGGGTAACTGGTCCGATATACATCACTGAAACCTTTTTTATTATTTTATTTTTCTTTACAGATTATACTGTTTTTCTAGATAGATATTCATTTGCATTTGTTATATTGCTGTTGATGTACTGACATTTGTTTATTATTGTGATATTTGATCTGCTTATTGTAAGTCGCTTTGGATTAAAAGCGTCTGCTAAATGCCTAAACTGTAAACTGTAATTGTAAACTGGCCAAATGGCCAAGAATTGGCGCAACCTCGCTCTTTAGGTCTGCAACCTTGGGTTGTTTACGTCCTGTTGAGAGCAACCTTTGACTGTTTCCCCCACAACTGGGACGCTAGGCATCCAAAAGTGAAAGCTTTGTCTGCAGTAACTCTGAGGACCCCCTGTTGAAGACCCCTTGACCAGAGAGTAAAGCCCTTTGCACACAGGCGCGTTTAACCGCGCGGATAAAACGGACAATTTAATTTTTTGAAAAGAAAACAATGATTCTCTACGACCTCATGCACACCGGCTCCGAATTAGCCGTGCGACGAGTGGCTGCCGCCGTGCGTTTTTCTCTCGATCGAACCCAGTTCGATTCGTGCATCTTGTCGCATGCGGTAAAAAACTCATCACTCCTTTTATGACTCCTTTTTGGATCCGCAGCGCCGATTCCGCACAGCCTTGCACACCAAATCCAATGCGTTTTATTCATGCCGCAAACGAAAAAAACGCAACTGTCCTGTGTGAAAAGGGCTTTAGACCCAAGATGCAAGTGCAGTTCTCAAAAGAAAGGAACACCCATTTCATTGTAGTACGAAAATGTATATCAACAAAACAGACATTGAATCTCATCTCAAAAATCATGACTTGTGGGACAGTGGCAAGTTTGGCAGTAAACCATAAAATATTTAATTTATTAGTCCATACTCTGTTAGTTACATGAAATAAATGTACACGACCAAGTAAAAATCCTAAATATGCATTCTGCTGATAAAATAAAATAAAAGGAAATAAAAAAATGATTAAAGCAAACATCAAATAAAAACAAAGCAAACATGACTGAAATAGTACAGACACAAGAAGAGTAGAAACGAACACCAAAGATACTTCATTATTAATCACATTTCATGCTCATGTACCTACTGTGTAGCATACTTCACACTTCCATACTGCAATAACTAAATAAAACATGTTTAAAACCGGATTTTGTGCAGGAAAAAAAAAAACAGAAATCTGTATTGATGAATTGTGACAAAGTTTGAAGAACACACCTGCGTTTTACGCGTTAAGTCAGAATTCTACTTTGTGTGGGGATGTGTTGCACGCCAAAAATGGAGATCTCACACTGTTGGTGAGCTTGGAGATCGCCCATTTTCGGCGAGCGAACCAACACACCTATATATAAACTAACTAAGCCTAAAAGCCTCTCTGAATACAGCCAATAAAAGCCATGCAGTTGTTTTTTAGGCACAATGAACGGTGGAAAAACATCCTTCATCTCTATGCGACAAGAAGTGTCTACTCGCAAATGAAGATTATTTTACAGTGCAAACGAAACGTGAACTTTCCAAACACATGTACAGTTGTGTCAACAGTGTCATTCATTCGAGTCACAAGTTCCTTTGAGGGTGGAAATGACACGTTCTATTATTTAGGTGGTGTCTATCCAAACACCTGAGATCAAAGGAACAAAAGAACACTCAAACTAACTAGACGCGAGGAGCAGACTGATGTGGATAGCAACGTTACAGCTCAAGATATCGTGGGTGGGGAAAGGTGGCGCTCACAAGCAAGCATGTAGTTGATGAGAACTGCAGTTCAGTACTGTATAGTCGTATGTTACGAACAAGTGGACTTCATATCTGTTATACAATTACAATACCGGTGGTTCTCAAACATCATTTCAAGGACCACCATAACTCTTGAGTGTGTACAAATGGAACCAAATGGACCCTTACGGTTACAGACCTGTAAGGGTCCATTTGGAACCCCCGATAGGAATCGTTAAAACGGGAATCGTGGAATCGTTAAAGATCCAAACGCCTCTCTCAAGGGTCCATGTTAAAACCGTTAAGTACGAGGCACTAAATGAACAACCCTGCAGTTCTATTAGCGGTGAGTGGTTACATTAGTGAGAGCTCGGTAAATTAAAAGGTGGCCATGAAAAGTACATTTCAGGGGGTTCATTTACATCAACGATACCAAAACATAACATGTCGCTCTCTCACACACAGTCTTTTCAGTCTGCTTTTCAGTCTTTTACAAAAATGATAGAATCATTAATGCGTGAACGATGCAGTGGATAATGTCCTCTCCAAAGTGGTGTTTGCATGCAAATCCTATGTCTGGTGGAAACCTCATAATATCCAAAACTGTTGCTTTTCAGGATTCAAATTCAGAAGTAGCAGATCGTCGAGTTCAAATCGCGTCACTTTGCGCCACGCTTCGAGCTTGCAGATCTGCTACTTTTGTTTGTCGCTGTAGTGTGATCAAGTAGAGCGTTAACGGACGCAAAAAACACTAAAGTCAGAGTATGGAGACAGGAGGTTTCTGTCCGACAGCGATGAAATCCCAAGCTAGGTGTAGTTTCTAAAGGTGGTGGTGGTGGTGGTGGTGCTCTGCTCTCATACTGCTGAGGCAACCACTGAGAAGAAGAACAAGCTAGGTGTAGTTTCTAAAGGTGGTGGTGCTCTGCTCTCATACTGCTGAGAAGAAGAGTGCAGGTTGGAGGAGACAGAACAAG